>NC_069502.1:533847943-534447943 GCF_027579735.1 Bombina bombina | reverse complement strand
AATGTCATTTCAAATATATTAACATTGACCCCGTACCAAGGCACACAACACTGTAGCATGCAGGTTACTTATTTTACTAATTATACAAGTTATCTTTTATCACATCTTCCTCCCTGGTTCATGGGTATGACAAATGACTTTGTAGTTAAAATAAAGATTCCAAATTCAGATGATATAACAGAACATAAGATAATACAATCTTTTTGGTTTTTCCTTAAACATAATAAACTGTCATCTAATATAACAACTATACAAGAGGGAGAAAATCAAACTACAGTGATAGCGTGGCCTCAGAATACATATCTTGTATTCGTAAGTACAATGGATATAAGTGGGTACACGACTGATCTTAATGTTTTTGTACATTTCTGTAATGTACATACAAAACCATTATATGCTCATAGGACACCCTCTATTCCTGTTGACTGCTGCAGTTCACATGATTGGCATACAGGTACCCATTTCAATTATACATATTTTATGTCAGCTGAAAGGGAGGCTGATAAAAACGCTAATTGTACTAATTGGAAATCATGTAGGACTCTAAGTCTTACTTCCACTATTAAGCCCATCTGCTGTGACAGACCTTTAGGTAAATTCCTGTTTTTACCTAATAAAGACTCAAAGACTCAAAGAAATGTAATACTCGAGTTACTGCTTATCCCCCAGGCCCCAGACCCACTCATCATTTGTCACTCACCCCCTCTAGACTCCCTGTGGCATTAAGAAGTTTAGAGGATTTGAGGGACAGTCAGAACACGCAAGATAACATTAAAAATATACTCCGCTCTAATAATTACTTCCTACCATACACAATTCAGATAAACCAGGCCCCAACTATACAGATATAGAATGGAATACAGGTACTTATATCATATTTACATACATAAGGTCTGGTAATAGGCCAAGAGAGGATTACTCATATGCATATTTTTGGACTATGGCTTATTGTCTCCCTTTTGTTCCCATCAGTACCCATAACTTTACCATTATTCCTTTAACTCACACTTGTGTAAATACTACCACATTTTCAAAAATGGTACACATATCCCTTAATATTTCTACACCAGATGTCTCTTTATGCCGCCGCTCATGCAGGCGCCGTGAGTGGTATGATACTTTGTTGGGGGGCACTGGTGTAACATTGGGTGTCCTTAATGGTATAGATAATGAAGTAATCAATAACAAGTTGTCAAGTGTAGGAGAAGATATTGGATCCTCACTTCACTTGGTGGGACAATGGGCACCTACAATATATGAGGCACAAAGGAAAGGCCTAGAGCTTGAATCAAGTATGTATAGATATTTGAATAACCTTACTATGGCTGTCGAGAACCTAGTATCAGATAGTGGTAGTTGGAGTCTCTGTGGTTTACGGTATGTATATATGAATCAACAACGTTTGGATTTAGAAAACATTTTGACGATTCCTAAAACTGATAAATTACGCAACTTATTAACAATAGGACACCACAATGAAAATGTATGGATATATATTGATACTACTAGTGTTAAGTGCGTAGAATGGGAATATAATGGTAATATTTCCAAACACGCTTGCCTAGTATCAATCACTGCCTATACAGCTGATGTTGTTAAAATAGCTTGCAAATTTTTCACATTACCACACCCAGCTTTTAATTTGTGGCATTGATTAATTCATGCACATGGCAGGTATATCCTGGAAATGTCTCACTCATGATAGAAATAGCACCTCAAACTGTATGCATGTCTACTAGTTTGCCAGTTAACATTCCTATGGTTGACAGTCAGCTACCATTCTCTGGCTGTGTGTTTAATATTAGTTTTTCTACTTTGAAAGGTAATAGCTATTTATTACACCCTGTACTAAATGTTTACAAACATACATTCTTTATACCACATGACCTACCTATTTCTTCATACCAATTACCCTCCACTACCATTCTACAATTAATGCTGGGACATAAAGAATTATTCAATACATTACAACAACATGCAAAAGCTATTTCTCATGGGGAGATACAAACACATTTTGTTAAGGACAAGTTGTTATCTGTTTCTTCAAAAATACAAAATGATCTTACACATCATTGGTATGATTCGCTGACTGGTTGGTCTACAACAGGTAAACAAATATTACAAATTTCATTTTACCCACTCATCGTCATTGCATTAATATTAATACTGTTAACACTATGGAATCTTTACCTCACGTGTACTCTTCGCAGAAGAATTAAGGCCACTATTAAGAGGCATACTGAACATGAATATGAAAATATGTTATGAGGCATACCTTCTCCATATGTATCATGTTGTGATCACGTTGTGATCAAAGAGGGGAATGTAGGGCTGTATATTCTTTAGGCCCTATACTGTGCCTTATGTCTATGCTATATTACTGTATGCTGTTATATGGTTCATATTTCTGCAAACTCCATATTGTCTTATTTTCACTATAACTGTAACTTTCCAGTATCATACCTTTTGTGCTGCTTCTCATGTTTATTGCTTAAATAAGCTGTTCTGCTGACAAAATTACTGGCAATATGTCAGGTGCTGATGAAAATGGATTACTGATGAGAAGAATATTATTTACTGCTGACAAGGATATTATATGTTTACTGACAAACTCACATGATATATCCGGATGTGATACAACCATATATGGCAGAGTCATAAGTAACTTCTGCTATTTTATAGAAACTATAAAACCATTGCATTTTTATAAATCTCCAGAGCTCTGTGAAAGAAGGTGTCAGCCACTCTCAGTCAGGGATTCTCTCCGGCCGGAGACCCCTGAAAGACCCCTACACTAGTAATTATGTTACAATGTGCTTATAGTCTTCCGGTGGGCGGCTCACCAAGATGGCCACAGCTTCACACTGCTCCATAAATGAAACTTGCTCATAAAAGCACTGTGGCCAAATCTCAAGCCATCCAGACTTCCCTTGGCAATAAGTGTGCCCGGGAAACTTCCAGGATCAGGATATTACAACTCCTGGCTACCGAGAAGGCATAAACAAAGAACAAGCCATTTTGGCACTGTGGCGGGAGTATTGCTGCCATGCTGTAAATAGTTCTGCTACAACCTAGCATGCACTACCGATCACTACTTCTCACAATAGAAAAACTTATCGTTCAAGAACACTATACTGACTCCTGCATCTTGACGGAACTGAAAGCTGCATTCCTGCCTAAAATGGATCGTCTTCTGTGTTCGTGTGCTGATCTGTGCGTAATGATGCAGGCAGAAGAACCTCCATACCAGCAAAAAAAAAACCTGTCTTCAAACCTACCCCACGGAGTATAATATCCACCCCCGCACTACTTTCATGAGTGGATGACAGCCACATGGCTTCAGAGCCTTCACGTATGAGAGAAACAGCAGCAGTGGTGATGGTAGGAATGACTACATCCAGCATGAACTTGTCGAGACCCTTCACAGAGCTGACTAGAGAATCAGAGGCTATAGTCTCAGGTTCTAGATTGAGCCTTGAAAAAGAAGTCCCCCACAACACTGCCTAGCCTGCAATAACAGCAAATGAACCCTCTAACACTCTGTATATGTCCCTTATTACATATGATAATCACTACACAAATGGAACTGAGAGGCCTGTTATTGAGGTTATGGCATATGCAAACAAGCAGCAAGATATGCAACATTCATATTGTTATTGACCCCTTGAGAGATGCTATGATCAATTACAGATTTCTCTGACATGCGGACTGCCTTTCTCCAGCTATCTTGTACATCAGACAAGTTAACCACTTGACTTGTGCTATGGATCTATGATTGAAGTCCAAACATGCTACGGACCACTTGTTTTATCCAGGGAAGGTGTGGGATAGATGAGGACGATTTTACCCTAATCAGCTTCCCTGGCTTTTGAATTGGCCCATCCCTGTGGTCCGGACCGGCTGGCTTACACTCTGAAACATTTTTGCCCTTTTTATGTCTTTACTTCCCTTGCCCGGCTCTGTGTAGTGCACATTGCCCTGCAAAATCTTAACTGAAGTCAGATATTCTTAAGATGACGTACTTTAAAATTTCTGTACAACTATTAAGAGACCTCTTATCCCACAATGTGCACAGTTTTTGTTGTTTAGATATAGTTGCTGTAGTTATTTTGGTTGGTATTTATGTTTGTCACGGCTCATCTAAATAGGATAAAAATGAGTATGTAACTAGTCTTTAATCGCATATGTAATCATTATTATCAGAGCGTAAGATTTTTTTTTTAGATAACATGCAAATATTTGTGATATAAACATAAACTGCTAAATATTCAGGGCTCTAGGCACATGTATAGCCTTAAACAAGGTGCATAATACAAAATAGGCTTATATGAGTTCCTAAAGGTTATGTAATCAATCTCCCATGAAAGGTGCTTTTAGTATCTTGAAATGCACATTTATGTCACCTTGCAAACTCTCATTCCATACTCATCATTTATTCTCCTGGATAATGGAATTTTGTTCATATTCTTCTCTAGAATTATCACATAGGGCTAAGCGTATTACCTGCATAAACTATATCCTATAATGTTCCACACTTTACACTCTGAACATCTACAGATCATAATTGTTTACTGAATTTATAGCTTAGATTGAATTCACTATATGAATGTGCACCATAAAATTTAGGGGGATAAAGCCTGACGCACCTCAATGAGTTATACAGTATTAGTAATACATTGGCACTTCAAACCAAAGTAAATATACTGGCATACAGTTAGAGGCATCTTCTCACTTTACTCTAACTTTACATTGTTGCTATTCCACCTTTCAACATCTTCACCCAGTAGTGGAAGATTCTAACTTAAGTATGGCATGCCCAAAGTCTAGCAGATAAACTGTTATACACACCACAAATTAGCTTATCACACTGGGTTCAGGGATTGCTTTAGACACAGATGATATACCCTTTCTCAGACTCTATACGTATCTCCTCCCAATCTGCCCCTTATGACATAGCCTACATCATTGACCAAACAATGGCCAATACCATTAGGAACACTATTATACTACCTCATTCTTTTGGCTAACGGTATAACCCATAATCTGCCTTGAGCCACCCTATTGCTTAGATTTAAATAATCAGATATAAAAGAGACTAATAAGCGCAGAGTGTAATTACTAAACTCCTGAGTCACCTAAGGTCCCTTTCAAAGGTGTAGAAAATCAGCATAAATAGTTAAATTGACCAGGAGCTCTAGAAAAGCTAAAAGCGATAGCCTAATAATAATAAAGTGCCAAGTGTAAGTGCAAAAGATTATGTGCAAAAAATATTATATAAAGTGCAAAAATTCAAAAATGTAAAAAATGTGTTCAGCCAGGTATATATATCTTAATATATGCCTAAGTGATATATAAATAATCCTAATACGTCTGAAAGAGACTTTCATAAAGTGCACAAGTGTAGAAGATGACCCAAACAGGTATATATATCTTAATATATGCCTATATAGAATACTGATGCATCTAAAAATACTTTAAAGAAGTGTAGAAATGGTCCTCTGACCAAAATGTGTATAGAAACCAGAACGGTAATTTACAAAAATAATTCTCTAGAATAATGCAAGTGTAGAATTTACATGAAAATTTATTAATACATGGCCAAATATGCAAACATTATATGCAATAAAAACGGAATGTAAAATCAGGTTGCCACCACACAAATTATCTAAATGCGTATAGTCATTCAAAAAAGCTCTCAGTTTTAGTGCAAAAGTCACTTCTCTTAATAGATAGTTTTCTTTTTTTGAAGGGAAATCCTTTTAGCTTACCCCCAGCAGTTCAGTCAGATCAGTCCGTCGGTTTGGAGTTACCGCCGTGGCGGAATGACGTCACTCTTATAGGCATTGTCCTCAATCTGTGATCCGATTGGTCCTTAGATCCCGGCTCAAGTTTCTAAGCTGCCGTGTTCCGTAAACTATAGTATCCGCTCTTTAGTGCTGAATAGCACGCAGGATACTATTTGTAATATAAAGACAGTTAGAGTAAGTGCTGGAACTCCTGATTTCACCTTAGAGTTCAGTGGGCGCTATATCAGTGCATAAGCGCAAGTTCCAATAGGTTTGTGAATGTTCATCTGTCAGGGTATTAGTATGACAGGAATAGGTCCACAGCTTCAAAAGCGAATTCAGCAACAACAGTACATAACATCAACGCGTTTCTCCCTATACAGGGCTTTTTCAAGATGAAAATGTTGCCACAGTTGCACCTTTTTAAAGGTGTTCCCAATTTCTCATTGGTTCAATGGAATTAGTTAAGGTGGTTTAAAACAATTTCATAAGGTGGTATTGGCAAACCTCTATTTTGGCAACCATACTTGTGATTTGTATCCAAATCCATTAATGCATATACAAGAGTCTAAAATGTGAAAATTCAATACTTAGACGTGTATTAATTAAAACCTATACTATAAAAAAGAAAATTAAAAGGAAATCCATAAATGTCTAAGAAAGTATATATTTATCATTATAGGATATTTCCTATACTATATTATAAAAAATTAAATATGAAATATATAAATATAAAATCCATAGGTGTAAAATCATATAGTTGTTACTCAGGACATTAGTTCATACATATAAATAAATTGGTTTAATAAAAAAGTGGGAGGATAGTTGGGCATTTCTACAAAGACTAATAAGAATCTAAAATGGGGTTAGTCCAATAAAAACGGTGAAATATCAAGCTCTGAGTTAAGGCCAGCAGGGAATAGTGTCTCATATTTATAGATGAACTCTGCTTCTTCCAGCACTTACTCTAACTGTCTTTATACTACAAATAGTATCCTGCGTGCTATTCAGCACTAAAGAGCGGATACTATAGTTTACGGAACACGGCAGCTTAGAAACTTGAGCCGGGATCTAAGGACCAATCGGATCACAGATTGAGGACAACGCCTATAAGAGTGACGTCACTCCGCCACGGCGGTAACTCCAAACCGACGGACTGATCTGACTGAACTGCTGGGGGTAAGCTAAAAGGATTTCCCTTCAAAAAAAGAAAACTATCTATTAAGAGAAGTGACTTTTGCACTAAAACTGAGAGCTTTTTCGAATGACTATACGCATTTAGATAATTTGTGTGGTGGCAACCTGATTTTATACGGAGACGTCCGTTTTTTACATTCCGTTTTTATTGCATATAACGTTTGCATATTTGGCCATGTATTAATACATTTTCATGTATATTCTACACTTGCACTATTCTAGAGAATAATTTTTGTAAATTACCATTCTGGTTTCTATACACATTTTGGTCAGAGGACCATTTCTACACTTCTTTAAAGTATTTTTAGATGCATCAGTATTCTATATAGGCATATATACCTGTTTGGATCATCTTCTACACTTGTGCACTTTATGAAAGTCTCTTTCAGACGTATTAGGATTATTTATATATAACTTAGGCATATATTAAGATATATATACCTGGCTGAACACATTTTTTACATTTTGAATTTTTGCACTTTATATAATATTTTTTGCACATAATCTTTTGCACTTACACTTGGCACTTTATTATTATTAGGCTATCGCTTTTAGCTTTTTTAGCGCTCCTGGTCAATTTAACTATTTATTAGATTTAAATAATGTTAGTTTTATTTTATTTTTGTTTATAGGTGTTTAGTTGTGATACGCCTAGATTTAGAGTTCTGCGTTAGCCGTCAAAACCAGCATTAGGGGGGCCTAACGCTGTTTTTTACCGCCCGCTGGTATTTAGAGTCAGTCAGGAAAGGGTCTAACGCTCACTTTCCAGCCGCGACTTTTCCATAACGCAGATCCCCTTACTCCATTTGCGTATCCTATCTTTTCAATGGGATCTTTCTAACGCCGGTATTTAGAGTCTTGGCTGAAGACTCCAGCCGCAGAAAAAAGGCAGGAGTTAAGAGCTTTCTGGGCTAACGCCGGTTCATAAAGCTCTTAACTACTGTGCTCTAAAGTACACTTACACCCATAAACTACCTATGCACCCCTAAACCAAGGCCCCCCCACATCGCCGCTACTCTATTAAATTTCTGTAACCCCTAATCTGCCGACCGCACACCGCCGCAACCTACATTATCCCTATGTACCCCTAATCTGCTGCCCCTAACATTGCCGACCCCTACATAATATTTATTACCCCCTAATCTGCCCCCCCAACGTCGCCGCTACCTACCTACAATTATTAACCCCTAATCTGCTGACCGGACCTCACCGCTACTATAATAAATGTATTAACCCCTAATCCGCCTCACTACCGCCTCGCAAACCCTATAATAAATAGTATTAACCCCTAATCTGCCCTCCCTAACATCGCCGACACCTAACTTCAAGTATTAACCCCTAATCTGCCGACTGGACCTCGCCGCTACTCTAATAAATGTATTAACCCCTAAAGCTAAGTCTAACCCTAACCCTAACACCCCCCTAAGTTAAATATAATTTAAATCTAACAAATTAAATAAATCTTATTAAATAAATTATTCCTATTTAAATCTAAATACTTACCTGTAAAATAAACCCTAATATAGCTACAATATAAATAATAATGATATTGTAGCTATTTTAGGATTAATATTTATTTTACAGGCAACTTTGTATTTATTTTAATGAGATACAATAGCTATTAAATAGTTAATAACTATTTAATAGTTACCTAGTTAAAATAATTAAAAAATTACCTGTAAAATAAATCCTAACCTAAGTTACAATTAAACCTAACACTACACTATCAATAAATTAATTAAATAAACAACCTACAATTATCTACAATTAAATCAACTAAACTAAATTACAAAAAAAAACAAACACTAAATTACAAAAACAAACAAACACTAAATTACAAAAAATAAAAAAAGATTACAAGAATTTTAAACTAATTACACCTACTCTAAGAAGATAGAAGATGCCGCTTGGATGAAGATGTTTGCCGGTCCGGATCTCCTCTTCTTGCCGGATAGGATGAAGACTTCGGACCCTCTTCTGGACCTCTTCTTGCCGGATAGGAGGAAGACTTCGGACCCTCTTCTGGACGGATCGGTGATACCCGGCGTGGTGAAGACAAGGTAGGAAGATCTTCAGGGGCTTAGTGTTAGGTTTTTTAAGAGGGGGTTTGGGTAAGATTAGGGGTATGTGGGTGGTGGGTTGTAATGTTGGTGGGGGGGATTGTATGTTTTTTTACAGGCAAAAGAGCAGAATTCTTTGGGGCATGCCCCGCAAAAGGCCCTTTTAAGGGCTGATAAGGTAAAAGAGCTTGAAAATTTCTAATTTAGAATAGGGTAGGGCATTTTTTTATTTTTGGGGCTTTGTTATTTTTTTTAGGGGGCTTAGAGTAGGTGTAATTAGTTTAAAATTCTTGTAATCTTTTTTATTTTTTGTAATTTAGTGTTTGTTTTTTTTGTAATTTTGTTTAGTTGATTTAATTGTAGATAATTGTAGGTAGTTTATTTAATTAATTTATTGATAGTGTAGTTTTAGGTTTAATCGTAACTTAGGTTAGGATTTATTTTACAGGTAATTTTTTAATTATTTTAACTAGGTAACTATTAAATAGTTATTAACTATTTAATAGCTATTGTACCTGGTTAAAATAAATACAAAGTTGCCTGTAAAATAAATATTAATCCTAAAATAGCTACAATATAATTATTATTTATATTGTAGCTATATTAGGGTTTATTTTACAGGTAAGTATTTAGATTTAAATAGGAATAATTTATTTAATAAGATTTATTTTATTTCGTTAGAATAAAATTAAATTTAACTTAGGGGGGTGTTAGGGTTAGAGTTAGACATAGCTTTAGGGGTTAATACATTTATTAGAGTAGCGGTGAGGTCCGGTCGGCAGATTAGGGGTTAATAATTGTAGGTAGGGGACAGCGACGTTGAAGGCGGCAGATTAGGGGATAATAAATCTAATATAGGGGTCGGCGGTGTTAGGGGCAGCAGATTAAGGATACATAGGGATAACGTAGGTTGCGGCGGTGTACGGAGCGTCAGATTAGGGGTTAAAAATAATATGCAGGGGTCAGCGATAGCGGGGGTGGCAGATTAGGGGTTAATAAGTGTAAGGCTAGGGGTGTTTAGACTCGGGGTACATGTTAGGGTGTTAGGTGCAGACTTAGGAAGTGTTTCCCCATAGGAAACAATGGGGCTGCGTTAGGAGCTGAACGCTGCTTTTTTGCAGGTGTTAGGTTTTTTTTCAGCCCAAACTGCCCCATTGTTTCCTATGGGGGAATCGTGCACGAGCACGTTTTTGAAGCTGGCCGTGTCCGTAAGCACCGCTGGTATTTAGAGTTGAAGTGGCGGTAAATATGCCTGTACGCACCCTTTTTGGAGCCTAATGCAGCCCTTCAGAGAACTCTCAATACCAGCGTTGTTTAAAAGGTGCGGGGGTAAAAAAAACAAGCGTAGCTAATGCACCCCTTCTAACGCAGAACTCTAAATCTAGGCGATAGTTTATAAAATAACAAAACCCCAACATTGAGGTGCATATGCATATAACCTAGATGTCATTCTAATCCGTAGAAGATTCTTGCAGTTCTCACTATAAATGTGATTATTACATTTTAATGCACCTGATAATGTATACTGTTATATTTATTTCTAATGCTTTATCAATTTTGTAATCCCTTATCACACCCTGTGTGGTGTATTACTGAGATTTGCTTTACTAATGTACCTTGTGTTGGTAATAAATAAAATATTAAAAAAAAACAAAAAAAAAAACAATGTGCTGATAGTCACTATGTTGAATGTATGAAATAATCAAGCATATCACTTTGAAATGTATATAATTGTAACCTATTAAAATGTCAATAAGGGTTTAGAAATATGCCATTCTGCTCAAGTAATATATATCATGATGGTAGGATATTAGTAACAAAGTTACAAAGTGGAACGCTCTAACAGAGCTTTTAATGTGTGGCACATTTCAATAAAATTCGTGACTGGGTACCCATTGTGTATCCATTTCTCTGAATATTTCACTGCTAATATCTGCCCACAAGCTGAAAGAGGATCAAAAGTTTGGGAGCGTGCTTTTGTACTTTTGTGCTCCTATTTTCCAGGTAGTTGTGGGTGCCACTGAAGAATCTCTTGCAAAGACATTTGTTTACATTGTTACTTGGCACAATATTGCCAAGTAACAAGAACTGACTATAAGAAGTCCTGTAATGTAATCCTTTATGTTAAATACAGCAAGGGTGGAAGGTCCTTTAACTGTGAAGAAATTTAACTACCTAATAAAGAAATTCCCCAAAATCCCTCATTTTTACTGCCTCCCGAAACTGCACAAAGTCATGCACAACCCCCCAGGGAGACCCATCATCTCGGTCATAGAGGGACCAACTGAAGAAATTAGCCAGTATGTAGATGTTTCCTAAGACAATTTTTGCCCCACGTTGTTCTCCTATGTCCAAAATACCAAAGATGTTCTTAAGAAAATATACAGTATTACTCTTGATGATGATATCCTTTTTGTTGCCTTAGACAAAAAGTCTTTATACTCCTCAATTCCCCACAATATGGGGCTGGCTGCTGCCAGACATTTTTTGAACTTAAGAGGAGCAGAATGCCAAAGCATACTGAATTTGCCTTAGAACTGTTAGAATTTGTACTGAAAAATAATATTTTTAGTTTTTATGGTCAATTATACAAGTAACTCAGAGGCACAGCCATGGGAGCCACATGTGCACCAACCTATGCATGTTTACATCTAGGACTCTGGGAGATGAAAGAGGTTTTTCAAAACCTCTCAACATGGGTTGATGCACACGTGGTTCTTTGGCTGCGATCTGTGGACGACATCCTGGTAATATGGAGAGGTAGTGAGGACAAGGTTAACACTTTTGTAAATTTATTGAATGTGAATAATTACAATCTCTTCCTGACACATACAACCAGTTAAAAGGAGATCACATTTCTAGATCTCAAAATTAATAAATGTAATGGCATGGCATCAACAGAAGTTTATAGAAAGGAAACTGTCACTAATAGCCTCTTGCATGCCACTAGCCATCACCCTGATAAGTTAAAAGCAGGTATCCCAGTTGGTTAGTTTCTCCATCTCAAGAGGAACTGCTCAACTGAGGCAGCTTTTGAAAGAGAAGCTGAAGAAATGGCCTAGAGGTTAAGAGACAGAGGCTACTCCAAGTGACAAATTTGGAGAGCATAGTGGAGAGCTAGAGTAACAAAAAGACAAAATTAGCTTTTTAAAAACAAGGAATTAAGTTGTGATCAAGATCAGACTAGATTAATTACTCCGTATAATAGTCACTGGTACAAAGTAAAGACAATTATGCATAAACATTGGCACATATTGTTAACTGATAAATCACTTAAAGATTTTGTATCTGAAACTCCATTATTGACAGCAAAGAGAGCACCCAGCTTAAAGGATAAGTTGGTGCACTCAGAGTTTTAAAGAAGCAAATCAGCACAGAATTAGTTAACACAGTGGCAGTAGAGGGTTGGTCACATTTCTTTGAAGCTTCAGAGCAGCTTATCCTGGCGGGCGGCCTATCTGGGGTAAATGTTACCCATCTGCACAGCACGGGCTTGGAGAAGAGACCCAAACACGGGGAGGCAATAATAGACCTCCGATTGCATAAGGGAGCGGCACACAATGCTATTAGACCAGACGGTTGCATATGCGGTCTACAGAACAGCGAGATACATTCTCCATGCTGATGTCGCATCTTGGTTTTCAGCAGTACTATCGGATTCCTGCATTTCCCTGACAACAGAGGCTTCAGCTATAGATAACGGTACTCAATATGTGGACAGTACCAAGCAATCAATCCTGCATATCCCTCAAAGCGACAAGGCAAGACCTAATAGGGGGTAAGCAAACACAGCTTATATTTTAATTAATTATATCCCCAACCAAAGCAAAATGTCCGGCCCGCTCCCTCTACAAAGTTACCCCTAGAAGCATAATTTTGCATTGAAATTTAAATGCAATCAAATTTACTGGGAACCTGCATTTATTTTAAAGGTGCTTCATAGCTTACAGCACACACCATGCCTCACAGGCCATAACTTGGGACTCTTGCAGCTAAGACAACGCACTTCTCACAATGCAGTAGGTAATTCAACACTGATCACTAGGGCAGACCTCAACTCACTCCCTACAAAAGATGATCTAAACAACTTTATGACACAAGTCAGTAAGGCCATAAAAGATGGATTGGCAGAAGTTAAATGAGATATTAATGTCCTAGGACATAGAGTGCTTCATTTAGAAAACAAGCAGAAGAGACATCTAAAACTTCAGACGACATGGCTATCACCATACAGCAACAGAACACAGCTATACTTCAACTACAATCACAAGTTGAAGACCTCGATAACAGAGGTCGCTGCCAAAACCTACGTATCAGGGGGGTACCTGAGAAGATTCAAACTGCGCAAATACTGTCCTATCTTCAAAATCTGTTCAAATACCTATTAGAACTGAGTGCTGATGAAAATGTCTTATTAGACAGAGCACATAGCAGTTTATGGGTGAAGCCATCACCCTTCGCACCCCCAAAGATATCATCTTGTGTTGCCACAAATTCACGGACAATGAAAAGATCTTGCAGGCTGCTAGAAAGAATTCTCCTATCACATTCGGAGAAGACTCTCTTCAAATTTACACAGATCTTAGTCCCATAACTTTTGCAAAACGCAAAAAAGCAAGATACTTAACTCTTCATCTATCAGATTTAGGGATCCCATACAGATGGGGATTCTCATTTGCAATTAATGTCATAAACGAAGACAAAATATACTCATATAAAGTCCCAAAAATCTGGAACTGTTCTGTAGGCAATTGGGGATACCCCAACCATCACTACCTTCCTTGAAAGAAAACACCAAAGATGATGGATCCCAAAAGAATCTGCCACCCAGACCTTAACGTCCAGAATTGACAATGGTATTGAAAAGAAGGAAAAACTCAACAACTTCTACTCTAAACCACAAAGGAGCAGATGCAGACCCCACCTAAACATTTACAAGAACAGACAAACCTGGTAACTTGATAATGGACAGATGCCATAAATGGCATGCGACTATGGTAAATGTTAATATTTCAGTTATCTCTTCATGCTTTATGACATTTGCTGTAGTTAAGTAATAATATTCTACTACCTAATACCTCCAATCCCCAGGCCGGGCCGCCCACTAGGAGGATTCTGGCTAGTAATTAGCCAGTAGCTCATTTCCTCCACATTATTGCTATGCACACTACTAAGGTTTTTCTTTCCATGGTTGTAGCACCTCAAAACTCGTTTGCAGATAATGTTTGCATAGTAGATGTTGCAATTGAGGAGAGAATTGTTTTGAAATGGTTCTATTTGTTTGTATGTATTATTATTAATTATGATTTTTTGTTCACCTGCATTAGTACTCCATTATAAAGTCCATTGTACCACCTCATCTCCTACTTTCCTCACTGTCCTTCTCCTTTTCTCTTGACCTCCTCAAACGGGCTCTTAGAACAACAACTTGATCACCAGCAACGGGTAAGGTTTTTATTAAGAATACAAGCCACATCCCCACACACAATACCATGACTGATCCGACAATTACGATAGTATCCCAGAACACGAAAGGACTTAACTCACCCAAAAAGCGCTCCATAGCTCTTTGAAGCTTTGTCAGATATAGAGATTCAATTATCTTTATGCAAGAAACACATTTTTAGTGACAGCAGAACCTAATTTTTTTCCAAGGTCCATCCACTAGGTTTCTTTAATTCACACACGGTCAAGAGGAACGGAATGAGCATTCTGTTACATAAAAACATTAATTTCCAACTACACAATAGAGTGGCGTATAACGAAGGGAGAATATTTATTTTGATAGGCCTGCATTTTCACAAGCCAGTCACCCTGGTGAACGATTATGCCCCCAACACTAATAAAAGCAAATTTTCCCAACATCTACTTAAATTGGTATCAGACAACAGAAAGGGAACCCTGATATTAGGAGGTGATTTAAATATCACTTTAGACCATAAATTAGATGCTTCCACAGGCAACCCTTTAACACAAACCAGACTACCCAATGCGGTCAAATAGACATTTGGCGAGTACACCACCCAATGCAACGTAATTATACTTTTTTTCACACCTCTGGTCAATATATACACAAATAGACTACCTTATGGTAGATAGAAACCACCTATAATTAATTAAAGATTCAGATATCATACCAACCCTATGGTCTGACCATTCTTTAACATGCATTTATCTACAATGGCCAAATCACTCCATTTATATGGAGAATGGATGATTCCTTGCTCCATTACCCACCTACAATAGAAGCAATCACAAAATCTTTAAAAGAATATTTTCACATTAACGCCACCCCTGATACTGACCCAGACATAAATTGGGAAAGTCCACAAAGCAGTTATAAGAAGCGAGTGCATTAAACGTACAGCTTTTAGGAAAAAGACATATAAGAGCACCATTGAAGCACTAACCACTCAGTTAGAAAGGTTTGGACTCAAACACAAAACTACGCCAACATACCTAACAACATTTAAACAACTCTTAGACACTAGGCAAGACCTCAATAAGAGCTTAACTAAGGAAGCTCAAAGAAAAGCTCTCTGCATTAGGAAACTCTATTCCTATGAAGGTAATAGAGCAGGTCCACTTCTGGCAAAACTTTTAAAAGCTCAAACATTTAAATCCCAAACACAAAAAATTATTACGACAGACAACCAAAGTATACAGGATAGTAAACATATAGCAAAGCACGTTCTATGCTAAACTCTATAAACTTGACACAAATGAAACATCTGACCACCTGGAGCAAATGCAGGACTATATAGGCAAAGCAGATTTACCCAAATTATAATCCTCACAGAGGGACACATTAGAAGCACCAATAACCCTTTTTGAAATACTTCTTGCAATCTGAGACCTACTCTCAGGGAAAAGCCCTGGTCCAGATGGCTTTTCGAATACATATTATAAATCACTTAGAAATATTCTAGCACCACATTTGTTAAAATTGTTCCATGCACCAGATGAAAACCATATCTTGCCCCAAGAAATGCTAATGGCCCATACCAACTATAGACCCATATCCCTCTTGAACACAGATGTCAAGATCCTGGGCAAGAATCTGGCAAACCGAATTAACACCGTATTACAATGCCTTATACACCAAGATCAGGGTGGTTTTGTACCTGGGAGGGAGACAAGGGATAACACCATGAGGGCATTGACCCTGATCTCATATGCAAAGCATAACAAGATCCCATCAATCCTTATGGCAACGGATGCTGAAAAAGCATTCAATCGCATAAATTGGAAATTTCTAAAAGAAACATTAAAATCACTAGGATTCAGCCCTAAAATGATCTTTCACATATTTATCTTATACTCACACCCTACAGCCAAAGTTAAAGCAAATGGAATGCTATCTAAGTCCTTTAATATCCAGAATGGTACGAGACAAGGGTGCCCCTTGTCACCCATCCTGTTTATCCTCTCCATGGAAGTCTTGGCAGCACATATCAGAAAAAAACAGGAGATAGAGGGGATTAACATTGGTCCTCATAATTTTAAAATAGCTATGTATGCAGATGATATTCTGTTTACTATTTCAAATCCACTGCACTCCATCCCAAAAGTTCACAAAGAAATCGACATATTTGGCCACTATTCGAACTTCTTGGTCAATAAACAAAAATCAGAGATTATGAAAATATCGCTACCCCAAAAATCAATTACGGCCACATGCACTTTAAATGTTTAAAAACAAATCCCTTAAATACTTGGGTATCCAACTCTCATCTACCAACTCACAATTATCTTGCACTTCTACGTACAATACAAAAAGATTTGCACACTTGTGCAGCTAAATCAATTACTTGGTGGGGAAAGTGCTCAATGTGTAAAGATGACCACTTTGCCCAGAATCTTGTACCTGTTACAAACACTCCCCATTCCCCTTCCTAAATGGTATATTGCCCAAACATATTAACTAATTTATATGGGTGAAAATAGACCCAGAATATGTAGAGACAACATGTATAGAGCATATGGTTGCAGAGGGATAGGCCTACCCTGCATTGCAGATTACCATGAGGCATTAACCCTACAACATATACTAGACTGGCACAGATCTAAAGATTCCAAGGCTTGGGTAGCGATTGACTCACACATATTCAGGGTTCCAGATGTAGGAGCGGCCTGCTCAGTCACTAGGGATCTTAGACCCCCCGCCAATGTACAGAAATGGAAATACATAAATTATTTTTTTTATTCTTGGGATTCAATAATATAAAGTAGGAAATACATCTCTAGTACCTGTTCACCTCTCTTTCCAGTCCCCAATAATGCAGAGCTAATAGGAGGATTAGATAAAGGTCATCAGAGGCTGATAGAATGGGGATACACTACTTCTATAAGAGACTTTATCTTAAATGGTAAATTGATGAATAGGGAAAACCTTAAATAAGTTGCCAGGGGGAGATACTCTAGCTTGTTAAAATACTCTCAACTAGTGCACTTCATACACACTTCTCCCCATAAGCAAGATTTTTTAAGAGACCTTACACCATTCAAAAGCCTATGCTCCAAACAAGGGGACATTAAACACTCCTTATCATTAGCCAGAAAATTAATACAGGAAGAACATTCATCCAACCCCTCCTCATATACAGTCAAATGGCAGGATGATCTAGAGATTATCCTATCAAAAGATGAATGGACTAAAATGTTCTCATGTACCAAAAAGGCATCATTATCTCCCCAATCGTTAGAAATAAACTTTAAAGTACTGATGCGTTGGTATCTTACCCTTTCTCGACTACAATACATTTACCTAGAAGCAAGTGACAGATGTTGGCGAGGAAGTGACAATAGGGGCAATTACCTCCACACATGGTGCAGCTGTACCAAAATTAGACCTTTATGGCTCTTAATAGAAAGGCATTTTAAAACCATATTAACAAATAACTTCTCCCTGACGCCCAGAATTGCACTACTCAATGATTTACCAAAATTCCCTTGCAAACTTAGGCTCACTTTATTACAAATAAGAATAACAGGAGCTACGACACTCATAGCCTTGCACTGGAAAACTCAATATACACTAACATTAACTAACTGGACAGATAAAGTATCAGACCTACTCATGCTAGAGGAATACAGATACCTTAAAAGGAAAAAGTTGAACTTTCTTGCAGATACCAGATTTCTGTGGGATGATTCCCTTTCAAAGTTTAGTGCAACATCTGCACCTGAGGACCCACCCATAAATGCCTGACCTCCTCTTCCTCTCATAATGTTTTGATCATAGGGAACCCTTCTCCAGCTTAACTCTTTAATAATCACCTTATTTAGTACGTATTTAGTGCACCAATAGGTATCAATGTCTGTCCTCTCGGTTTGGTCAATCTTTCTCTTTAAACCTTTGTCTCATGATGTCTCCAATGTATTTAAAAATGCATATTTTTGAAAAAGAAGGGGGGGGGGAAATAAAATGCAAATGATCTACCCCTTCATGAGGATAAGTACATGCAAAGTAAAAATGAGTAAGAGGGAGTTATTCAATGACATTGAAAATAGACACAGATTATGGAACCTTATTGACAGTACAATGGTGAACAAACTTTAATTTCATTTCCTTGATTGACTAATAGTTTGTATTTTTATTTTTATTTTTTAGAAAAATGTTGTTGTGTTTTGGTTAAAGTTATGGTTTGAGCGTTAAAAACATCATCTTCTCCACACTTCCAGTGGGTGTTAATAACACAAAAGGAAAAGTTTGTAACACAATCCAACTGAACACTCTAAGTTGTAATGTTTATTTTCCGTCAATAAAAGATGATAACTGAAAAAAACAAACAATGGATTACCTGTAATACTTCTGGAGTCATTTACCTTCTATCATGCTCATGTCCGACCTTTTACGTCGATAAAACTGGTAGAGAACTGAAAGAGAGGATACGTGAACACAGAAATGATATTAAAAATAAAGACTGTGGCAGTCCTGTAGCAAGGCATTTTAGAGAATGCCATAACTCAGATCACTCAGGACTGAGGATTATTGGAATAGAGCATTTAAAGCCTAATAGAAGGGGTGGAAATTTGGATAAAACATTACTCCAACATGAAACCCGTTGGATGTATCTGCTTAAGACAATAGCCCCTAAAGGGTTAAATGAAAAAATTGAATATGTGTTTTCTTTAAAACTCTTATATGTATATACATAATGTACATTATGTGCTATGATAAGAACTTGCATGTATTATTTAATTCCCAATACGTCTTTATGAAATTTACCACTTAAATATGTCAATCCTGTAATGTATGCTTATTTGTTGAGTGTATCAAATAATCAAGCATATCACTTTGAAATGTATATAATTGTAACCTCTTAAAATGTCAATAAGGGTTTAGAAATATGCCATGCTGGTCAAGTAATATATATCATGATGGTAGAATATTAGTAACAAAGTTACAAAGTGGGACACTCTAACAGAGCTTTTAATGTGTGGCACCTTTAAATAAAATGGAAGCGTGATTGGGTACCTACTTTTAAGGACGTCTCAGCAACACTGCAAACTATCTGATAAAGCCCCCGGCCAGCCTTAAAGTGGGAGGGGTGAAACGCACCACCCTGGCAATTGTTTGGCACATGTGGTGGAGTGGTAGAATGTGACGAAACTACCTTGCTGTTGCTCAAGATAAGTGTCCACATTATGTGAGCTGAGAACCGAATAAACGCTCACCATGAAGCATCTGTTGGTGAGCAAAACTCAGGAGGATCAGCTGTTAAAAGGGCAGAAGTTGCTATGAGAGGGAAGGCAAACCTTAACTGCTTCTAAAGGCTGTGACACACTGCAAGCGATGCAGGGTGAGGCGAAGCAACTGCTTCACTCCACGTTGCATCGCTTCTGATGACCTGATGCAGCAGAGTTCTCAGAGATGAAATGGCAGGACACACTGAGCACGCACAGCCGCATCTACACGCTGCGCGCCACTCTGCTTGCAGTGTGTCACAGTCTTTAATCTAAGGCTTGTGATATCCCTGAAGAGGTTTGTGTTTTTGGCCATTTTTACCCCTTTGCAAGCACGCCTGAATATCCTGCATTTGATGTTTCAAATAACCGAAATGTATCCATTTCTCTGAATATTTCACTGCTAATATCTGCCCACAAGCTGAAAGGGGATCAAATGTTTGGGAGCGTGCTTTTGCACTTATGTGCTCCTATTTTCCAGGCAGTTGTGGGTGTCACAGAAGAGTCTCTTGCAAGGACATTTGTTCACATACTTATGTATATGTTTTTTATGTATTTTATCATTGGGGTGTATTTAAGTATGCTTAGCTGACAGATGCATTAAAGCCTATTTTTATGTACTCTAGTGCCGTCTTGGTCACTCTTTAGCAGTTAATGATTTGTTTTTTGATACATAAAAAATGTTTTAACCTCAAAGTTCACTTAAACATAAAACCTGTGTGAATAATCTGCATTCAGCCTCTTTTAGTCGTGCCACAACAGATCTGGCTCTACATTCTTCAAAGCATTTTGTAACAGATTAATTCCTTTCTATAGACTCAGGCAATCGTGGTTGTTTAATCTAAATAAGTGATCAGGATTATGGATGCATGAGTTTACTGAAAAAAACTGATCTGACTAATCTTCTCTTAAAAAAATTAAAGGGACAGTCAGAACCAGAATTGTTATTGTTTTATAAGATAGATAATCCCTTTATTACCCATTCCCTAGTTTTGCATAACCAAGACAGTTATATAAATACACTTTTTACCTCTGTGATTACCTTGTATCTAATCCTCTGCAAACTGCCCCCTTATTATTATTAGTTATTTTTACAGACTTGCATTTTAGCCAATCAGTGCTGACTCCTAGTTAATTCCACGTGCATGAGCACAATGTTATCTATATGCAACACATGAACTAACATCCTCTAGTTGTAAAAAACTGTAAAAAATGCATTCAGATTAGAGGCGGCCTTCAAGGTCTAAGACATTAGCATATGAACATCCTAGGTTTAGCCTTAAACTAAGAATACCAAGAGAACAAAGCTAAATTGGTTTTAAAAGTAAACTGGAAATTGTTTAAAATTACATGCCCTATCTGAATCATGAAAGTTTATTTTGGACTAGACTGTCCCTTTAATCAAAACAATCCTATATTATAAAAGGCCAAGTGTGTTTGTCCGAAGCTGTCATGCGCAGTAGGACAAACACACTTGGCCTTAGATTGACAGCTGGCACCAGACCTGGACCCTTACAGTGGCGCGTGGCAAACCCTGTTCTCGCGGTGGACGCAGTTGATGCAGAGAGATTCTTCTAACTGATCCTCACGCACCACAAACTACTCACGCACCACTGTAAGGGTCCAGGTCTGGTGCCAGCTGTCAATATAACTCACGTGCTGCTGCCTAAACTACGGAGCCAGATGTGAATGTAAGCTGATCCTGCGCGCCAGTAGTGAGGAGGATCAGCTTAGTAGCATAGTTAGTGGCTTGTGAGGATCAGCTTACATTCACATGTGGCTCTGTAGTTTAGGCAGCAGCACGTGAGTTATATTTACTTGAGGATCAGTTAGAAGAATCCCTCGGCATCAACTGTGTCCACCGAGAACAGGGTTTGCAGGGGATGATGTGGGCGTGCCGGGGGCGGGGCCAGGCGTGTCAGGGGCGGGGCTGGGTGTGTCACGGGCGGGGCCGTGCGCTGCCGCACGCAGCTGTGTGTACTGGAGAGAAAGCTCAAAAGAAGAGGGGGCAGAGATAGCTCAAAAGAGGAGGGGGAAGGGACGAGAGATAGCTCAAAAGAGGAGGGGGAAGGGACGAGAGATAGCTCAAAAGAGGAGGGGGAAGGGACAAGAGATAGCTCAAAAGAGGAGGGGGGAAGGGGGGAGAGATAGCTCAAAAGAGGAGGGGGAGGGGGGAGAGATAGCTCAAAAGAGGAGGGGGAGGGGGGAGGGGGAGAGATAGCTCAAAAGAGGAGGGGGAGGGGGGAGAGATAGCTCAAAAAGGAGGGGGGAGAGAGAACTCAAAAGGGGAGGGGGGAGAGATAGCTCAAAAGAGGAGGGGGGAGAGATAGCTCAAAAGAGGAGGGGGAGGGGGAGAGATAGCTCAAAAGAGGAAGGGGGAGAGATAGCTCAAAAGAGGAGGGGGGAGGGGGGAGAGAAAGTTCAAAGGGGGAGGGGGGAGAGATAGCTCAAAAGAGGAGGGGAGGGGGAGAGGAGGGGGAAGAGATAGCTCAAAAGAGGAGGTGGGGAGGGGGAGAGATAGCTCAAAGGGGGAGGGGGGAGAGATAGCTCAAAAGAGGAGGGGAGGGGGAGAGATACCTCAAAAGGGGAGGGGGGAGAGATAGCTCAAAAGAGGAGGGGGGAGAGATAGCTCAAAGGGGGAGGGATAGCTCAAAAGAGGAGGGGAGGGGGAGAGAGCTCAAAAGAGGAGGGGGAGAGATAGCTCAAAAGAGGAGGGGGGAGAGAGAGCTCGAAAGAGGAGGGGAGAGGGGGAGAGAGAGCTCAAAAGAGGAGGGGGAGAGATAGCTCAGAAGAGGAGGGGGGAGAGATAGCTCAAAAGAGGAAGGGGAGAGGGGGAGAGATAGCTCAGAAGAGGAGGGGGGAGGGGGGAGAGATAGCTCAAAAGAGGAGGGGGAGAGATAGCTCAAAAGAGGAGGGGGGAGGGGGAGAGATAGCTCAAAAGAGGAGGGGGAGAGATAGCTCAAAAGAGGAGGGGGGAGGGGGGAGAGATAGCTCAAAAGAGGAGGGGGAAGGGGGAGAGATAGCTCAAAAGAGGGGGGAGAGCAAAAGAGCGTGGAGAGCAAAATAGAGGGGGGAGGGAGATGGCAAAAGAGAGGGGGGAGGGAGACGGCAAAAGAGAGGGGGGAGAGAGATGGCAAAAGAGAGGGGGGAGGGAGACGGCAAAAGAGAGTGGGGAGTGAGACGGCAAAAGAGAGGGGGGAGGGAGACGACAAAAGAGTGAGGGAGACAGCAAAAGAGAGGGGGAGGGAGAGCAAAAGAGAGGGGAGGGAGACAGCAAAAGAAAGGAGAGAGAGAGCAAAAGAAAGGGGGGAAAGAGAGAGAGCAAAAGAAAGGGGAGAGAGCAAGAGCAAAATAAAGGGGAAAGAACGAGAGCAAAAGAAAGGGGAGAGAGAGCAAAAGAAAGGGGGGAGAGAGAGAGAGCAAAAGAAAGGGAGGAGAGAGAGAGAGCAAAAGAAAGGGAGGAGAGAAAGGGAACAAAAGAAAGGGGGAGAAACAGAGAGCAAAAGAAAGGGGGGAGAGAGAGAGCAAAAGAAAGGAAGGGGGAGAGAGCAAGAGAGAGAGGGGAGAGAGCAAGAGAGAGAGGGAGAGAGCAAGGGGTGGAACCACTATACTGCAAAAAATGGCCTGTGTACACGGGCTTTAGGACTAGACTATGTAATAAAAAATCAATATATGTTTATTAAAATTGGTATAATTTTACTGTTTATGTCATGAGTAAAATAAGAATTGTGATGTTTGAAAGGATACTCTACTGTACTATGTCTCCCTTAATGTTTTTACAATGATTTATTATACCAGCTGCATAATATTAAATTATTAAAAAAATGATCATTTATGGTTATTATTGCAATTGAAATAGCTAGTTGGTTTTGGCTACTTTCTGTTTCAATAAATATAGAAGCATATGTAGAATTCTCTAGTTGCTGGTAAGTACATTCTTTTTCTTTGTCTTTTGAATGTTATCATTATTTCTCTTTTTATTATGAAGTTGTATTGTTTTTAAGCAAACCAAAGTTGGCACTTGACCTGTGGCAAGGTGCAATCAAACAACATCCTTTCTTTCCACAATACACTGATATTCTGGGGTTTCCCAGATTATTATTTTCCTTTATCTTTTCTACCAAGAAGAATTTCACATTATATTTATTGTGTCTTATAATGATCAAGTTGATTTCCCTAAGGCAAGTTTGTTTATTTGCAGGATAAATAGTTACTCACTAAGGTTTTTTCTCATTTTCTTCTCTTTAAAATGCAGGCAACATCTATATTTCACTCCTGAAAACACAGAATCAGATGTATATTGTATAAAAATACATAACTGAACTGCTAAGTATTTTTACAGCTTCAACACGAAGCTGAGTTTTTCTTTATCTGCTAACATGTACAAGAATACAAATCAACGTATTGTTGTTTATGGCCATGATGCAATGTAATTTAATCCAAATTGTGACATTAAATGCCAAACATTAACAATAAGACATTAGGGGGCCAATTTATCAAATGTCTTGCGGACCTGATCCAACAGTGCGGATCAGGTCCGCAAG
The DNA here is from genome assembly GCF_027579735.1 of Bombina bombina. NCBI lineage: Eukaryota > Metazoa > Chordata > Amphibia > Anura > Bombinatoridae > Bombina > Bombina bombina. The sequence goes on along the minus strand of NC_069502.1, from coordinate 534,423,667 downwards.
ACATTGCTGAATGCGGAGAGCAATACGCTCTCCGTATTCAGCATTGCACCAGCAGCTCACAAGAGCTGCTGGTGCAACGCCGCCCCCTGCAGACTCCCTGCCAATGGGCCGCCAGCAGGGGAAGTCAATCAACCCGATCGTACTCGATCGGGTTGAATTCCGGCGATTCCTGTCCGCCTGCTCAGAGCAGGCGGACAGGGTTATGGAGCAGCGGTCTTTGTGACCGCTGCTCCATAACTTTTGTTTCTGTCGAGTCTTCAGACTCGCCAGAAACACGGGCCGTCGAGCTTGATAAATAGGCCCCCTAGGTCTGTACCACCCCTCTAGTAAGTGGAACCTCAGCTGTGCCTCCAACAAGGTCACCAATTATACAAGACTTGTTCTTGAATTTTTGAAGACTGCAAAGTTTGAGTCCCTGTGCATCCTGGTAGTAGAGGCCTTTTGTCCCTAGGTATAAATTTACTTTGGTATAGTATATATACCCTGGTGTATGTCATCATGATCCATCTGCATGTCACTTGATAAGCTGCTGTACAGTTCCTCAGCAAACACATTTCTGCGACTGGCAGAGGCAAATAAGGTAAAATGGAACATGCACATTATATTTTATCCATGCTCCTTGTGTTTTACTGGCAGTAAGGGGTTAAATTGTGTTCATTTTTACTTACTGATGGAAAAAGAGTTAAGTATTTGCCTGACATGTTAAATAAAAGCTGTTAAAATGCACATCTGAATAATGATTTTCATGTTTCTGCACAAGCGATAATGTTTTAAAACACACTGATTAATAGACACAGCTCCATCCATTTTTTACTGAGAACAGAAATATTTATTAAAACGATTGATACATGTTAAATATCTTCTTTTAGAGAAAACAGTCAGTAAGAAGTCTTTAAATCCCCGCTCTGTGTGTGTACGCTTCACCAGCAGAAAAGTAGATGATAATGAATTGCTCAGTTGTGCAAAATATAAAAGAGACCAATATGATATAAATCTGAGAGAACTGAGGGGGAAGAGGAGGCAGCAGATGTCACTGTGCCTAGTAGAACACAAGACCTAAATACATCACTGGTAAAAATAAAAATATTCCTTAGAAAGAAGCCTGATCTGGTATTCTAAAAATTGTTGCAAGCAAGAGGTGCAATTGTTATTAAAATAACAAAAAAACATTATGGTATACACAGATTCTGATTTTTCTTATAATAAGAACCATTTACAGGTACTAATCCCCAAATCCAGAATTCCAAGATCCAATCTTTTATTGATATATATATATATATATATATATATATATATATATATATATATATATATATATATATATATATATTTCAAAAAAAGTATTAAAAAATAAAATGTTTCCCGCCAGTAAATCACAATCTTTTCTGTTGGTAGGAGTGGGAGAAAAAAAGTGCCTTTACATTGCAGTCTATGGGAACTGTGTGTTCCCTGTAAATATATATGCTTATATACATATATACTTATGTGTTAATATGTGTATATATACATTTTAACACATAAATATATCTATATATCTATATATCAGCATATACTGTACATATATATTTATATTTGCTGCCATTACTGCGCTACTTACCCTCTTCGCTGTGCATAGGTCCTTCTGACGGCATCAGAACGAGGTTCCAATTGGAGCCTATGGAAGGGCTCTCTCATGAGCGCAATGCGAGGTCGCATTCACATTGGGTTTATCTTGTAATACCAGTGTACATTATCATGCTCAGTGGAGCGCTAATAAGCAATATTTAGCGCTCCACTTGTAATCTGGCCCTAAATGTATTTCAAAATGGTGGAAATACTAATGTTTGGGGTAAGTGTTCCTTTCTTGTCCAAGAGATCAGAATGTTCTGGGTGCGTGTGTCCTTTTGGTTATCTTTAGATCTTTGATCTATTGCCTTTTAGGAAACGAGACATTACATTTCCTATTTTTCTATTATGCTGAATAGGAACTGTATCTTTTGTAAATTGTTGTGTAAGGATGCTCCCTTGACTGTAACCTTGAACAACTCGATACAATGTCAAATGTAAAACTTAGGGTTTACAAAAAAATACCAAAATCTGTGAATAATAATAATCTTTCAACACATAAGTAGCATCTCAGTACATGAATGCAACAGGATAAATAGGATGCACTCATATAACACACAATTATCATAATTCAAAATGTTCCCCAGACATGAAACAGGAAATATTAATAATGTTTAGTGTTCTCGCACACTAATAAATGTATAGCCCTTTATGATATAGTGAGGAAATAGAAAAAGAAAAACATTACTCTATTAGCATATAGGATGTCATTTAACCTTCTGAATCAAATTTTGGAATAAAGAAAGAAAAATTCAGGGAAGGCAAATGAAAGGGGTCTTCTCATATTGGCCTTTCATATCAACTTTATTTAGTTTTGGAGGATAACATGAGTGGGAAAATAACAACCTAAATAGGTAATCTTGGAAAACTATTGTCGTTGTTTTCCCTGACACAAATATCCACAGTAAAGGAATACACCAGGTTCTTTGTTGAGATTTTGTTTTCTTGATCAGGTACCAAGTTGATCAACATGGGAGAATTATGCATAAAGCAAATTCTGAAGCTGGGCAGTCCAGCATTCAGTTTTAACAGAGTACAACAGGTTACGTAATCAACATGTATCCACCAGTAATATTTTACTTAAAGATCCCTTCATCTGGTTGCTGGGCAAAATACCTATTCTAATACTTCTGTTTTCCTATACTTGTTACAGTTTACAAGAATGAGGAACAATTCAACGAGTTAGTTTCCATTTGAACCACCTGTCAGCAAAATAGCATACACTCTGTTAGACCTAGCCTAGTTTCCTGTGCACTGGCCTAGTGCACAGAAAACCATCCATGTGACTTCCCTAATTTTGGACAGGGAGAGAAATACAGCAATTAACTGTTTGTTATCCTACAGATAGTTGCCTGGCCCAGTGTTACATGCAGAGAGGTAATATGACAGGAGTTTTCAAACAAGATAGAAGACAAGACAATTAGACACAAGTAAAGCTTAAGCAAAAATACCCACTGTGGCCTATCTGACTGAAAAAGCCAACTTAAAAATAACCAGTTATCTCCATTATTTTAAAGTCCCTCCTCTGATACTTATGTGAGCTCACACAAAAGTATCACAGATCAGTAACTTGTATGACATTTAAGCGACTGAATTCCAACAGTTCCACCATTTCTTTCTCTGTACGTCTATAGCTCATATCCTCATAGCTGGTAGACTGTGTGCCAAGGGCAACATACAAGGTGGTGTAGGTGGTATCTGGAGGGCCTTTTCATGTCTTCTCGGAGGATCCTTGCCTGGTTGGGGGTTGTCAAGACGCACCGCTTCTGCAGCAACAACTTGAAACATGAGACTACAAGGAAATGAAACACGATGAGTATGACACACAATATAAGGCCATGCAAGATCTTAGTACCAAGTTCACCTAACCATTCTCCCAGCCCAAAAGACCACTCAAACCCTTGAGGTACTTCTCTCATGTCGTCTATATGTTCAGCTATGAGTGCAGAATTATTAGCAATAAAAACACAACAACAATCCAGCACAAGTATACAAACTCCTCACTTAGCAGCTAATATGTAGTCTAAAGCCATCCTATTTTGTAATGCAACCATCCTGATTTGTACCTGCCTCCAACGAGCTACCATCATAGTCAGATGCAGTAGTGATATTTATGGAGGACCCTGAACAGTCAGAATATCCCACATGTATTCTATCTGTACACACACCAGTAGTGATGTTGCGAATAGTTCGCGGGCGAACATAGCTTGTTCGCGTTCGCCGCGGCGGGCGAACATATGCGATGTTCGATCCGCCCCCAATTCATCATCATTGAGTAAAACTTTGACCCTGTACCTCCATGTCAGCAGACACATTCCAGCCAATCAGCAGCAGACCCTCCCTCCCAGACCCTCCTACCTCCTGGACAGCATCCATTTTAGATTCATTCGGAAGCTGCATTCTTAGTGAGAGGAGGGACAGTGTAGCTGCTGCTGATTTAATAGGGAAATTGATAGCTAGGCTAGTGTATTCAGTGTCCACTACAGTCCTGAAGGACTCATCTGATCTCTGCTGTAAGGACAGCACCCCAAAAAGCCCTTTTTAGGGCTAGAACATCAGTCTGCTTTTTTTTTTTTCCTGTGTAATCTAATTGCAGTTGCCTGCCTGCCAGCGGGTGTGTCAGGCTCACAGCGTATACTGTGCACACTTGCCCAGTGCCACCACTCATATCTGGTGTAACAATAGTGTACATTTAAAAAAAACAACTCTTTTTTGACTGTGAAATAATAGCAGTCAGTTTCCTTCACACGTGTGCGTTTCAGTGCCTGCCAGGGCACAGTGTCACCCCAGTGCAACTCATATCTTGTGTAACAGTAGTGTACATTTAAAAAAACAACACTTTTTTGACTGTGAAATAATAGCAGTCAGTTTCCTTCACACGTGTGCGTTTCAGTGCCTACCAGGGCACAGTGTCACCCCAGTGCAACTCATATCTGATGTAATAGTAGTGTACATTTAAAAAAAAAACAACACTTTTTTGACTGTGTTAAATAATAGCAGTCAGTTTCCTTCACACATGTGCGTTTCAGTGCCTGCCAGGGCACAGTGTCACCCCAGTGCAACTCATATCTGGTGTAACAGTAGTGTACATTTAAAAAAAAACAACACTTTTTTGACTGTGAAATAATAGCAGTCAGTTTCCTTCACACGTGTGCGTTTCAGTGCCTGCCAGGGCACAGTGTCACCCCAGTGCAACTCATATCTGGTGTAACAGTAGTGTACATTTAAAAAAAAACAACACTTTTTTGACTGTGTTAAATAATAGCAGTCAGTTTCCTTCACACGTGTGCGTTTCAGTGCCTGCCAGGGCACAGTGTCACCCCAGTGCAACTCATATCTGGTGTAACAGTAGTGTACATTTAAAAAAACAACACTTTTTTGACTGTGTTAAATAATAGCAGTCAGTTTCCTTCACACATGTGCGTTTCAGTGCCTGCCAGGGCACAGTGTCACCCCAGTGCAACTCATATCTGGTGTAACAGTAGTGTACATTTAAAAAAAAAAACACTTTTTTGACTGTGAAATAATAGCAGTCATATCTGGTGTAACAGTAGTGTACATTTAAAAAAAAAATACAATTTTGACTGTAATAGATTGAATAGCAGTTAGTTGTCTGCAAGCGTGTGTGTCAGGCCTACAGCGTCTACTCTGCCAACTTCTGCCAGTGCACAGTGCCACTCATATCTGTTGTCACAGTAGCTTGCACGCATAGTACAACTAATCGGAAAAAAAAATGACAGGCAGAGGCAGGCCACCCCGCAGGGGCCGTCGTGTTCGTGGTGCTGTGATTCCCTTTGGCCCTAGAATAATGCCCAGTGTTCAGAGGCCACATACCCCGAACTCGAACAGTTCTGAGGACATAGTTGACTGGCTAACACAGGACACCCAATCTTCTACAGCTTCCGCTCGGAACCATGACGCACCATCCTCCTCCAGCTTAGCTTCGGGCAGCACCTCTCATGTTACCACTCGCCCGCCTGCCGCCACCACCAACACTAGCACCACAGCCGCTTCACTTGATCTGTCAGAGGAGTTATTTACACATCAGTTGGAAAAAATGAGTGATAGTGATGCGCAACCATTATTGCCAGAGGATGTAGATAACAGGGATATGTCTCAGTCAGGCAGCATTACACACATGGACATACGGTGTGATGATGATGATGTTGTACCCGCTGCTGCTTCCTTTGCTGAGTTGTCAGATACAAGTGAAGCGGTTGATGATGACAATGCGTCCGTGGATGTCACGTGGGTGCCCGCTAGAAGAGAAGAAGAAGAGGGGGAAAGTTCAGATGGGGAGACAGAGAGGAGGAGGAGACGAGTTGGAAGCAGGGGGAGGTCGTCGCAAGGAGCTAGTGGCACAGTCAGACAGCATGCATCGGCACCCGGGGTCAGCCAGACAGCACGCCAATCAATGCATGCTGTTGCCACCACCAGAACGCCGTCATTGCAGAGCTCAGCAGTGTGGCATTTTTTTTTGTGTGTCTGCCTCTGACAACAGTGATGCCATTTGCAACCTGTGCCAAAAGAAACTGAGTCGTGGGAAGTCCAATACCCACCTAGGTACAACGGCTTTGCGAAGGCACATGATCGCACATCACAAACGCCTATGCGATCAACACATGAGGACAAGCAGCACACAAACTCAAAGCCGCCATCCTCCTCCTGGTCCAGCATCTTCAGCCACGTCAACCACTGCTGTCCTCCTTGCCCCCTCTCAACCATCCGCCACTCCGTGTCTCGCCTTGAGCAGTTCCTGCTCATCTGCCCACAGTCAGGTGTCTGTCAAGGACATGTTTGAGCATAAGAAGCCAATGTCACAAAGTCACCCCCTTGCCCGGCATCTGACAGCTGGCTTGTCTGAACTCTTAGCCCGCCAGCTTTTACCATACAAGCTGGTGGAGTCTGAGGCGTTAAAAAATTTTGTAGCTACTGGGACACCGCAGTGGAAGGTACCCGGCCAAAATTTCTTTGCACAAAAGGCAATCCCCAACCTGTACTCGATTGTGCAAAACAAAGTAATGGCATGTCTGGCACACAGTATTGGGTAGACATGTGCACCGCTAAAAAATTTGGTTCGTTTTCGGTTCGGATCGATTCGGACTTTTAGAATTTCGTTTCGGATCGAATCTGATTCGGCAAAATTTGAATAAATTCGTTTCGGATTTATTCGGATCCGAATAAATTCGTTTCGGATTTATTCGGATTCGGCTGAATTCGGTTCTATTCCGTTCCGAAATTCGGTATGTTTTTACTACACTAACACCCATTTAGTACACTAAGTCACTAACACCCATAAACTACCTATGAACCACTAAACCGAGGCCCCCCCACATCGCAAACCCTATAATAACATTATTTAACCCCTAATCTGCCGATCGGATATCGCTGCCGCCTACATTATAGCTATTAACCCCTAATCTGCTGTCCCTAACACCGCCGACCCCTACATTATAGTTATTAACCCCTAATCTGCCCCCCCAACGTCGCCGCAATCTAACTACAAGTATTAACCCCTAATCTGCCGACCCGATATCGCCGCCGCCTACATTATAGCTATTAACCCCTAATCTGCTGTCCCTAACACCGCCGACCCCTACATTATAGTTATTAACCCCTAATCTGCCTCCCCCCAACGTCGCCGCAATCTAACTACAAGTATTAACCCCTAATCTGCCGACCCGATATCGCCGCCGCCTACATTATAGCTATTAACCCCTAATCTGCTGTCCCTAACACCGCCGACCCCTACATTATAGTTATTAACCCCTAATCTGCCTCCCCCCAACGTCGCCGCAATCTAACTACAAGTATTAACCCCTAATCTGCCGACCCGATATCGCCGCCGCCTACATTATAGCTATTAACCCCTAATCTGCTGTCCCTAACACCGCCGACCCCTACATTATAGTTATTAACCCCTAATCTGCCTCCCCCCAACGTCGCCGCAATCTAACTACAAGTATTAACCCCTAATCTGCCGACCCGATATCGCCGCCACTATAATAAATGTATTAACCCCTAAACCGCCGCACTCCCGCCTCGCAAACACTATAATACATTTTATTAACCCCTAATCTGCCCTCCCTAACATCGCCGCCACCTACCTACAATTATTAACCCCTAATCTCCCGCCCCCATCGTCGCCGCTACTATAATAAGGTTATTAACCCCTAAACCTAAGTCTAACCCTAACCCTAACACCCCCTAACTTAAATATAATTTAAATAAAACGAAATAAGTTTACTATAGTTAAATAAATGAATCCTATTTAAAACTAAAGACTTACCTGTAAAATAAACCCTAAGATAGCTGCAATATAACTAATAGTTACATTGTAGCTATTTTAGGATTTATTTTTATTTTACAGGCAACTTTGTATTTATTTTAACTAGGTACAATAGTTATTAAATAGTTATTAACTATTTAATAACTACCTAGCTAAAATAAATACAAATTTACCTGTAAAATAAATCCTAACCTAAGTTACACTAACACCTAACACTACACTATCATTAAATTAACTAAATAAATGAATCATATTTAAAACAAAATACTTACCTGTAAAATAAACCCTAATATAGCTGCAATATAACTAATAGTTACATTGTAGCTATTTTAGCATTTATATTTATTTTACAGGCAACTTTGTATTTATTTTAACTAGGTACAAAAGCTATTAAATAGTTATTGACTAATTAATAGCTACCTAGTTAAAATAATTACAAAATTACCTGTAAAATAAATCCTAACCTAAGTTACAATTAAACCTAACACTACACTGTCATTAAATAAATTAACTACAAGTACCTACAATTATCTACAATTAAATAAACTAAAGTACAAAACCCCCCCCACTAAATTACAAAAAAAAAACAAACACTAAATTACAAAAAATAAAAAAATATTACAAGAATTTTAAACTAATTACACCTAATCTAAGCCCCCTAATAAAATAACAAAGCCCCCCAAAATAAAAAAAATGCCCTACCCTATACTAAATTACAAAAGTTAACAGCTCTATTACCTTACCAGCCCTGAACAGGGCCCTTTGCGGGGCATGCCCCAAAGAAAACAGCTCTTTTGCCTGTAAAAAAAAAACCACAATCCCCCCCCCACATTACAACCCACCACCCACATACCCCTACTCTAACCCAAACCCCCCTTAAATAAACCTAACACTACCCCCCTGAAGATCTCCCTACCTTGAGTCGTGTTCACCCAGCCGGGCCGAAGTCTTCATCCGATGGGGCAGAAGAGGACATCCAGACCGGCAGAAGTCTTCATCCAAGCGGGGCAAGAAGAGGTCTTCCATCCATCATACAAGTACCAAAATACAAACAAACACTAAATTACAAAAAATAATAAAATATTACAATAATTTTAAACTAATTACACCTAATCTAAGCCCCCTACTAGCTATTAATATAGCTTCAATATAACTAATAGTTACATTGTAGCTATTTTAGGTTTTATATTTATTTTACAGGCAACTTTGTATTTATTTTAACTAGGTACAATAGCTATTAAATAGTTAATAACTATTTAATAACTACCTAGCTAAAATAAATACAAATTTACCTGTAAAATAAATCATAACCTAAGTTACAATTACACCTAACACTACACTATCATTAAATTAACTAAATAAATGAATCCTATATAAAACTAAAGACTTACCTGTAAAATAAACCCTAATATAGCTGCAATATAACTAATAGTTACATTGTAGCTATTTTAGCATTTATATTTATTGTACAGGCAACTTTGTATTTATTTTAACTAGGTACAATAGCTATTAAATAGATATTTACTGTTTAATAGCTACCTAGTTAAAATAATTACAAAATTACCTGTAAAATAAATCCTAACCTAAGTTACAATTAAACCTAACACTACACTATCATTAAATAAATTAACTACAAGTACCTACAATTAAATACAATTAAAAAACTAAACTAAAGTACAACCCCCCCCCCCCACTAAATTACAAAAAATAAAAAAATATTACAAGAATTTTAAACTAATTACACCTAATCTAAGCCCCCTAATAAAATAACAAAGCCCCCCAAAATAAAAAAATGCCCTACCCTATACTAAATTACAAAAGTAATCAGCTCTATTACCTTACCAGCCCTTAAAAGGGCCTTTTGCGGGGGCATGCCCCAAAGAAAACAGCTCTTTTGCCTGTAAAAAAAAACACAATACCCCCCCCACATTACAACCCACCACCCACATACCCCTACTCTAACCCAAACCCCCCTTAAATAAACCTAACACTACCCCCCTGAAGATCTCTCTACCGTGTCTTCACCCAGCGGGCCGAAGTCTTCATCCGATGGGGCAGAAGAGGACATCCAGACCGGCAGAAGTCTTCATCCAAGCGGGGCAAGAAGAGGTCTTCCATCCATCAGAAGTCTTGATCCAGGCGGCATCTTCTCTGTTCATCCATCCGGAGCGGAGCGGCAGCATCCTGAAGACATCCCACGCAGAGCATCCTCTTCTTTCTTGATCCGACGACTAGGTGACTGTACCTTTAAGTGACGTCATCCAAGATGGCGTCCCTTGAATTCCGATTGGCTGATAGGATTCTATCAGCCAATCGGAATTAAGGTAGGAAAAATCTGATTGGCTGATTCAATCAGCCAATCAGATTCAAGTTCAATCCGATTGGCTGATCCAATCAGCCAATCAGATTGAGCTCGCATTCTATTGGCTGATCGGAACAGCCAATAGAATGCGAGGTCAATCTGATTGGCTGATTCCATCAGCCAATCGGATTGAACTTGAATCTGATTGGCTGATTAAATCAGCCAATCAGATTTTTCCTACCTTAATTCCGATTGGCTGATAGAATCCTATCAGCCAATCGGAATTCAAGGGACGCCATCTTGGATGACGTCACTTAAAGGTACAGTCACCTAGTCGTCGGATCAAGAAAGAAGAGGATGCTCTGCGTGGGATGTCTTCAGGATGCTGCCGCTCCGCTCCGGATGGATGAACAGAGAAGATGCCGCCTGGATCAAGACTTCTGATGGATGGAAGACCTCTTCTTGCCCCGCTTGGATGAAGACTTCTGCCGGTCTGGATGTCCTCTTCTGCCCCATCGGATGAAGACTTCGGCCCGCTGGGTGAAGACACGGTAGAGAGATCTTCAGGGGGGTAGTGTTAGGTTTATTTAAGGGGGGTTTGGGTTAGATTAGGGGTATGTGGGTGGTGGGTTGTAATGTGGGGGGGGGTATTGTGTTTTTTTTTACAGGCAAAAGAGCTGTTTTCTTTGGGGCATGCCCCCGCAAAAGGCCCTTTTAAGGGCTGGTAAGGTAATAGAGCTGATTACTTTTGTAATTTAGTATAGGATAGGGCATTTTTTTATTTTGGGGGGCTTTGTTATTTTATTAGGGGGCTTAGATTAGGTGTAATTAGTTTAAAATTCTTGTAATTTTTTTTATTTTTTGTAATTTAGTGTTTGTTTTTTTTGTACTTTAGTTTAGTTTATTTCATTGTATTTAATTGTAGGTACTTGTAGTTAATTTATTTAATGATAGTGTAGAGTTAGGTTTAATAGTAACTTAGGTTAGGATTTATTTTACAGGTAATTTTGTAATTATTTTAACTAGGTAGCTATTAATTAGTCAATAACTATTTAATAGCTATTGTACCTAGTTAAAATAAATACAAAGTTGCCTGTAAAATAAATATAAATGCTAAAATAGCTACAATGTAACTATTAGTTATATTGTAGCTATATTAGGGTTTATTTTACAGGTAAGTATTTAGTTTTATATAGGATTAATTTATTTAGTTAATTTAATGACAGTGTAGTGTTAGGTGTAATTGTAACTTAGGTTAGGGTTTATTTTACAGGTAAATTTGTATTTATTTTAGCTAGGTAGTTATTAACTATTTAATAGCTATTGTACCTAGTTAAAATAAATACAAAGTTGCCTGTAAAATAAATATAAATCCTAAAATAGCTACAATGTAACTATTAGTTATATTGTAGCTATATTAATAGCTAGTAGGGGGCTTAGATTAGGTGTAATTAGTTTAAAATTATTGTAATATTTTATTATTTTTGCTAATTTAGTGTTTGTTTGTTTTTTTGTACTTTTCTGATGGATGGAAGACCTCTTCTTGCCCCGCTTGGATGAAGACTTCTGCCGGTCTGGATGTCCTCTTCTGCTCCATCGGATGAAGACTTCGGCCCGGCTGGGTGAACACGACTCAAGGTAGGGAGATCTTCAGGGGGGTAGTGTTAGGTTTATTTAAGGGGGGTTTGGGTTAGAGTAGGGGTATGTGGGTGGTGGGTTGTAATGTGGGGGGAGGGATTGTGTTTTTTTTTTACAGGCAAAAGAGCTGTTTTCTTTGGGGCATGCCCCGCAAAGGGCCCTGTTCAGGGCTGGTAAGGTAATAGAGCTGTTAACTTTTGTAATTTAGTATAGGTTAGGGCATTTTTTTTATTTTGGGGGGCTTTGTTATTTTATTAGGGGGCTTAGATTAGGTGTAATTAGTTTAAAATTCTTGTAATATTTTTTTATTTTTTGTAATTTATTGGGGGGGGGGGTTTGTACTTTAGTTTAGTTTTTTTAATTGCATTTAATTGTAGGTACTTGTAGTTAATTTATTTAATGATAGTGTAGTGTTAGGTTTAATTGTAACTTAGGTTAGGATTTATTTTACAGGTAATTTTGTAATTATTTTAACTAGGTAGCTATTAAACAGTAAATATCTATTTAATAGCTATTGAACCTAGTTAAAATGAATACAAAGTTGCCTGTACAATAAATATAAATGCTAAAATAGCTACAATGTAACTATTAGTTATATTGCAGCTATATTAGGGTTTATTTTACAGGTAAGTCTTTAGTTTTATATAGGATTCATTTATTTAGTTAATTTAATGATAGTGTAGTGTTAGGTGTAATTGTAACTTAGGTTATGATTTATTTTACAGGTAAATTTGTATTTATTTTAGCTAGGTAGTTATTAAATAGTTATTAACTATTTAATAACTATTGTACCTAGTTAAAATAAATACAAAGTTGCCTGTAAAATACATATAAATCCTAAAATAGCTACAATGTAACTATTAGTTATATTGAAGCTATATTAATAGCTAGTAGGGGGCTTAGATTAGGTGTAATTAGTTTAAAATTATTGTAATATTTTATTATTTTTGGTAATTTAGTGTTTGTTTGTATTTTGGTACTTGTATGATGGATGGAAGACCTCTTCTTGCCCCGCTTGGATGAAGACTTCTGCCGGTCTGGATGTCCTCTTCTGCCCCATCGGATGAAGACTTCGGCCCGGCTGGGTGAACACGACTCAAGGTAGGGAGATCTTCAGGGGGGTAGTGTTAGGTTTATTTAAGGGGGGTTTGGGTTAGAGTAGGGGTATGTGGGTGGTGGGTTGTAATGTGGGGGGGGGATTGTGTTTTTTTTTTACAGGCAAAAGAGCTGTTTTCTTTGGGGCATGCCCCGCAAAGGGCCCTGTTCAGGGCTGGTAAGGTAATAGAGCTGTTAACTTTTGTAATTTAGTATAGGGTAGGGCATTTTTTTTTATTTTGGGGGGCTTTGTTATTTTATTAGGGGGCTTAGATTAGGTGTAATTAGTTTAAAATTCTGGTAATATTTTTTTATTTTTTGTAATTTAGTGTTTGTTTTTTTTTGTAATTTAGTGGGGGGGTTTTGTACTTTAGTTTATTTAATTGTAGATAATTGTAGGTACTTGTAGTTAATTTATTTAATGACAGTGTAGTGTTAGGTTTAATTGTAACTTAGGTTAGGATTTATTTTACAGGTAATTTTGTAATTATTTTAACTAGGTAGCTATTAATTAGTCAATAACTATTTAATAGCTATTGTACCTAGTTAAAATAAATACAAAGTTGTCTGTAAAATAAATATAAATGCTAAAATAGCTACAATGTAACTATTAGTTATATTGCAGCTATATTAGGGTTTATTTTACAGGTAAGTATTTTGTTTTAAATATGATTCATTTATTTAGTTAATTTAATGATAGTGTAGTGTTAGGTGTTAGTGTAACTTAGGTTAGGATTTATTTTACAGGTAAATTTGTATTTATGTTAGCTAGGTAGTTATTAAATAGTTATTAACTATTTAATAACTATTGTACCTAGTTAAAATAAATACAAACTTGCCTGTAAAATAAAAATAAACCCTGAGATAGCTACAATGTAACTATTAGTTATATTGCAGCTATCTTAGGGTTTATTTTACAGGTAAGTATTTAGTTTTAAATAGGATTCATTTATTTAACTATAGTAAACTTATTTCGTTTTATTTAAATTATATTTAAGTTAGGGGGTGTTAGGGTTAGACTTAGGTTTAGGGGTTAATAACCTTATTATAGTAGCGGCGACGATGGGGGCGGGAGATTAGGGGTTAATAATTGTAGGTAGGTGGCGGCGATGTTAGGGAGGGCAGATTAGGGGTTAATAAAATGTATTATAGTGTTTGCGAGGCGGGAGTGCGGCGGTTTAGGGGTTAATACATTTATTATAGTGGCGGCGATTTGCGGTCGGCAGATTAGGGGTTAATACTTGTAGTTAGATTGCGGCGACGTTGGGGGGAGGCAGATTAGGGGTTAATAACTATAATGTAGGGGTCGGCGGTGTTAGGGACAGCAGATTAGGGGTTAATAGCTATAATGTAGGTGGCGGCGATATTCGGTCGGCAGATTAGGGATTAATAAAATAATGCAGGTGTCAGCGATAGCGGAGGCAGCAGATTAGGGGTTAATAAGTGTCAGATTAGGGGTGTTTAGAGACTCGGGGTACATGTTAGGGTGTTAGGTGCAGACTTAGTGTTTCCCCATAGGAAACAATGGGGCTGCGGTGTTAGTTTTTTTTCAGCCGAAACTCCCATTGTTTCCTATGGGGAAATGCCGAATCTTAACGAGCTAATTCGGATTTATTCGGAGATACGGCAGCTATTTCGGATTCATTCGGTAGATTCGGAAGTATTTTAATTCGGAAATCCGAATCGATCCGAATCTCCGAATTTACCGAATTTACCGAATTTCCGAATTAATCCGAAACGAACCGCACATGTCTAGTATTGGGGCAAGGGTCCATCTGACCACTGATACCTGGTCTGCAAAGCATGGTAAGGGCAGGTATATCACCTACTCTGCGCATTGGGTAAACCTGCTGACGGCTGCCAAGCATGGAATGCGTGGCTCTGCAGAGGAGTTGGTGACACCGCAACTACTTGCAGGCAGGCCTGCTGCCACCTCCTCTACTCCTCCTACTCCATCCTCTTCCATAACCTCCACGGCTGAGTCCTCTTCTGCTGCTGCGTCTTGCTCCACATCAACGGCACCCCCCAGCTCCCCAGGTACTATTCCACATCCCGGATAAGGCAGTGTCACGCCGTCTTGGGGTTGACTTGCCTGAAAGCAGAGAGTCACACCGGACCAGCACTCCTGTACACCCTGAAAGCAGAGGTGGATCAGTGGCTGACTCCGCACCAACTGGAGATCGGCAAAGGGGTTTGTGACAACAGAAGAAATTTGTTGGCGGCATTGAATTTGGGCAAGTTGACACATGTGCCGTGCATAGCACATGTGTGTAATCTGATCGTACAACGCTTTGTGCATAAGTACCCAGGCTTACAGGACATCCTGAAGCAGGCCAGGAAGGTGTGTGGCCATTTCAGGCGTTCCTACACGGCCATGGCGCACTTTCAGATATCCAGCGGCGAAACAACATGCCAGTGAGGCGCTTGATTTGCAATAGCCCGACACATTGGAATTCAACACTCCTAATGTTCGACCGCCTGCTCCAACAAGAAAAAGCCGTTAATGACTATTTGTATGACCGGGGTGCTAGGACAGCCTCTGCGGAGCTAGGAATTTTTTTGCCATGTTACTGGATGCTCATGCGCAATGCCTGTAGGCTCATGCGTCCTTTTGAGGAGGTGACAAACCTAGTCAGTCGCACCGAAGGCACCATCAGCGACATCATACCATTTGTTTTCTTCCTGGAGCGTGCCCTGCGAAGAGTGCTGGATCAGGCCGTAGATGAGCGTGAAGAGGAAGAGTTGTGGTCACCATCACCACCAGAAACAGCCTTTTCAGCATCGCTTGCTGGACCTGCGGCAACGCTGGAAGAGGATTGTGAGGAAGAGGAGTCAGAGGAGGAATGTGGCTTTGAGGAGGAGGAGGAGGAGGAAGACCAACCACAACAGGCATCCCAGGGTGCTCGTTGTCACCTATCTGGTACCCGAGGTGTTGTACGTGGCTGGGGGAAGAACATACCTTCAGTGAGATCACTGAGGACGAGGAACGGGACATGAGTAGCTCGGCATCCAACCTTGTGCAAATGGGGTCTTTCATGCTGTTGTGCCTGTTGAGGGACCCTCGTATAAAAAGGCTGAAGGAGAACGACCTGTACTGGGTGTACACGCTTCTAGACCCCCGGTATAAGCATAAAGTGCCTGAAATGTTACCAAATTATCGCAAGTCGGAAAGGATGCAGCAGTTCCAAAATAAATTAAAAAGTATGCTTTACACAGCATATAAGGGTGATGTCACAGCACAATGGGAATCTAACAGGGGAAGAGGTGAAAGTAATCCTCCTCCTCCCACGACCACGCCGGCAAGGACAGGACGCTTTACAGACGTGTTGTTGATGGAGGACATGCAGAGCTTTTTAAGTCCTACGCATCGCCACAGCCCTTCGGGGTCCACCCTCAGATAACGACTCAACCAACAGGTAGCAGGTTACCTCGCCTTAATTGCAGATATCGACACTCTGAGGAGCGATGAACTCCATGACAGCTTGGTGTGCAGACTTGACCTGTGGCATGAGCAATCCCAATTTGCGATAGAACTTGTGGCCTGCCCCGCTTGAAGTGTCCTGTCAGAAAGGACCTTCAGTGCAGCAGGAGGTATTGTCACTAAGAAGAGAAGTCACCTAGGTCAAAAAAGTCTAGATTACCTCACCTTTATTAAGATGAATGAGGGATGGATCCCGAAGGGACTGACAGTGGGCGAAACATTCGACTAAAAAAGGCCTGATGAGATGAGCTGACTTGGGCTAAAAATAGTCCACACGCTACTGTATTTTATCTCTGAATGCCGGATGACTTGCGTGACTTATCCGCCACCAACTAGGGTTCAAGCCGCAATGTTTTAGGGCACTTTCTGCCTGGGAAACAAGCATCAATTTTTCTGGCCGCTGCTACAGCAGCGGCTGCAACAATGCCTAATTTTTCAGGCATGTGTACATGCCTAATTTTTCTGGCCTCTGGTGCTGCACTGTGGTTTCAAAAACCAAACCAACAAAAAGGCACATAACAGGGATTAAACTGATAGGAATAGTACTACTTAATACACCACTCCTATCTGGTGGCACATTAGATTGCATGCGCAGTGCCCCAAATTTGAAGTAGGAGGTCCGACCAAGCATCTTTTTCCATCTCCCGGTTCCTAAAATCGATGCCATATACACGTCCCCTGATAGGGAATGTAACAGGGATTAAACTGATAAGAATAGTACTACTTAACACACCACTCATATCTGGTGGCACATTAGATTGCATGCGCAGTGCCCCAAATTTGAAGTAGGAGGACCGACCAAGCATCTTTTTCCATCTCCCGTTTATTAAAATCGATGCCATATTCACGTCCCCTGATAGGGGACATAACAGGGATTAAACTGATAAGAATAGAACTACTTAACACACCACTCCTATCTGGTGGCACATTAGATTGCAAGCGCAGTGCCCCAAATTTGAAGTAGGAGGACCGACCAAGCATCTTTTTCCATCTCCCGGTTCCTAAAATCGATGCCATATACACGTCCCCTGATAGGGGACGTAACAGGGATTAAACTGATAAGAATAGTACTACTTAACACACCACTCCTATCTGGTGGCACATTAGATTGCACGCGCAGTGCCCAAAATTTGAAGTAGGAGGACCGACCAAGCATCTTTTTCCATCTCCCGGTTATTAAAATCGATGCCATATACACGCCCCCTGATAGGGGATGTAACAGGGATTAAACTGATAAGAATAGAACTACTTAACACACCACTCCTATCTGGTGGCACATTAGATTGCATGCACAGTGCCCCAAATTTGAAGTAGGTGGACCGACCAAGCATCTTTTTCCGTCTCCCGGTTCCTAAAATCGATTCCATATACACGTCCCCTGATAGGGGACGTAACAGGGATTAAACTGATAAGAATAATACTACTTAACACACCACTCCTATCTGGTGGCACATTAGATTGCACGCGCAGTGCCCCAAATTTGAAGTAGGAGGACCGACCGAGCATCTTTTTCCATCTCCCGGTTATTAAAATCGATGCCATATACACGCCCCCTGATAGGGGATGTAACAGGGATTAAACTGATAAGAATAGAACTACTTAACGCACCACTCCTATCTGGTGGCACATTAGATTGCATGCACAGTGCCCCAAATTTGAAGTAGGAGGTCCGACCAAGCATCTTTTTCCATCTCCCAGTTCTTAAAATCGATGCCATATACACGTCCCCTGATAGGGAACGTAACAGGGATTAAACTGATAAGAATAGTACTACTTACCACACCACTCATATCTGGTGGCACATTAGATTGCATGCGCAGTGCCCCAAATTTGAAGTAGGAGGACCGACCTAGCATCTTTTTCCATCTCCCGTTTATTAAAATCGATGCCATATTCACGTCCCCTGATAGGGGACGTAACAGGGATTAAACTGATAAGAATAGAACTACTTAACACACCACTCCTATCTGGTGGCACATTAGATTGCAAGCGCAGTGCCCCAAATTTGAAGTAGGAGGTCCGACCAAGCATCTTTTTCCATCTCCCGGTTCCTAAAATCGATGCCATATACAAGTCCCCTGATAGGGGACGTAACAGGGATTAAACTGATAAGAATAGTACTACTTAACACACCACTCCTATCTGGTGGCACATTATATTGCACGCGCAGTGCCCCAAATTTGAAGTAGGAGGAACGACCAAGCATCTTTTTCCATCTCCCGGTTATTAAAATCGATGCCATATACACGCCCCCTGATAGGGGATGTAACAGGGATTAAACTGATAAGAATAGAACTACTTAACACACCACTCCTATCTGGTGGCACATTAGATTGCATGCACAGTGCCCCAAATTTGAAGTAGGAGGACCGACCAAGCATCTTTTTCCATCTCCCGGTTCCTAAAATCGATGCCATATACACGTCCCCTGATAGGGGACGTAACAGGGATTAAACTGATAAGAATAGAACTACTTAACACACCACTCCTATCTGGTGGCACATTAGATTGCACGCGCAGTGCCCCAAATTTGAAGTAGGAGGACCGACCGAGCATCTTTTCCATCTCCCGGTTATTAAAATCGATGCCATATACACGCCCCCTGATAGGGGATGTAACAGGGATTAAACTGATAAGAATAGAACTACTTAACACACCACTCCTATCTGGTGGCACATTAGATTGCATGCACAGTGCCCCAAATTTGAAGTAGGAGGACTGACCAAGCATCTTTTTCCATCTCCCGGTTCCTAAAATCAATGCCATATACACGTCCCCTGATAGGGGACGTAACAGGGATTAAACTGATAAGAATAGTACTACTTAACACACCTTATAATAACGCAGAGAGAGGCAATGCAGAGAGAGGAGTCTGAAGAAGAGGAGTCAGAGGAGGAAGGTGGCTTTGAGGAGGTGGAAGACCAAACACAGCAGGCGTCCCAGGGGGCTTGTTGTCACCTTTTGGGGACCCTTGGTGTTGTACGTGGCTGGGTGGAGGAAGAGACCTTCAATGACATCAGTGAGGACGAGGAACGGGACATGGCTAGCTTGGTATCCAACCTTGTGCAAATGGGGAGTTTGCGGTTGTGCAAATGGACTGTTTGCGGTTGTTTGCGGTGCGTTAAACGGGGAGTTTGGTCTGTCACTGTGAAGCGGGCGTAACCCTTACACTACCTGATCGATACAACATCATACCTGATGTTTTAAAGCACGTTATTCCAAACAATTTAGGAATGTTAGGTGAGTTATGCCCTTTATGGATTAAAACCAGACTCTGCATCAACTATGTAATTTTCCATGGGAGTTTTGCCATGGATCCCCCTCCGGCATGCCACAGTCCATATGTTAGTCCCCTTGAAACAACTTTTCCATCACTATTGTGGCCAGAAAGAGTCCCTGTGGGTTTTAAAATTCACCTGCCTATTGAAGTCAATGGCGGTTCGCCCGGTTCGCCCGTTCGCGAACAGTTGTGGACGTTTGCGAACCCAAATTTTTATGTTTGCGACATCACTACACACCAGTCCTTGGTTAGGGGCATTAACTCTAACAGTCTGGTTATATTGGAGTCTGTCAGTCATTTTGTGCATGTCTATCTTATGCAGGTCAGTGTGATTAATCATGTCTATCTTGAAAAGGATACCTATGTATGGGGTACCATGGCCTGCTGACCTAGGCACAAAAGCACAAATCCAACAGGAATCAGATTTAGGGTATTGTACATAGTGTGGGTGGCAAGGACATAGGAGTTGTCTTTAGCCTATGGGGTGCCGTTCACCTGTGCAGTAAGAAATAAAACAGTTACAACAGATAACATTATAGCAATTGAGTGATCACTCTAACAATACAAATGCTAAATTAAATTTGCAGCATAATATCAATTTGGCTGCCACAATGCTCTGCACAATTGCACAAAAGATAAGAGTAGCAAATATCATCAAATGTATGATTACTGCATACCGAGGATGATCAGTCCACCAGTTACTCATTACTCAGATAGCAAGGAATAAGGAATGATACTCCCCTACACACTTAGTCTTTGTTCTTTGGCCTTTTAACAAAAGGGTCAGTCTCAGGTGGTGCAAACTTGCAGTGGGAAACGTGGATCCAGGACTTTATTTCAGCAATCTTTACAGTGTTGTTAGTGGTGAGCAGTACTTGGAAGGGCCCTTTCCATCTTGGCTCTAGAGCAGTTTTTCTGGAGAAACACTTGACCATAACTAGGTCACCAGGAGCGATGGCATGCACTGGCACGTTGTGACTCTGGGACTGCGCAGCCTTTACCTGCAGGTGGGGAGACTTAAGTATTGTTAGTTGCATGCAATAATTCTTTGACGTCATCACAAATTTCATGGTCCCTACAGCTTATCTGTTTCTGAGCTATTGTAAGACCAGTATTCATTGGCCTACCCATGAGGATTTCATGTGAGGACAATTTGTGTTTGGGACTTCGGGTAGCTCACATAGGCATTAAAGGGACAGTATACACTCATTTTCATATAACTGCATGTAATAGACACTACTATAAAGAATAAGATGCACAGATACTGATATAAAAATCCAGTATAAAACTGTTTAAAAACTTACTTAGAAGCTGTCAGTTTGGCTCTGTTGAAAAGGTAGCTGGAAAGCCCACTGCAAGTGGGAAATAAGACACTTTTCCCCCCTCCCCCTTCTTTTGCATATGAAAAGACCCTTTACACAAACAAGAGCAAGCTGGAGAAGGTATACATCAGTATTCACATAAAACTTTGGGGCTTGGTTAGGAATCTGAAAATCTGAGCAATGTTATTTAAAAATAAGCAAAACTAAACATTTTTTTTTAAAAAAACAACTTCATGGGCTATATAAATAGATCATCTACAAAACATTTATGCAAAGAAAAAATGAGTGTATAATGTCCCTTTAAGGCCAGAGGCAAAGCATCTGGCCACTTGAGATTTATTTCCCCACCAATTTTTGCCAATTTGTTTTTTAACACTACAGCTCCTGCGCTTTGGGGATGATGGGAGCCATGCAAATGATATGATATGTGCAGTTCCTTTGCTACTTCCTGTACAACCTGCCTTGTGAAGTGAGTACCATGATCTGAATATATGTGCTATGGTAACCCATACCTAGGAATTAACTTCTGCAGCAGCCTTTTTGTGACTGTGTTACATCTGCAGATGCACAAGAGAAGGCTTCCACCCACCCCGAGAACGTGTCTAGTATGACTAGGATGTATTTGTAATGTATTACCCTTGGCAATTCCACAAAATCCATTTGCAGATTCACAAAAGGTTCCCACAAACATGGTGGGTGATTCTTAGTTACAGGCTTAATGGGTTTCCCTACATTGTGCTGGAGACAGATCACGCAAGTGGAGCACAAAGCCTCAATTGCATGTCTGACTCCAGGGACTCTTGTGATGTGATTATCTCATGCATGCTGTACCTGTTCACATGTGAGATTCTGTGAGTGAGCCTCACTATGTATGGCATCAAAGATGCTGTGAGAGCAGGCACATTTTTGGGGCCATACCACCTACCCTCCTCTTGTGTAGCATACCCTCATAGAAAGTCTCCAAACATATTAGTGGACATTCCTAGGGCTCTGCATCAGGTAGGGCCACATATGCAGCTAAGTCTGCTTGTGCATTTCCTTTTGTAATGTCATCTGTTCCGTTTTTGTGTGCAGCTACCTTTATGACAGCTAAAGAGGATGGCAACAAGAGCGCATGTAAAAGATCAATGCTCCAAAGTCATGCACTACTCCAAAAGCATAGTGCGAGTCTGTGTAGATGTTAGGGCAATTAACTCAGCCACTTAGGCTGATGCAACCTATATGGGGCCTAAATCTATTACTTCAGAGTCAGAAAATACTGCATAGCCTGCTACCTTTTTCCCTTCCTCTGTGACAGCTCTGGGTTTGTCAGGGGGGTTTCCTGTAGGTTAGGTCACACAGACTGTATGGCTTCTGTCACTTCTATACAGTCATTATACTCGCCCTTCTCTTGCAAGTTTGGCAATGAGGAAGCAGGGTTAGGCATCACTAGGAATGAAGCTTTTAAAGCTGCATACAGGGCTCTTAAATCTTGCACAAACCTGTAAAAAGGGTGGTTACTGTGTGTTTTGCTAACTGGGAGATTGGAGTATTGCAGGGACTAAAGGTCTTTTCTAAGACACCCTGCTTTAGAAGCTGTTGTATTACAGGCTTAATGCCTTCCAGTGCTTCCTTGCTTAGGGGGTACTGTGGGATGTTAGGCAATTAAGCAATTTCCTTTAATTCTATAACAATTTCCCCTGCTGATTTTATTAGATCAATGTCATCGCCCTCTTTTGGCCCATAGTGATTCAGGTAACTGTTCAAATTCAATTGGCAGAGGGGATTCAGTGTCTCCCTCCATCTGTTTCTATAAAATGGCATACACTCTGTTCTGTATCTTATCAGGCACATCTAAAAAGACTCCATCAGGGGTGCAATATATAGTACATCCCAATATACACAATAAGTCATTCCCAAGTAAATTTACAGGGCAAGGGAGGCTTAACAAAAAGGCATGTTGCTCTGTAATTGTGGGCCTATGGACACATTAAGGGGTTGTTTTCTGAAATCATCCTCTAATGAAGTTTTCAGAGAGGCCAGCTGACGTTTTTCATCTTCTGCATGCCATTCCAGATAGTTATTCCATTCAGAGAGCTTGGACTTATTCTTTTTCTGTGTGTTAAGTAACCTGTCCTGCAATGTTTGCCAATAATCTAAATTCCATGTACCCTCAGGTAGCCAATGGTGTGTTTTTGACTCTGTTAATACAGGTATACCTCACTTTACAGCGCTTCACTTTACAGCGATTCGCTAATACAACGCTTTGTGGAGCTGAAGTTCAACCTCCAAGGATTTTGAAACAGTGCTGTAATCATCGTGAGATTGCTAGAAAAGTGAATGGCACCATTTTCTTATGCTTAGTTCACTCTGTTTATAGCATTACAGTGCAATCTGTGTCTCAGTGTTATAGTCTGGCAAATTGTACTACAGTAATTGCCACTATTTTACAGGTACAGTATTTATTAAATACTAATTGAATACTTGCTGTGCTAGTGTTAAACTAAACGTAGCACTATTGCACCCATAATATAAGTTAGTTCAAACATGTTTTCAAGATTTTAAACATTGAAAAGAAAGCTAAAACTGCCTTGTTTCACTTTAAGGCGGTTTTCACTTTACAGCGGGGCTCCGGTCCCTAACCCGCTGTATGAGTGGGATATACCTGTATTTACCCATTTATCATAATAGGAATTAATTAATTAATGGGCCACAATGTCGCTCCATATAGGCTGCAGGGGACCCTGAGGGCCACTTGGATCCCTCTAACGGATCTAGGATTACCCTTACTGGATTTCTGTCCCATCTCAATTGCTACTATAGTTCTACATACCAGAAGACCCAGCTAGCACCTATTTTACGTATACGGTTTGTTGGCCACTTAAGTTTTTATGCACCAGAAAACCCTGTCTTCAGCTAGCACTTATTACGCTTATATTTCTCAATTGCCACTTAAGTTTTACGCACCAGAAGACCCAGTCTCCTTCAGCTAGCACCTATTTTACCGGTAATTTCTTATACATATGCAGTAAATTTTGCCTTTGTGTTTCCCTTAGGATGCCAACCAGGTCAAGATTTGAGCAAAGGGCATCGCCTCAGTCTCTCTTCTAACTCTCTCCCAAGCCCACCGGGGACTTATTGAGACTGAGGACCCAGTAGCACTCTCACTTGCCTGTTCTGCTGACAACCTCTTGGTCACACAAATTCATCACAACCAAATTATTTTAATAATTTAAGTTACAATTAAACTATTAAATCAGTGATATCACAGTAAAATCAATAAAGTCAATAAACAAAATCTCTTGGAATCGAGTCACCCTGAATATTCAATCATATCCCCTCTTACCTAGAGACACTCAACCAATTAAGCTAAAGTCATTTAAAGGTGGCTTACCTGTTTTGACCAGTCTTTGTTCAGTGTCTCCAGGGTCCAGTGGTGTCTGCCTGAAGAGGATTCCGAGATATTGCGATTCCCGGCCAACGCACCAAAACTGTCTTTGTTTTCCCTGACACAAATATCCATAGTCAAGGAATACACCAGGTTCTTTGCTGAGATTTTGTTTTCTTGATCAGGTACCAAGTTGATCAACATGGGAGAATTATGCATACAGCAAATTCTGAAGCTGGGCAGTCCAGCATTCAGTTTTAACAGAATACAACAGGTTACGTAATCAACATGTATCCACCAGTAATATTTTACTTAAAGATCCCTTCATCTGGTTGCTGGGCAAAATACCTATTCTAATACATCTGTTTTCCTATACTTGTTACAGTTTACAAGAATGAGGAACAATTCAACGAGTTAGTTTCCATTTGAACCACCTGTCAGCAAAATAACATACACTCCGTTAGACCTAGCCTAGTTTCCTGTGCACTGGCCTAGTGCATAGAAAACCATTCATGTGTAATTTTGAACAGGGAGAAAAATACAGCAATTAACTGTTTGTTATCCCACAGATATTTGCCTGGCCCAGTGTTACATGCAGAGAGGTAAACTACTCACATGACAGGTGTTTTCAAACAAGATAGAAGACAAGACAATTAGACACAATTAATGCATAAGCAAAAATACCCACTGTGGCCTATCAGACTAAAAAAGCCCCCTTAAAATAACCAGTTACCTCCATTATTTTACACTATGAATACTAATATTGATAAAATTACTGTGGTGGGTACCAGCTGGAAATTAAGGAGCTACAATCACTAAAAATAAAAAAAAAATCAATATATAGCTGTAGAACAAATGAGTGAGGCTTTCCAGCATAAACTAAAGGTGATTTATATTATAGTCTAGACATAGATATTTATATTCTAAAAGTATTGTGTTATGTACTATGCCTGCAAACTATAAGTTAAACTGCCTATAAATAAAATTAGTATTAGTAGCTGAGATATTCACAATAAAATAAGCTTAACTTACTCTTTAGTGTATATATAAAGAAAATACTTGCAACATAAAGGCCATAAACATCTATAGTATTACAAATTATCCATGCTGCTATGAGCCAAATTAACCTCAACTTTATGCTCATTACACATAGTAACTTCAAGATTGTAATATGAATATCTACCTAACAGTGTACAATGCTAAATACAAATTCCAGCATATAGCAATCATACTATATATGGAATTGCACTCAATATTGAATATAATTAACATCTTTGCTGGGTCAATATTATCAACTATGTGGCTTGAAAGCTCACCTGCTAAAGTAAATAGAATGTACTTCTATCTACAGAGATCTATACTTACACTATTAAGCAAATTAGTAACAAAAAAACTTACCAAAAGTGTAACAGTATCGGCCAAACTTAAGTCAAATACTCAGCTGTCCCCAAAGTATGTTTATTTAATCCATTATTACCCCACTCCACATGCATCAAGGCAATACTGTAATGGGAACACTGCCACTCTAGTATTCATATTTTACATAACAACAGTCCAACTCGAGCACGTCTCCCTCTCCACAAAGAAGCCCCAAATATCAATATTCCTTGGCTTTTCAGATAATGTAGCCAAACTGTTATCCCCAGATGAGGTTGAGTGTAACAACAGAAAATGTAATCTCTCCAGGGACCTTGATGTTAAATGATTGTGGTTCAGTTGGGAATCAAGACACCACGCAACTGATCTCCGCTTTTTTGCATCCATAGGTTTTATGGCTGCAATGAGTGCCAGACCACATCCAGCTACCACAACAAAAAATTCATCCGTCTTCCCCTCCATTGGTAGCAGTATATCCTGATCTGAAAATACAGAGCTCACCTGTGGATCAGCCATAGATATAGGGATGCTAAGTACAGCGTCAAGTCGAGAGGCCAGTTTCAAATGGTGGTCAGTTAAAAGTGGCTCTATCACTGTTAGCAAATAGTGATCTGCGAATTACATTTTTAAAGATAAAGTGGCTCCTTAACATATGGTAGTAGCTCAAGTGTTACAAGTAAGCTGGGTATTATATAAATGTAGAGGAACTCTTGAAATATATATGTCCCTACGAACAGTCTTTAAAGTGATGGTAAATCCTAGCATTTGTGAAATGCTAGGATTTACCAGTGGAACAAATAAAGGGGACTTTCAGTGCTGGGGTGGGTTTGGAGGCTCTGTATATTAGGGCTACTAACCAGCACAATCTATAGCTCCATTAAATCAAGAACATGTTAAAAGAACATGTTCCTTGATGATTCCAAACAGCAAAAATAATAATCAGATTGTCTTGTAGGCTGGAGCAGCATAAAATATTCTGACCTAAAATGGCCGCCACCTTGAAGTTTCCCTGTTCCCCACTTTCTTGATAAATGGAAACTCTATTTAGAACTACAATCTGTATGTTAGAAGAAAATCTTCGAGGGGAGTGGAACATTTGGGAGGATTAGGGACATCTAAACAAGTGGAATGTGTCTCATACATACAATACAGGCTAAGGACCTATTTGACTGGAGTATGTACTTTTGGGAATTTATGTAAAGTTCTTGTTCACTGTTATTATTGTATTTGATTTTTTTTTTATTTCTGACGATACGTACATATTGTACTGTTTAAAAATAGAAACTGAAAGCAGTCAGCGTACATTCTCTGTTCAGCTTTTACAGTTTGGTACATTACGACCTATGAGGTGTGGACATGATACCTAACTGCTAATTTTTATTAGTGGTGTAACATTTGGATATTGTATATACCATTCACTGTGCTTTTTTATTATTTGTTCCTTGTATGTGACTGCTGCATATAAAAAAGTTTAAATAAAAAATGTTTGAAATAAACCAATCTTCTGAAGATTATTAGATTTATATTTAATTTCCATTTTGCTATTATTGTTTTTTTAATCTTCGACCTAAATTCCATTCTTGCCAAAAAGTCTATTTGCTTAAAATAATCACTCTAATTATTCAGAGATATCCCCTTTCTTGGCTGTTGACAATGTATTTAAAGGCATTTTATTTGCACCACATTCAAACCCTGCTTTATTGCATTCAATAAGATAAAACAAGATGGGTTTTTAATCTAAAATATTTATGATAATGCAGGTAACATAGAGCCCCTGTGGGTAGAAATAAGGAGTGGGAAAAAATCCTAATGTAATTATACTAGGAACATGCTTCAAGCCCCCCAACATTAGTGACTTGGAGGAAAGCTGCTAATAATACCAGTGCTGTAATTATGGGAGATTTTATCTACCTCAACATAAACTAGGCCAATGAATCTAGTAATACAGCGAAGAGAGATTGATTTTTAAATGTTCTCAGGGATAATTTCTTGTCACAATTAATAGAGGAGCCATCTAGGAATAAAGCTAAATTGGATTTAGTGGTATCAAACGATACAGGTATAATATCAAACATAGAATTCAAAGAACATTTGGGTAACAGTGATTATAACATGGTCACATTTCAAATCACTTTCCATAAGCAGTGTTATAAGGGTTCAACTAAGACTTTTAATATTAAGAAAGCAAAATTTACTGATTTAAGAAAATTATTAAATAGCATGAATTGCGACAAAGTATTCTCTTATAAAAATACAGAGTATAAATGGATAACATTTAAAACTTTGTTAAATAAACATAAACATCAACACATACCACATGTTTATGAAAGTAAAATAAATACATCCAAACCAATATAGCTAAATAAAAATGTTTTAAGAGAAATTAGGGAAAAATGTAGGGCATTTAAATTAATCAAAGAAACATTGTACAGACTCAACATACCAAATATATAAGGAATGTAACAAAGCATACAAAAAAGCAATCAAATTACCCAAAACTGAAAACGAAAGATTAATTGCAAAGGATTTTAAATCAAACCCTAAAAGTTTTTTTAAGTACATAATTGGCAAAAAAATCTAAAAAGGACAATATAGGTACATTAAAATGTGTAAAGGTTAGAATGATTAACAGTGACAGGGAGAAGGCTGAGGTACTAACCCAGCTCTTTTCTTCAGTATACACAAGAGAGGAACCAATGGGAGATACTTTGAAACAAACTAGAGCATACAAGCCCATACCATTAACTGGGTTATTTTTAGAGGATTTCCTAAAAACATTAAGGTAAGTAAAACTCCAGGCCCAGATGGAATACACCCAAGGGTTTTAAAGGAATTTAGCACTGTTATAGACAAACCTCTACTCTTAATTTTGCAAGACTCAATATCCTTACTGGCGTAAAGCTGGTGTGGTGCCACTTTTTAAAAAGGGAAGCATGGCTGATCCAGGAAGCTATAGAACAGTTAGTCTGACATCAATAGTGGGAAAGATACTTGAAGGGATTATAAGGGATTATATTTATGAGTATATTTGTGCAAACAAGATTATGAGTTCATAACAGCATGGTTTTATGAGAAATAGATCGTGTCAAACTAATCGAATTCGATTTTACGAACAAGTAGGGGAAAATATAGATAAAGCGGAATCAGTTGATGTAATATACTTGGATTTTGCAAAGGCATTTTATACAGTGCCACATGAAAGATAAATGTACAAAATTAAGGGACTGGGAATAGCTGAAAATGTTAGCTCATGGATAAATAACTGGATAAAAGACAGGGAGCAACGCGTAGTAGTAAATGGATCATACTCAGATTGGACAAAGGTAAGCAGTGGAGTCCACGATTGATCAGTGCTGGGCCCTGTTCTTTTTAACATTTTTATTAAAGACATGGAGCAAAGATTAAATAGCAACATTTCTATTTTTACAGATGATACAATGTTGTATAAGGTTATAAGGTCAGGACAGGATGAACTTGGTTTACAAGGGTAACTACAAAAATTAGAAGAATGGGCAGGTAAATGCAAATTGATATTTAATACTAGAAAATGTAAGGTTCTACATTTTGGAAGCAGACAATCTATGATTTAAATGGGACTCGACTTAGCCAAACAGAGGAGGAAATGGATTTGGAGCAGTAATAGATAACAAACTAAAGATGGGTGAGCAATGCAGGGCAGCAGCTTCTAAGGCTAATACGAAACTAGCATTTATTAAAAGAGGCATTGATGCAAGAGAGGAAAGCATAATTCTGTCACTATATAAATCCCTGGTAAGACCTCACCTTGAGTATAGAGCGCAGTTCTAAAGGCGTTTCAGAGGTGACACGATTACTTTATATAAATATATTCAAGGCACATATACAGAAATGTAAAAGTTCTGTTTATTCCTAGAAAATTGTTTATGACAAGAGGTCACAATTTAAAGGGACACTGAACCCAAAGTTTTTCTTTCGTGATTCAGATAGAGCATGACATTTTTTTTAAGCTTTATTTACAACCAGCAGTATATACAAACAAAATCTGTGTCCACATCTTGCGCCACGCAGGGCCCGATGTCTTTTCAAGGTAGCATGGCAATCAAAAGACAAAATAATACAGGAAAACAAAAACCATATAATAATATTAATATTATCAATGTTTCACAAAGTTGTGCCATTGGATCAAAGGTAAATTATATATATTGCTGGGGATTTTAAACTTATTTTCTTAGACAGTAAAGCAAACAGATCAATCAGAAAGAGAAAAAAAAAAACAAAACAAAAAAACAAGCCCTAAAAGAAAGAAAGAAAAAAAAAAAAAGGGGAGAGTTAAAAAAAAAGAAGGGATTTTTAAGATATTTAGTCTCTGCCCCCCTCCTCATCTACCACACGCCAAGAAGAACTATCTCCGAGTCTTGGAAGGGAAAGATCAAATAGTCTATTTCTCTGTCATGGAGTGTTTTTATAAATACTGCCCATTTATTAAAGAATTTCTTTATGTCCAACTCATTATCAATGTTTGTGTCTTTTTGTTCCAGTACACATTGTTTTTTCAAGTAATTTCTGACTTCAGAGGTAGTCTGCAATGCTCTCATTTTCCATTTCTTACAAATCAGATATCTAGTAGCTAAAATAGATTAGAGAGATTTATTATTTTCTCATTAATCTGGTAGTTACCTTCTATCCTTAGACAAAATATAATTTGATACAGTGATAGAGTCAGCGATTCAATCTTTAGTGTAGTTTTAAGCTAGAATTCTAAATTTTTCCTGAAACTTCTTATTTTTGGACAATACAAGAACATGTGCGTTAAATATGCCGCAGGGTAGGAACACTTGGGGCATTTGTTAAATTCTTGGTTATGGACTCTGAGACCTTTCTCCGGGGTGAAATATGCCCTGTGGAGGAGCTTTAAATGTGCCTCTCGCCAAGTAGCTGATAACGTGTTCCTTGCTACTTTATTAATTGATAACTGAAGGATTTTCAGCTTAATATTAGTCTGAGGGATTAGAGAATTCGAGACCGAAGCCATACTGTCCAAAATGGGGACGCCTTTACTAACACCAAGTATGTGATAACATGGGGCAATGGACATACAACCAATTTTATTTTAGGTTAGCCAGGCTTCCAACTTGCCTAGCTCCCAGCACCAGCCTGCCTCTTTAATTAGTTCCATAATAAAGTGTCTTATTTGCAAATAAGCAAAGAAGTCTTTATTAAGAAGATTAAATTTAACGTTCAGTTCGTCAAAGGTCTTAACATGCTTCCTATCTTTTTCTATTAAATAGTGTAATCTATCTAGGCCATTATTATGCCATCTATTGAAGACTTCTGAGTTTACACCTGCTGGGAACCGCGGGTTCCCTATCAGCGGGAGATACTTCGAAACAGTGGTAGTTAATGAAAGAGACTTAGTTAATTTCCTCCAAGCCTTTAGCGGATTGGATATGGTTTTGCGTCCTTTAATGTCTGATGGGAGCTCTTTAGGTGAAGAGTGTATCAAAGCTGGTAAGATATAAGGTTCACATATGTTTGACTCCAGCTCGTTATTTAAGATATAGTTTTTAGTAAAGATCCAGTCGGCTATTATACGAGCTAAGAAGCTAAGATTATAAGATCTAATATTTGGTATTGCTAAGCCTCCGTATTCCCTTGGTGTAGCAAGTTTTGTGAGAGAAATTTTAGATCTTTTCCCTTGCCATATAAAGTGTCTAATAGAGGTATTGAGCGAGCCAATGTCTTTTTCTAATAGGATTAGTGGAACATTTTGGAGAATGTACAGGAGCTTTGGGAGAAGGGTCATTTTAAATAATTCTGATCGGCCAGATATTGATAGCGGTAGGTTCTGCCAAGACTTAAGTTTCTCCTTAATATAGGTTAGCATGGAAGATATATTGGTTTTATATAAATACCCTATATTACATGGTATTTGTATCCCTAAATATTTAAAAGAGTCTGTGACTACCTTGAAGGGGATATCTAAGGTAGAACTATTATTTTTCCTAAGCCAAAGTATTTCGAATTTTAACTTATTCACCTTGTAGCCCAAAAAGGAGCCAAAGTGATCAGTTATTTGAATAAGTTTTGGTACGTTTAGCTCAGAGTTAGATAGGTAAATTAGAAGATCGTCAGCATACAGTCCCACTTTCATTTCATAGTTTTGGACTTTTATGCCATCCAGGGATTCCCTTATCATAATTGCCAAAGGCTCAATGGCTATGTCAAAAAGAAGCGGGGAGAGAGGGCAGCCCTGACGCGTCCCTCTGTCTATTGCAATTGGAGAGGAGATGATGTCATTTATTATCAGTCTTGTAGAGGAGTGATTATGTAAGTTTTCTATAAACTTAAGAAAGTTACCTATGATCCCAAATTTTATTAAAGATGTTGTTATATGGCTGAAGGTTACAGAGTCGAACGCCTTTTCTGCGTCAACTGATAGGATAGCCAGGTCAGGGAGGCCCTCTCACCCCGCCGCTGAAGAAGATGAATTCTGGGTGTAGTCTAACGTAACAAGGAGCTCTCTGATTTTTGCCACAGAATTACGTTTATTCAGGAATCCTGCTTGGTCCGTGTGCATTATTTTTGCTAAAATGGTCTGTAGTCTATTTGCTAAGATAGAGGATAAGATTTTATAGTCTGAGTTTAATAACGCAATTGGTCTATATGACTCTTTTTGCGTAGGATCTTTCCCCCCTTTTAAGATCAAAGTGGTGAAAGATGAAGAGAAGGAGGGTGAGACTGGCTTAGCATCAATATAAATTGCGTTATAAAGATTACATAGGTAAGGTGCTATATCTGTTGCTAGGATCTTATAGAATTCATTTGGTAGTCCATCCGGACCTGCTGCTTTTTTAATTGAAAGTTTAAAAATTACTTTCTCTATCTCTTCTTTTGTAATGGAGGAATTAAGGCTAGTAATTTCTTCAGCGAGAGCTGTTGGATGTGTAATTCTGTTCCAAAACTCAGAGGCTTTCACTGTGTCATACCCTTTACAAGTGTATAGGTCTTGGAAATATTTGAAGAATAGGTTAGAGATTTCTTCAGGCTTCGATAATTGTTTCCCTATATGTTGGAGTTTTTCTATAGTTGTTTTTTTTCCCTCATTTTTAACCAGTCTGGCTAGCATTTTTCCAGATTTATTACCAAATCTATATAGTTTGGTCTGGAATTTGAGTTCTTTATGTGTTTCTCGAGTCATTATAAAGGTATCTCTAGCACTTTTAGCCCAGATGTATTGTGCCCAATTTAAAGCAGACTTTTCAAGTAGAAAGCGGTTATAGGAATTGATCAGTGAATTATTCATTTCCCTTTCTCTTAGCTTCATCTTTTTAGTTAGAATAGCAATGTAGGATATAATTTCTCCTCTAAGCATTGCTTTTGCAGTTTCCCAGAGTAAGTCCGGTCGCTCTATATAATCACTATTGAAGTTAACGTATTCGGAGAACTTGTTTCTCATCCAATCTTTAAATTTTAGATCTGTAGTTAAATAGTAGGGGAAGAAAAAGCGAAGGAGTTTGGGTTTTGTCTGACCAATGTGGAGCTCAAGAGAAATAGGCCCATGATCAGATAGGAGAATTGGCATTATTCCAGCTTTTACTCGTGTTGTAGATATACGTTCATCAATTAAGAATAAATCGATCCTAGAGAGGGTCTTATGGGCTTTTGAAAGGCAAGTATAGTCCTGGATATTGGGATTCTGCACTCTCCAGATATCACGTAGTGCTAAATTTTGCTTGATTTTATTAAACATTTTAGAATCTAGACTGTCTTTTTTCTGTTTTAATTTTTTAACATTCCTTCTGAGTCTATCTAGAGGGCATTGTGGTGCCATGTTGAAGTCCCCTCCTAAGATCAAATAGCCTTCACTGAGTAATAAAAGTTTGGATTGAATAAAATTCCAGAATTCCGGATCAGACGTAATTGGTCCATATACATTGCAAAGTGTATATGTTACCTGTGCAGCCTTCAACTTAACCAGGACATACCTCCCCCAGAGTCGGTCTCAGAGTACAAAATCTCCACTTGTGATCTCTTCCCTATTAATATAGCCACGCCTCTCTTTTTCCCGTCACTTGGGGCAGCGAAAACTTCCTTAACCCATATCGTTTTTAAATTTAAAGATTCTTCTAGGCTTAAATGTGTTTCTTGTATAAAACTAATGTCTACTTGGACCTTATGTAGATGGGTAAGAATCGCCTTCCGTTTAATGGGGGTAGATATTCCCCCTACATTCCAAGATACTATTTTTAATTTATCTATCTTTTGTACCATGTATGCGAGGAGGAGGAGGAGAGCAGGGGAAGAAGAAGAAAAGAAAGAAAAGAAAAAAAAAAAAGGGGGGAGAAAAACACCGAAATTTTACAAACATCAGACATATCATCCCCTACCCAGGGGGATTCCCTATTTGTAGGACCCATCTTCTTCCTTTGTAAAAGAAGAAACGAGAAAGAGAAAAACAAAACAGAAAGAGAAATAAAAAGAGAAAAAGAAATAATGATCTCTTAATGAGATTCTAAGTTCAGTGTATTAAAGAATTTCTCAGCCATTTGACCATTTTCAAATAAATGTGTTGTATCCTGCACTAAAACTCTGAGTTTAGAGGGGTAGATTATGATAGCTCAATACCCATTTTGTATAAATTTAGTGCATATCGGAGCAAGCTCTCTTCTCTTAGAGGCTGTATCAGCCGAGAAATCTTGGAAAATTAAAATCCTAGTGTTTTCTATGAGAATTGGCTTGTAATAACATATTCTTCTCCTGATAATTAAGTAGTCTAGCTATAACAGGTCTGGGATGGGCGTTATTCTTGTTATCTAAACAGGGGGTGCCTATTCTATGTGCTCTTTCTACTAAAATCGAATGATAGGTTGGAGGGATTTTTAAAGCCTTAGTAAGTGTGTCTGATATAAAAGAATATAAATTTTCATATTGCTTCTCCTCCGGGATGCATATTATTTGAATGTTATTTCTTCTGGAACGGTTTTCCAGGTCCTCCAGCCTGGAAGTTACTGGAGGAAGTTACTACTCGACATCTCAATTTTAGAGTTATATGCCGATGTAAGATCCTCCAGATCAGAGACCCTCTGTTCGACTTCTTGTAGTCTATTAGAAAATTGTCTGACCTCTTGAGTTAGTAAGGAAATATCTTGTTTTATTTCTGTCCTGAGGGCGTCAAATTTGGGTGCAAGAGAATCAGAGATCCAGGCGACCAGATTCTGTATATTAGCAGGGTCTTGTAAAGCTGGATTATGGGGTATAACTGATTGCATTTCGGTAGTAAGTTCTGGGGGATTCCTAAGCTTCCTGTCTCTATGCCTAGCTGCCATACTTGGAGAAGGTGTCTTAGATGAATTAGAAAGGAATTTATCCATGTGCCCGGAGTCTGTTGGTGATAGTGATAGAGGGCATTTTAAAAAAATGCTTACACTTGAGTGAGGAAGGGGTGATGTTATACAATTAAACAAAAAAAGTGCTAGTGGGCTAGATAATCCCAGATAAGAATATTCCGGGGTAGTGAGGGAAAAAAAAAATAGTTAAGGTGAGGATATGGTGATGTGAGGGAAGTGAAAAAAAAAATGTCAGGGCACTGGGATAAGAAAAAGCGGGGAAAAAAGAAGGAAAAAAAGAGACAGATATTTTAGCTTGACACCTGCTACTCTGTGTAGCCTTATAGAAAAAAGTATCAAAGCTTAGGCTGTTTTTGCATAAATTCTTTTTATCTATACAAGTATTCAATTTATAACTATTAATTAACATGGAAGAAGAGCCAAGGATATGAGGTGAGGTTAAGATTTGTGGGGTTACAGCTGCGCCTCAGATGTTATGACAATCAACAATTCATATAGTAAAGTTTCCTAGAACATTCTATTCTCTAAGGGGTAAGCCTATAAAAAGGTATACCTCTCTCTGATATGTAGAAGAGAGAAATCTGTAAGAGATCTCTTCCTTTTCTTTTTATAAAGAAAAAAGTTTCTAGCCTAGCTACAATGCCTATTAGTATGTCCTACTGATTTATTATTAAGGCTGATAACAGATGGTTTTTAATAAGGGTCTTGGTTATAGCAGTTTACATTTATGAAGCAGTCACTTTAGCTATAATTTTTCAGTTTTAAACATAGAAATAGCATGTGGAGGAGGCGCAGTATGCAACATCAAAGAGAACAAAAATTAAGATTTATATTTTTGCTATGAACAAAAAAAGAGCGACAATTTGTTACCCCTAGTTTCTTACCAGAATTGTCAACAAAATACTTAATATATACAATTTAGAGCAGCCAGATTCAATATAATAAGAAATTCTAGAAAAAAAAACAAAATACATCAACAGTAGTTTAGGAATAGCTAATTCAGCATTTTGTTGTATATGAGACGTAGTCAATATTTTATACTGCTACTTATCAGAGACTAAGTCAACGTGCATCCATATATATGTATTCTGAACAATTTTTGATAATCAAGTCAGATTCGTGGGGTAAAAATAAGAAGGTCTAGTATCCGATTAATCACACAGTGATACAGAAAATCTTCCATTTACACCTTTTGCCTCTGCCCATTAAGAACAATTGTATTTTTAAGCCATCCTGGAGATACTGTTCTTGATATAGGGTTTTTTAACATGGAGACCGGCAAAGTTCTAGGAGAGGTATCAGCAACAAATTAATTGTGGCAAGGAACAGTTATTTGTAGGAAGCAGAGATAGTGCCTGATAGTATATTTAACACATTTGAGAAAGCATAGGCAGATATCAAAAGGTTATCATGTACTTTACCGGCTACTTTCCAGGTACACACGGAGAGGTGAGGGGAGAGCAGAGAAGCTTTTCTAAAAAAACAGAGCCCCCCCTCATGCAGCAACGGTGGGAGGGGATCGATGAATATGAAGACGGATCAATGAAGCGCTGCTCAGCTTCACTGGCAGAGACTCAGTGCAGGTGCTGGAAAGGAACAGCAGCCTGGTCCTGGGAAGGCAATTGAACAAGTGGAGCGATCCGAACCCCCTCACGCAGCACCGGTGGGAGGGGATCTCAGGACCAATGAGGAGCAGCACTCCCGGAGCCGCTGCGCTCCTCTTTCTCGTTGCCAGAGACGTTGCGGGTCACAAGATAGAGTGGCCAGGACGCAGCCAAAGAAGATCCAGCAAACGGATAGTCCCCGCTCCTGGGTCAGGGAGATGGAGAGACAGCTGAGTCGATGTCCACCGCAGGTCTAGGCAGGTAAGCTCTCCCCGAGTGCTCCAGCAGGTCAGCGAGAATTAGGGCGCAAGGGGCCGCCGTCCAGACAATCTTACAGACATCAAATGGGCCTTGACTCTTATTTATACAGCTGAGGGGGGAGTGCACCCAGGAGAAGTGTAACCTTTCTCACGTAGCACCCATAGGGAAGAAATGTAAAAGGGGGTTAATACTCTAAGTGTGTCCGTTAGGCAGGATTCACCCTTCTGTTCCTTTTCCTCTTTACGATAAAGCTTGCAGTTAAATGTAGATAATATATAGATCTTTGTACAGATATTTTTAAGGAGGGTATATGTCCATACAATTGCTGCCACATGCAGCTTAGTGCGTTGGTGTGTCACTATCCGATTTCCAGTAGTGGTAGTCTTTAGTTTGCAAGCCGCCCAGGGTCTGAGGGTTTGGGCGCAGAGTTCTCGCCAGCAGGCTTGCAGGGAAGGTAGTCAGAGCAGGTGCTTCACGTGACCACACACCTGAGCTCCTCCTCCGGAACTCTAGGGCATGCCAGAGCATGACATTTTAAGCAACTTTCTAATTTACTCCTATGATCATTTTTTTTGTTCTCTTGCTATCTTTATTTAAAAAAAGAAGGCATCTGAGCTTTTTTGGGTTCAGGACTCTGGACAGCACTTTTTTATTGGTGGATTAATTTATCCACCAATCAGCAAGAACAGCCCAGGTTGTTCACCAAAAATGGACTGGCATCTAAACTTACATTCTTGCATTTCAAATAAAGATACCAAGAGAATGAAGAAAATTTGATAATAGGAGTAAATTAGAAAGTTGCTTAAAATGTTATGCTCTATCTGAATCACAAAAGAAAACATTTGGGTTCAGTGTCCCTTTAAGGCTGCTGGAAAGGAGATTTAATCTCCTGCAACGTAAAGGTTTCTTTCATTTTAAGAGCAAACAAATTGTGGAACTCATTACCTGAGAAGATAGGAAATGCCAATACCTTAGATACATTTAAAATGGTTTAGATACATTTCTGGCTAGAAGAATTCAGGGATATGATTGCTTGCATTAAATGGGTCACCTTTTTAAATGGGATTAATTTAATCTCAATTGGCCCCTTTTTTAAGTACATTAAGATTTATATTAGTTGAACTCGATGGACTTTTATCTTTTTTCAACGTCATCTACTATGTTACTATGCTACTCATTTTAAAACACATTTTCACATTTAACCTTTTCTGCAATTAGAACAATTATAGCAGTCACAGACAACCACTTTTCTCCTCTCCTTCAATAGAAGTCCAATCTCCTCATTGCATAACCACCTGATTTAGGTCCTGTGGGAACAAGGAGAGTCAGCATGAGTATGGGTCATAGAAGGTAGTTAATTTAGTTTTATTATTGTATAACCTTTGCTGGTACATTTAATGTTATCTGTCACTTTTGACTGCTGTGCATTTTCAGTGTAATGGACATATTCATTATAATATAATTCAAATATATTGAATCATTTTTGCTTCTTTGACTCCTTTTGTATTGCAATTCTATTTTAATGCACAAATATTATATACAAATACCTGCTATCCTTCTGTCATATTTTGCTTTATAGACGCATTATAAATCTGTTTTGTTTACAATGTACATGTGACTTTAACCAACCCTGTCTGCCACCTGTTCACAGTTACAGTAAATCACTGTGTCATTAGCATTTTTGCAAACTTTATGGAGCTTATCTATCTTTGCAAAATTTCAAGCGAAAGCAGTGCATAGAGAGGCAGCATACTAAGCATAATATTAAAATTCATTGGGTATGCTTGAAAAAGAAACATACATGATTAAGTATATCTAGTACTATGGGCATTCAGAAGTTGATAAATTAATAAATTATTAGGGTCAAATATTAGAGATTGATGAGCTGAAGTCACTGCATGATTGTCATGGTGTATCCATCACTACTATGCCGGGATTTATTCCTCGTATAGGGCTAGATTACGATAGGGCTAGATTATTTAGCTCTCCCACTCAAGCCTAAACTATGTTAGATGGAGACACTTTGCGTGCATCAGGTTGCACTCCTCATGCAAGTTAAAAGTAAAAAGTTTGTGTGTGAGCGTAAACCTGATGCGCTCTAAATGAATATTGCAACTGTGTTAACTTCTTCACCCATATACTTCAATGGAGTGTGAAAAATAATAAAAACACACCTATACTTGCGCGCTAACCTGACCCGAGTTACATTCACATTCCAATGTTCTTCACATACAGAACAATGTCCTTTTTTTGTAAATATATATATATATATATATATATATATATATATATATATATATATATACACAGGAAGAAAACCCTTTATCCA
The DNA here is from genome assembly GCF_027579735.1 of Bombina bombina. Classification (NCBI taxonomy): domain Eukaryota; kingdom Metazoa; phylum Chordata; class Amphibia; order Anura; family Bombinatoridae; genus Bombina; species Bombina bombina. The sequence continues at coordinate 534,384,391 of NC_069502.1, read as the reverse complement.
AACTGCTTAAGAACAAGAAAAGGTGTGGATTTTGGAATAGTTTGGATTTTGTAATATTTGTATCTTTAAAATGGGACAGTTTAGAGAGGATATGGAGCCAAGGGTAAACAACAATATCTTGTGTCAGGCAATATTTACATATCATAATACATCCTATACATGCATCCTATACATGCATCCTATACATGCATCCTATACATGCATCCTAAATGGTTTTATATAATTGCTTATACTTTTGTATACATAGTACCATCAGAAACTGTATTTTTTTTAAACTATTATTAAAAAAAACATGAATTCAAAAGATTGTATAAAACAATAATTACTTGCAATACCTCTCTATTTTTGTTTTTGCATTCCTTTAAGGAAAATAGCTTTTGTTTTCAACCACTACAAGTCCTGTTGGGGGGGGGGGTCTACCCAGGTAGAAACATGGCTGTCGTTCCCCGTTATGCGCAAGCCCTGCTAACAGCCGCTGACATCACCAAAAGTGTAATTCTTCTGACAGCCACAGATCCACCCTATCTATCACTGAGTGGTTGAAGGAGCAGTGCTGTTAGATGAGTATGATGTGTATGCTGAATCCCCCCTAGTGATAAACTTTATAAACTTTATGATTTAAAACCTTAATTAAATTATAAGCATTATTTTAATAATATAAAAACGCTTCTTATTACTTATAGTTTCTATATAATCCCCTATACTAACAATCATATAGTATAATTATCAAATAGAATGATTAGTATAAAATAAATTAATAAAAATGGATCATTTTTATATTAACAATAATGCATCATAATGGATCATTATTCACACATCAAATAAATAACGCTTTTTTCACCCACACATATTAAGTCCTCCAAATTATGTTATAAACATTGGGTCTCACATATTTAAACCCTTCACTATCAGGAATTTCAGAGAAAAAAACTAAATACCAGTTAATGTTTAGCATTTTTGCTATCACTGCATTTAAACAGAAATAGAGCCTTGTTTTTTTTATTTTTTATTTACATATTAAAACTATATATATATATTTTAGTAGAAAACGCAAGGTATTGAGCTAGGCCAATTTTAGTATATTTCATTGCTTTTTGGTAATTGGAAGGCTGTTAATTGCAACAGTGAACCATACTTCTGAAATTCCTGGCAGTGACGAGGTTAAATAGCTGCCAAAGGTTATAGTATTCTATAGTATAGTGTTAGGATTACCGTCCAATCCCTCCCAAACGTTTAAGGGCTTTTATTATTTTTGAATTAATTAATTTTCTAGATTTATTTATTTATTTTACCTTACCATCCCACCAACCTGATCCTTCCCAAACTGCATGACATATATATATATACATCATATTGGGTCAAGGGGTTGAATACAATTTTTATCTGTACTGTAATCTTTTTGGTTTTATATGGAGTAAGCCACACAGAACACTCCAAACAAAGATATAACTATATTTGTTATAAAAAAATAATCTTTTGATTAACCAAGATAATTATGAATGAAATGAGCCACAATTCCATGATATTCATATTGGACTCAGTGGTTTTATACTTTGCATGTGAGAAGTCCGTGCACACCAATATAGCGGCTTGCTCTTTGATTTTATTGACTCAGTGTTATCCTGACAAATATTTAAAAACACTATTAAATATGATGAATTTTACCCTCCACTCAGCCTATAATGATAATATTTTATAATATGTATATACTCCAATTTATGTTCATTAAATGATCAGTATTATTTAAAAAAAATGTAATACATACAAATGCAACATGTATGGTCTTCAGACATGTAGCGGATCACTGCCATGTAGCATACATGTGAAGATAAAGAGGTTTCTGCATGAGCACCAATTGAACCGTCCTTATTTATGATTGCATAATGGAAACTCCCTTAAACAAGTGTTGGCAGCATCGGCTCATTGACTTCAGTGTTCACACGTGAGCGAATAGGACCGATTACGCATGTGCTCCAGAGCTCCATGTTCAAATAAATGTATTCATGACCCTGATCATTGGTTCATTGTATAAATTAGCATTTGACTTCCCCTTTTTAGTGGAAGTCTTGTGTGATGTCATATAAGAAATAAAAAATACAATTTTATATTCCAAAAGAAGCATCGTTTTTGGTTGCAAGTAAATTGATTTTGCTCTGCAATTATTTAGCATTATAAATATATGTTTTGTTAAGGGAATTTTTCTTCAAGTTTTGTAATCCTTTAACATAAAATAGATATCTATACCTATATATCTATAGGAATAAATATACAGGTATAGGTATATACAGATATATCAATCAAAGCAAAACCAGAGGAATAAGGAACAGTGGGGGTTTACACAAAGAAAAAAAAAACAACAGAAAATGTAAACTAGTCAATAATGGTGGTACAGTAAAAATAGCATACGGCTTCAAAACAATATGACCCCACCATTTAAATTTCCTTGTAGTGGACAGCCCAGGTTCAGTCCTGTTCAACAGGGTTCCTCCCTCCCTGAAGGCAGGTGTGCATGCAGGAAAATGGATCTATAGTTACACGCCAAAATCGCTCTCCATTCTGAAGGCAGAAGCACTGAACAGTTCAATAGCAAAGTAACAGACACCCTTTAAAGTTATTTTGTAAATACCTCATTAAGTATTGCTCCAGCGGCTTCTCCTGTATCTCACCAGATTGCAATGTTGTCTGCCAAACTGACGATGAAGGACTGTCATCGACCCCTGGTCCCGGGAGCTGTCCCTTAATGGTCCACTGAATCAGCAGCTCACAGCCCAAAGCCAGTGCTCACTCTGGCCTGGATACGTAATAAAGCACAAAAGAAAACAAAGAAGCACCTGGTAGTGGCCGTTCCAGAGTAATTTAATGAACAGGGTAACAAATGTAGCATAAATTGTTACAAAGAATACACAGGGAAAAATCCCTATTAAAATGGTGAACCCAATACAGAGAGGGTGGTGAAACAAAAAACAAGAGCTAGTGACAAAAACGACGGCTAACGCATTTCGGCGTGAGCCTTACTCATAGCCTCATAAAAAACAAATAGAAAGGTTTAAAAAACCTAGCTCAAAACTTGATTGGAATCCGGGATACACACCCTACACATAATTAACCAATCCGTAACACATAATCAAAGTTGTACACACACCCCTCCCCCTACCCCTCCTGTTTACAAACTAGCAATTCATTGATAGAAAGAATACAAAAAATACAAAAACAAATTACAATGATAAAGAAAAAATACTAATAATAATGATACCCCCAATTCCCTTCATCACTGAGTGCTCCCCTATCGCTTATATGCCTATTCACATTTGGCCAATGCCACACCACTATCAGGGAACAGAGGATCAGATACGGGTAATTAGCCAACAGCGCATCAAACATTCCATACCGCCACAGAGGTCATATCCTCCAATCATAGACGGGGCCCGCTATCGATGCTCAAGAACAAAATCACTTTGATTGGAGAGCCGTTAGTCACCTCCGCCAATAGCTCACCTGGGAACCGACCATATATCACACGTCATCGCTGAAAGTAAACAACTTTGATTATGTGTTACAGATTGGTTAATTATGTGTAGGGTATGTATCCCGGATTCCAATCAAGTTTTGAGCTAGGTTTTTTAAAACTTTCTGACAATTTTTTTTTTATGAGGCTATGAGTAAGGCTCACGCCGAAACGCGTTAGCCGTCGTTTTTGTCACTAGCTCTTTTTTTTTGTTTCACCACCCTCTCTGTATTGGGTTCACCATTTTAATAGGGATTTTTCCCTGTGTATTCTTTGTAACAATTTATGCTACATTTGTTACCCTGTTCATTAAATTACTCTGGAACGGCCACTACCAGGTGCTTCTTTGTTTTCTTTTGTGCTTTATATACAGATATATATATGTGTACAAAAAAAAGGAAATTTTCCTGTAAGTGAAGAACTTTGGAATATGCATAGTAAATATACCGTAGAACACATAAATACTTAAATATATATATATATATATATATATATATATATATATATATACTGTATGTCACTTTAAATAAAATTGTGTTGTAAGACTAGAGAGTGCTTCGTCCTTCAGCTCTATATATACACATACATATACATATTTACACTTTTGTATGTATGTATCTCTATTAGAGATGGGCGGATGTGGTAAAAGTGCAATTGGTTTTGAAAAATAAAATGTTGATAACAATGAAAACCTTTTTAAAATTAAAGAGTGCATTAGAAATACTATTACAATATATTGATTTTCATTCTTCTTTTTCAAATATAGCATAATTTGAATATTAGCATTAGAAATACTATTAGAAATATATTGATTCAAATTTTTCTAATTTGAATACTGCATAATTCGATTCGAATTAGAAAATTCAAATTGAATATTACATTTAAAGAGAACATTCGAAATACTATTACATTGAACGAATGTTGTACAAACATTCGAAATTTGAAACAAACTAACAAATGTGTTAAAATTTGTTTCATTTTTGCAAAACATTTTGCCCATCCCTAATCTCTACGTTAAAATCTTTTGCAGCATTTTTTTTCAAACACCTGAGAACTCATATCTTTGAGCCCTTATTACTTTTTAATGCAATTTTTTTAAATAGTTTTTATCAGACTATCATCCAGATTACAAGTTTTGCGTTATGAGTGAAAAAGCATCGTTATGGCCCATAACAATGCTTTTTCCCTACCACTGCTATTACAAGTCTTGTCAGAATAGCTGTACCACACACTTTTTTGGCCATCACGCAACGTCAGTACCACACTTTTAAAAAAGTCCTTTTTCAATGGGACTTTCATAGCACCGGTATTACGAGTTTTGCTGTGAGGCCAAAAAGTGAGCGGTACACACTATACCGACAAGATTCGTACCACCATCTGAAGTCAGTAGTTATGAGTTTTACGTTACAAAGCTGTACCATAAAACTCATAACTAAACTGCTATAAAGTACACTAACACCCATAAACTACCTATTAACCCCTAAACCAAGGACCTCCCGCAACACAAATAATAAAATAAAATTATTAACCCCTAATCTGCCGTTCCGGACATCGCCGCCACTTAAAAAATGTATTAACCCCTATTCTGCCGCTCCCCGACATCGTCGCCACTATAATAAAATTATTAACCCCTAAGCTGCCACCCTCCCGCATACACAAAAATTACACAAAAATCTAACATTACAATAAAATTAAATAAATTAAATTAACAAAATACAATTATCTAAAGTACAAAAAATAATAAACACTAAATTACACAAAATAAAAAAAGAAATGATCAAAAATAAAAATGAATTACTCCTAATCTAATAGCCCTATCAAAATAAAATAGCCCCCCAAAATAAAACAAACCCTAGCTGCCAATGGCCCATAAAAGGCTCTTTTACCTGTAAAAAAAATACAAACAACCCCCCAACAGTAAAACCCACCACCCACACAACCCAACCCCCCAAATAAAATCCTATCTAAATAAACCTAAGCTCCCCATTGCCCTGAAAAGGGCATTTGGACGGGTATTGCCATTAAAAGGGCATTTAGGTCTTTTACATTGCCCAAAACCCTAAGCTAAAAATAAAACCCACCCAATAAACCCTTAAAAAAACCTAACACTAACCCCTGACGATCCACTTACAGTTTTTGAAGACCGGACATCCATCCTAATCCAGGCGGCGAAGTCCTCATCCAAGCAGGCAGAAGTCTTCATCCAGACGGCATCTTCTATTTTCATCCATCCGGCACAGAGCGGGTCCATCTTCAAGACATCTGGCGCGGAGCATCCTCTTCTTCCGATGGCTGTTGAAGAATGAAGTTTCCATTTAAATTACATCATCCAAGATGGCATCCCTTACATTCCAATTGGCTGATAGAATTCTATCAGCCAATAGGAATTAAGGGTGAAAAATCCTATTGCGCCAATAGGATTGAGCTCATATTCTATTGGAATAGCCAATAGAATGTGAGCTCAATCCTATTGGCTGATTGAATCAGCCAATAGGATGAAAGCTCAATCCTATTGGCTGATTGCAACAGCCAATAGGATTTTTTCCCCCTTAAGTCCTTTTGGCTGATAGAATTCTATCAGCCAATCGGAATGTAAGGGACACCATCTTGGATGACATCATTTAAAGGGAAACTTAATTCTTCAACAGCCATCCGCGCCGGATGTCTTGAAAATGGACCCGCTCCATGCCGGATGGATGAAGATAGAAGATGCCGTCTGGATGAAGACTTTTGCCCACTTGGATGAAGACTTCTGCCGGCTTCAATGAGAACTTCGCCACCTGGATGAGGATGGATGTCCGGTCTTTAAAAACTGTAAGTGGATCATCAGGGGTTAGTATTAGGTTTTTTTTAAGGGTTTATTGGGTGGGTTTTATTTTTAGCTTAGGGTTTTGGGCAATGTAAAAGAGCTAAATTCCCTTTTAAGGGCAATGCCCATCCAAATGTCATTTTTAGGGCAATGGGGAGCTTAGGTTTATTTAGCTTAGGGTTTTGGGCAATGTAAAAGAGCTAATTGCCCTTTTAAGGGCAATGCCCATCCAAATGTCCTTTTCAGGGCAATGGGGAGCTTAGGTTTATTTTCTTTGGGGCAATGCCCCACAAAAAGCCCCTTTAAGGGCCATTGGCAGTTTAGTGTAGCCTAGGGGAGATTTATTTTGGGGGCTTTTTATTTTTATAGGGTTATTAGATTAGGAGTAATTCGTTTTTATTTTTGTTAATTTCTTTTTTTATTTTGTGTAATTTAGTGTTTATTATTTTTTGTACTTTAGATAATTGTATTTTGTTAATTTAATTAATTTAATTTTATTGTAATGTTAGGTTTTAGTGTAAGGCAGGTTAGGTTTTATTTTACAGGAAAATTTGTATTTTTTTTTACTAGGTAGCTAGTAAATAGTTAATAACTATTTACTAACTAGTCTACCTAGTTAAAATAAATACAAACTTACCTGTGAAATAAAAATAAAACCTAAGATAGATAAAATGTAACTATTAGTTATATTGTAGCTAGCTTAGGGTTTATTTTACAGGTAAGTATGTATTTAGTTTTAAATAGGAATTAGTTACTTATTAATAGTAGGTTTTATTTAGATTTATTTTAATTATGTTAAAGTTATGGGGTGTTAGGGTTAGGTTAGGGTTAGACAGGGTAAGGGTTATGTTAGGGGTTAATATATTTATTTAGTGTTAGTGATGTGGGAGGCCAGAGGTTTAGGGGTTAGTAACTTTAGTATAGTGGTGGCTGTGACATTGGGGGCAGCAGATTAGGGGTTAACAAGTGTAGGTATGTGGCGGCGTCATTGGGGGCAGCAGATTAGGGGTTAATAAGTGTAATGTGGGTGTTGGCGATGAAGGGGGCAGCAGATTAAGGGTTAATAAATTTATGTAGGTTTTGGCGATATTGGGGGCGGCAGATTAGGCATTAATAAGGGTAATGTAGGTGTTGGCGATGTCGGGGGCAGCAGATTAGGGGTGTTTAGACTCAGGGTTTATGTTAGGGTGTTAGGTTTAAACATACATTTTTTTCCCCATAGACATCAATGGGGCTGCATTACAGAGCTTTACGCTCTGTGATTGCAGGTGTTAGGCTTTTTTTTAGCCGGCTCTCCCCATTGATGTCTATGGGGAAATCGTGCACGAGCACATCAAAACACTGCTTGTATTTGGTTGAAGTATAGAGCTCAATGCAACCATATCGCCCGCACAAGCCGGGTTTTTGCAAGCCTGTAATAGCAGCGCTATGAAAGGTGAGCGGTGAAAATAACTTGCAAGTTATTAGCAAGCCAGCCATAACACAAAACTAGTAATCTGGCTGAGTATTATTAATCAGTGTAACTGTACTGTTAAATTTATTTTTGATGTTTTTTGCGCAACTTTTTTGTCTCACGTAATAGTTAACCACAGCTCTGAAGCTGCGCTAACCCAATGCGTGTTAAACTCAAGCAAACTGGTGTATTTTCAACTGGTAATACACACACTATTTCTGATATGCGCAAAGAGCCAAAAAATACACCTTATTGCTCAGACACAACAGTTAGCACACCACTCGTTATCATTATTCATTAGCTCTTTCTTTATATGATTTTCTTTGGAAAAGAAATCACTGGAAGCTGCTCTTATTGAAGACAGCCTGGTCTGCCATAGAGATTCGGAGTTTAAATAATTGTGATTTACTGACATTTCCTGTCATATGTGTGGAATTTTGAATGTTCTATTTTTGGTAAATATTTTTCAAAAAGCCCTTTTATTCACGCTAACCTGGAGAAAAGACCATGAAAATGGGTAACATTATTCTGTAGGTCAGTTGGTGTAGCTATTTATTAATCTTTAATGATTCCTGAAAAAAAAGTATATCTATCTTTATTTTAAAATGTATTACTTTTTTTATTATTATTACTGATGTTTCAGTCCAAAATAAAACTACTTTTTGTTCTTATTCTGGTTAAGGTGTGTTTATGCCCACTATCTGAGATGTGAGAGGTGTTTTTATTAGCCAGAAAACAATATGTCCCTAGAAATAATTACTGCACAGACATATATATATATTCCCTAATCCTTTCAATTTCAATGGCATTTTTTTTTCTCTGAATCCTGTTGTTTTTTGTTGTTGATTGTGTTTCAGTTGACAGAAGTATTATACTACTTTAGGTTAAAAATATACTATTTAGTAATAGTCTTTGTGATTTTAAACTTGTTTAACCTCTTCAATGTGAAGGCTACCAGAGAATATTTCTATTCTTTAGTTACATACTGCAGAGGACAAACCCCTGGCATCATATTGTTAGTTTTTTAGTATCAGCAATCTCATGGTGCACATGTGCTGTGACATTACATACAATATGGAAGGTACTTCTGCTGTGCTCAAGGGGATCTTAAGGAACGTATATCTGAAATTTTGCAATACTTACAGTGATTAAAATTAATTTCAGAATAGGAACCGCCTAGAAATTAGGTTATTGTAAAAATGATCACCTACACCACTAACCAGGGATTTATGGTTCTAATAAAGCGTTGCTTTACCAATTTGAAGGACAAATTACCTCTTATTTAGAAAATTTGAAGTCCAAATTTTGAAAAAGTAGTTACTTTTGTTTCTAGTATACTGATGACTACCATTCAGAACGTTGCTTACCTGCTCCACTGAACCCTTTTAAATTAGTAGTCATATACCCTGTTTCTTTTAAGTGATCATCATGGCAACACAGAGACCATTTATTTCATAGACGCTGTCCTCCTCTTTCAAATCCAGATCTTAGTGTGTTGCACTTTCACAAGAAGAATCGGCTCTGAAAAGAGCCAAATGCCGCGAGCGTCCACCTTCTTCTGCATTCAGCAGCTAAAATCACAGAATGAATGTACAAAATGACATAATAGAATGAATTGTATTTTCTAATTTTCAACTACTCATTGTTTTTTAACAAGTATACAGTATGTACAAAATCCTTTGAAACAGTAAACTGGTGCTGAACGTAAGCTATAAAAAAAAATTATGAAAAAAATACCTACTTTTCTGCATCTTGTAGCTTTTTTATATATGTTTTCAATCTTTTCTGAGTAGTTTTGCAACGTTTATTTCAAAAAGTTCTTCTTTTGCTAAAAAAACAAACATATAATTTGTGTTGAGGACATCTTAGAAAAATCTCTGAAATTGATGTTTAAATGCAAAGAGTACAAAAGACTGAAAACAGCTTTGAAACAGGGGTGTGAAATAAGACAGCAAGACAAGCAGGAATTTGCACCTTTGTATTGTTCCCATTCAGTGTCTCTATTACTGAGCTAAAATATTTGCTTACGTTATTCATTTTCTAATAACCCATTTTATTTCTCTTCTTTATGCTATCAGATTCTTCTTTCTTTTTTTTTTGTCTGTAAATCTTGAAACTGCAGGAGAATCAAATACACATAGGGCGCGATCAAATATACGGTGCAGGTTTCGGCGCAAGCGTGGGAACCTGCGCCACCCGTAATTTCACCTCGCACATCGGGGTTTTACATAAACCCAACCGGCAGTTCCTAAAGTGCCGTAAGTCGGATAAACTAGCGATGTCCAGAAATTAGCGTAAATACAAATTTCTTGAGTCGCTAGTGACTTACGGCACTTTAGAAACTGCCGGCGTCTAAGAAAAGTACAGAAAAATAACAAATCTCCCGTAAAAGTCTAACATGCCTCCCAAAAATAAGCCTGACATGTAAAACCCCTATATCCGCAATCCCCCCTCTCATTACTAATATTAAATGTATTAACCCCTAGACCAACAACCCCCCACAACGCAATATGCCTATTTAAACTATTAACCCCTATATCCGCCATCAAACCCACACCGCAAGTAATAACTAAATAATTAACCAAGATGGCGTCCCTTCAATTAAGGTAGAAAAAATCCTATTGGCTAATGCAATCAGCCAATCGGATTGAAGTTTAATCCGATTGGCTGATCCAATCAACCAATAGGATTGACCTTGCATTCTATTGGCTGTTCCAATCAGCCAATAGAATGCGAGTTCAATCCTATTGGCTGATTGCATCAGCCAATAGGATTTTTCCTACCTTAATTCCGATTGGCTGATAGAATTCTATCAGCCAATCGGAATTGAAGGGACGCCATCTTGGATGATGTCATTTAAAGGAACCTTCATTCTTCAGTTGGACGTCGAACGAAGAGGATGCTCCGCGTCGGATGTCTTCAAGATGGAGCCGCACCTCGTCGGATGGAAGAAGATAGAAGATGCCGCTTGGATGTAGACTTCTGCCTGTCTGGAGGACCTTTTCTGCCCGGATTCGATGAAGACTTCTGGCCGGATCGGATGAAGACTTCTGCCCGGCTGGGTGAAGATGGCTCAAGGTAGGGTGATCTTCAAGGGGGTAGTGTTAGTTTTTTTAAAGAGGGGATTGGGTGGGTTTTAGAGTAAGGTTGGGTGTGTGGGTGGTGGGTTTTAATGTTGGGGGGTTGTATTTCTTTTTTTACAGGTAAAAGCGCTGATTACTTTGGGGCAATGCCCCGCAAAAGCCCTTTTAAGGGCTATTTGTAATTTAGTATAGGGTAGGGAATTTTATTATTTTGGGGGGCTTTTGTATTTTTTTCGGGGGCTTAGATTAGGTGCAATTAGTTTAAACTTCTTGTAATTTTTTTTATTTTCTGTAATTTAGTGTTTTTTTTTTTTTGTAGTTTATTTAATTGTGTTTAATTTTAGGTAATTTTAGTTAATTAATTTAATTTATTTAATGATAGTGTAGTGTTAGGTGTAATTGTAACTTATGTTAGGTTTTATTTTACAGGTAATTTTGTATTTATTTTAACTAGGTAGCTATTAAATAGTTAATAACTATTTAAGAACTATTGTACCAAGTTAAAATAAATACAAAGTTGCCTGTAAAATAAAAATAAATCCTAAAATAGCTACAATGTAATTATTAATTATATTGTAGCTATCTTAGGGTTTATTTTATAGGTAAGTATTTAGTTTTAAATAGGAATAATTTAGTTAATAATAGTAAATGTATTTAGATTTATTTAAATAATAATTAAGTTAGGGGGGTGTTAGGGTTAGGGTTAGACTTAGGTTTAGGGGTTAATAACTTTATTATAGTGTCGACGACGTTGGCGGCGGCAGATTAGGGGTTAATACATTTAATAGGCTATGTGGGCTATGGCGGTTTAGGGGTTAAATTTTTGAATAGGTTTATTGCTTTGTGGGTTAATGGCGGATTAGGGGTTAATCATTTTAAGAGGTAGTTTGCGATGTTGGGGTTGGCGGATTTAGGAGTTAATAATTTAGTTATTACTTGCGGTGTTGGTTTGATGGTGGATATAGGGGTTAATAGACTTTATTAGTTATTGCGGTGAGGTATTGCGATTGACAGGTAGATAGACATTGCGCATGCGTTAGATGTTAGTTTATTTTTACAGGCATTTTCGGGAGTTACGGTGCTCCCATACTCAGCGCAAGGCCTGCTATGGCTGCCTTTTATTGCGAGGTAAAAATGGAGTAAGATTTCTCCATTTTCGCCACGTAAGGCCTTGCGCTGGATATTGGATACCAATTTATTGGATACCGATTTACAACGTGGTCCCATGTTAGCCTATGGGAGTAATAATTGCGAGTGACGGGTAAAATATACGCGCGTAACTTGTATGCTACGCTGTATATGTAATACCAAAATCGCGTAAAAAAAAAACTGGCGGCGGAGCGCTGTATGGCCTCCATATGTAATGGAGGCCATACAGCGTTCTTTTCTTGATTTCATCTGAAAGCTTTTGAAAAAGCATCTGATCATCACCTGTATTGAGATGTATGTAATGCAGTCAGCATGGACTAAGTCTATGTGTTTGATTATATCCAAACATTCCAGTAGTGCTTCATTAAGCTTTGATTGTGCTGTATTTGTTGCGGATATTTAATGTAACTGGGCATATTTCCAATAAAAAAAAATGTTCCAACTGATGTTCTTTCGAGTCATCTAATTAATTGTTTAGATAAGAAAAAAAAGGAAATCTATTGTAGGGTGTATAATGTCTTCTGGCAGAAAACTACATTTTTTTCCGTAGAGAGCTTTCATTGTAGGCCAATCATATTTAACAGAGACAAGCAAATATTATAAGAATGTAGCTTTTCTCAGAGTTTTTCTTACCTACATAGAAGCAATGACAAAGAAACACATGGCAAAACATAGTTCCAATATTGATTGCTTCATTGCAAGTTTTAACTTATAGGGACATATTACTCCAAAATGTTCTGTGTATAGAGCAGTGCTTTTCAAACTGTGTGTTGTGACACGTTAGTGTGTCAGCGGCAGTATGTAAGTGTGTCCCTGCTTCAGCACTAATTTCTTTTAATTAAAAAAAAAATAAATTTTTTTTTTGGGTTTCCGACTTTCCGCCTGCCTGCTACGCATATCACATGGATGACACGTGATTGATACCTAGTGGGTCACAGATCATCTTAACCTATTGGCGCAGCTCAGTGGGAACTGAAACTATTCCCATTGGCGGCTTTGGCGGCACATTGGCTGCTGACTGCACATGTAGTTTCCTCAATCGGCTCGTGACTGCATGTGTAGTTAGTGAGTGGGACAGCAGTGTGTTTGCAGCGTGGGCAGTAGTCAGTCGGACTTGCAGATCTCTGAGGGCAGCAGCTTAAACGCTGAGCTGAAGTCAGAAGTCAAAGTGTGGTATTCTTTTTTTTTTTTTTTTTTTGCAGCTAGCTCCCAGTAGTGCATTGCTGCTCCTGCTCTTAATATATGGATAGGAAGTGGAAGCTTAAAAATGCTTGATGATGTAATGTGAGTGTCTATCTAATATTCCACCAAATATTTAGAAATTGTGTTCATCCCATCAACCTCATACATCCCATTAAAATTGTAAGTACCTATTGGTGTTAAACTTATTTTTAATTCTTGCATATACTTACTGTTGCTTGAAAATATATTTTGCTATTATATAATTTATGTTTGTGTCTGTATCTCTTAAAACAAGTTAGTTTAACCTCCTGTTTGCTAGTACAACTGAATTACTGTGTTGCAAAATGATGTATGTCTAAAAAGTGTGTCACCAACATGAAAAGTCATGTGACTCTACTGCTTACTGGCTAACAGGGACAACTCTCACAGAAAAACAAACAAACATTGGGTTATTTAGAAAAGGGACATATCATTAATACATAATATATTAATATAATCTCCCTGCAACCTTAAACATTACCCTAAACATTAATATCATGCATATGAAAGAGCGTTTAAAAAATAATTTAGCAAAATTATGTTCAGGAAGCCAAAGGGAGAAGATGTCTATGTACAACTAGGCCTTAAAGGAACATGGAAGGCAAAAATAAAACTTTCATAATTCAAAACATACAATTTAAAGAAGAAAAAATACATTCTGATTTACTCCTATTATCAAATGGCCCACTTTTTCTTGCATCCTTTGTTAAAATGAAAACACTTACACACACATGTATGCTGCAAATGCACAATGCCACCTTTTTGGCTGTGGCTGTTTCCCACCAAACCTGGAAATTGAAAATTTGAAATTGAAACCCAAACTGTCCGGTTCATTAACGTACAGGTGGCAACCGTAGACAAAAAAATAGGTGAAAACATTGTCATTGGGAAAAACAACAACATAGAGACAACAAAAATGTGCTATTTAGAAAAGATGGGAATGAGTTTTCAAGAAATATTGGCTTTTGAAATAGATAAGTCCAAAAGGCATGTGAAAAGTAAACGTTTTCCGGCGGATTGGAAGACTGCTGTCATTTTATTTCAATACAAGGTACTGGCTGTGTTTACGGGGTGCAAAAAAACAGCAGGTAAACAAGATTTTTAATTGATTGTATTGGCCTCAAATTAAAATAAAAAAAACAAAAAAAACAACAGCTTAAAAGGCTTGAAAGCATTCCACGTCTTTGACTGAACTGAAATAAACAACGTAGATATAATAATAACTTTCTATCAAAAGTTTAAGATGTTTTGCATGGTTCTTAAGTAAGTAATATACAGATACTTTGTAGGTTTTAATAACTCAGATGCGCCTTTGTAAAATTCATTCTGCGTTACAGGAAGTTTTACGCATACAAGCATTATACGTTACAAATGTGTGACAGAAAGGAAATTAACACAGCAGGGATTTGCAGAGGTGTCTGATGTAAACAAGTAAAAGTGAATTAGCTTGGGAAACTAAAGCTGTTGAGGTGTTAGGAAGTGAAAAGAATAAAGGCACAGTACTGTGTTAAACAAACTATAAAGAAAATGGTATTGATTTTATACGATAAGAAAATAAAAAATTAACACTCTATATATATATAGAAATAGTGATATATTTTTAGATAGTTCTAAATCCATCTAACATTAATTGACTATTTAATTGTATAAAGGCACTGTAAATGCACATGTAAGGTTGTTTATTATCTGTTGTAATTAAAGCATTGTGAAATTCTTTAAAGTTTGAAACTGTATTATGGGACATGAAATGCATAATTAAACTGTTATGATTCAGACAGAGTGTGCAATTAACAATAAAAAACAAACCTGTTTATTTATATTATCAAATTAATTCTGTTTTATTGGCACCTTTTGTTAATATTTCCCTTATGCATTAGTGCACACTGAAGTAGACTCAGGAGTGTGCATGTAACTTGAGCAATATATCGGCTAGATTTAGAGTTTTGTCGGTAACGACCCGCATAGCTAACGCTGGCTTTTTTCTGGCCGCACCTTTAAAATAACTCTGGTATTGAGAGTCCACAGAATGGCTGCGTTAGGCTCCAAAAAAGGAGCGTACAGCATATTTAACGCAACTGCAACTCTCGATACCAGAGTTGCTTACGGAAGCGGCCATCTTAAAAAACGTGCTCGTGCACGATTCCCCCATAGGAAACAATGAGGCTGTTTGAGCTTGAAAAAACCTAACACCTAAAAACCTAACGCAGCCCCATTGTTTCCTATGGGGAAACACTTCCTATGTCTGCACCTAACACCCTAACATGTACCCCGAGTCTAAACACCCCTAACCTTATACTTATTAACCTCTAATCTGCCGCCCCCGCTATCTGACCCCTGCATATTATTATTAACCCCTAATCTGCCGCTCCGTAAACTGCCGCTACTTACATTATCCCTATGTACCCCTAATCTGCTGCCCCTAACACCGCCGACCCCTATATTAAATTTTTTAACCCCTAATCTGCCCCCCACAACGTCGCCTCCACCTGCCTACACTTATTAACCCCTAATCTGCCGACCGGACCGCACCGCTATTATAATAAAGTTATTAACCCCTAATCCGCCTCACTAACCCTATAATAAATAGTATTAACCCCTAATCTGCCCTCCCTAACATCGCCGACACCTAACTTCAAACATTAACCCCTAATCTGCCGACTGAAGCTCACCGCTATTCTAATAAATGTATTAACCCCTAAAGCTAAGTCTAACCCTAACACTAACACCCCCCTAAGTTAAATATAATTTAAATCTAACGAAATTAATTAACTCTTATTAAATAAATTATTCCTATTTAAAGCTAAATACTTACCTGTAAAATAAATCCTAATATAGCCACAATATAAATTATAATTATATTATAGCTATTTTAGGATTTATATTTATTTTACAGGTAACTTTGTATTTATTTTAACCAGGTACAATAGCTATTAAATAGTTAAGAACTATTTAATAGCTAAAATAGTTAAAATAATTACAAATTACCTGTAAAATAAATCCTAACCTAAGTTACAATTAAACCTAACACTAGACTATCAATAAATTAATTAAATAAAATACCTACAATTACCTACAATTAAACCTAACACTACACTATCAATAAATTATTTAAATACAATATCTACAAATAAATACAATGAAATAAACTAACTAAAGTACAAAAAATTAAAAAGAACTAAGTTACAAAAAATAAAAAAATATTTACAAACATTAGAAAAATATTACAACAATTTTAAACTAATTACACCTACTCTAAGCCCCCTAATAAAATAACAAAGCCCCCAATCAGCCAATCGGATTGAACTTGATTCTGATTGGCTGATTCCATCAGCCAATCAGAATATTCCTACCTTAATTCCGATTGGCTGATAGAATCCTATCAGCCAAGCGGAATTCGAGGGACGCCATCTTGGATGACGTCCCTTAAAGGAACCGTCATTCGTCGGGAAGTCATCGTCGGAAGAAGATGGGTCCGCGGTGGAGGTCTTCAAGATGGAGCCGGTCCTCATCGGATGAAGATAGAAGATGCCGCTTGGAAGAAGATGGTTGCCGGTCCGGATCTACTCTTCTTCCCGGATAGGATGAAGACTTTGGACCCTCTTCTGGACTTCTTCAGCCGTTGGATGATGGATGTCTAGCCCCCTCTTGGGTTGGATGAAGATATCGGAGCCAGGACGGATCAGTGTGATACCCGGTGAGGTGAAGACAAGGTAGGAAGATCTTCAGGGGCTTAGTGTTAGGTTTATTTAAGGGGGGTTTGGGTTAGATTAGGGGTATGTGGGTGGTGGGTTGTAATGTTGGGGGGGTATTGTATGTGTTATTTTACAGGCAAAAGAGCTGAATTTCTTGGGGCATGCCCCGCAAAGGGCTCTGTTCAGGGCTGGTAAGGTAAAAGAGCTTTGAACTTTAGTAATTTAGAATAGGGTAGGGCATTTTTTTATTTTGGGGGTCTTTGTTATTTTATTAGGGGGCTTAGAGTAGGTGTAATTAGTTTAAAATTGTTGTAATATTTTTCTGATGTTTGTAAATGTTTTTTTATTTTATGTAACTTAGTTCTTTTTTATTTTTTGTTCTTTAGTTAGTTTATTTCATTGTATTTATTTGTAGATATTGTATTTAATTAATGTATTGATAGTGTAGTGTTAGGTTTAATTGTAGGTAATTGTAGGTATTTTATTTAATTAATTTATTGATAGTGTAGTGTTAGGTTTAATTATAACTTAGGTTAGGATTTATTTTACAGGTAATTTTGTAATTATTTTAACTATTTTAGCTATTAAATAGTTCTTAACTATTTAATAGCTATTGTACCTGGTTAAAATAAATACAAAGTTACCTGTAAAATAAATATAAATCCTAAAATTGCTATAATATAATTATAATTTATATTGTAGCTATATTAGGATTTATTTTACAGGTAAGTATTTAGCTTTAAATAGGAATAATTTATTTAATAAGAGTTAATTAATTTCGTTAGATTTAAATTATATTTAATTTAGGGGGGTGTTAGTGTTAGGGTTAGACTTAGCTTTAGGGGTTAATACATTTATTAGAATAGCGGTGAGCTCCAGTCGGCAGATTAGGGGTTAATGTTTGAAGTTAGGTGTCGGCGATGTTAGGGAGGGCAGATTAGGGGTTAATACTATTTATTATAGGGTTAGTGAGGCGGATTAGGGGTTAATAACTTTATTATAGTAGCGGTGCGGTCTGCTCGGCAGATTAGGGGTTAATAAGTGTAGGCAGGTGGAGGGGTCGTTGAGGGGGCAGATTAGGGGTTAATAAATATAATATAGGGGTCGGCGGTGTTAGGGGCAGCAGATTAGGGGTACATAGCTATAATGTAGGTGGCGGCGCCGTGCGGACGGCAGATTAGGGGTTAATTATTGTAGGTAGCTGGCGGCGACGTTGTGGGGGGCAGGTTAGGGGTTAATAAATATAATATAGGGGTCGGCGGTGTTAGGTGCAGCAGATTAGGGGTACATAAGTATAACGTAGGTGGCGGTCGGCAGATTAGGGGTTAAAAAAATGAATCTAGTGTCGGCGATGTGGGGGGACCTCGGTTTAGGGGTACATAGGTAGTTTATGGGTGTTAGTGTACTTTAGAGCACAGTAGTCAAGAGCTTTATGAACCGGCGTTAGCCCAGAAAGCTCTTAACTACTGACTTTTTTCTGCGGCTGGAGTTTTTTCGTTAGATTTCTAACGCTCACTTCAGCCACGACTCTAAATACCGGCGTTAGAAAGATCCCATTGAAAAGATAGGATACGCAAATGGCGTAGGGGGATCTGCGGTATGGAAAAGTCGCGGCTGGAAAGTGAGCGTTTGACTCCAAATACCAGAGGGCAGTAAAAACCAGCGTTAGGAGCCTCTAACGCTGGTTTTGACGTCTACTGCCCAACTCTAAATCTAGCCGTAAATGTGTAGTGGTATCAAACTGATGATGTAGGTGGTAAATGTACCAATCACCTACGTCAACATTAATATTAAAGTGATATGACGAACAGTATATTAAATGTAATAGATTAAAATCATAGTGGGCTATGAAGTAAAAAACTATGTGATAATGTAAGTGTATAACTATATTATACTATATTAAACTAAGTGTGATGATGCCAATTCTTATATCTATTGATATGGTGTGGTGAACAAGTGATGATGTTTTAGATATGGAACCTATATTATTGTAAACTTATAAATAAAGATGATGAAACATCGAAGTGTAATGTCTCAACCTATACAATGTATATTCGTGTACATTATCAGTAGTGACCTAAGATATATATATATATATATATATATATATATATATATATATATATACATATACACACACATATATACAGTATATAAATATATGTATATACATACATCTTAATACCGGAGTTAGAAAGATCCCATTGAAAAGATAGGATACGCAAATGGCGTAGGGGGATCTGCGGTATGGAAAAGTCGCGGCTGGAAAGTGAGCGTTAGACCCTTTTTTGACTGACTCCAAATACCGGCGGTAGCCTAAAGCCAGCGTTAGGAGCCTCTAACGCTGGTTTTCACGGCTACCACCAAACTCCAAATCTAGGCCTATGGCAGCAGCATTTTCAACAATAGATAACATTATTACATATTTCTGAAGAGATATATCACCTCACTACTATGTTGAAGTTTGCAGGTACAAATCACTTTTTTTGTTTCTAGTTGAATTTAAATGCAGTGTATGGGGGTGGGGGTGTGAACAGAGTTTAACTTTCAAATATATCAAAAAAGAAAACAATTGTGAAGCGAAAAATATGTTTTGTATATTTTGTATGTTTTTATATAAAAGGAAGAATTATCCTTGCTTGGTTAAGCACATTAACCAATCAGAAGTAAATGTAGGTTCAATGTTCAGAGTGTTTCTGTCCACATCAAGCATTACAAGGGGAACAGATGATATATATAGTATATACATACTGCACAAAAACATCTTATTTTTTGCACTATCTATGTTTGAGTCTGGCTTGCTGAAGATGATGGTAGATCTGTACAGAAATCAATATTGCTCTGGAGTTCTCTAAATTGATATACAAGTAGCCTTTACCTTGCTGAAATGAAAAATCATCTTTTACGCAATCCAAGGGTGAGATAGGAATTGCACAAAACTTTTTATTTGTGCCTAAAACTAATAGTAGGGCAAACTAACAATTACAAGCCTTTGACCCTAAATGGAAAATGGCTACTATCTTCTTTCCAAGCAGGACATATATTCCAAGCTTTTTTTTTATTGCAAAAGTATTTCTTTAACATTTCCTGTGCCATCCCTTAGGGCTCCATTTATCATTGTTTGGAGAAATCCGACTTTCAGTTCTCCAAGAAGTTCTCCGCAGCTCGCCCTCTGTGAGGCGCACTTGTGCGCCAATATTTATAAAAAAGCTGGTCGTATTATACCGCTGTTTTCCAAAGTCGAGATGTGGCGTGTTAATGATAAATCTCGATTATATTTACCATTCCATCATCGTAAAAAAGCGCATATTTTTGGTATTTTCCTTTTTTATTACTGGATTCTAATAGCCATTCTTTTTAATAATGTTATATAATTGGTTAAAACATTTATATTTGTAATATGAATTGAACAAATTTCTATATTATTATTCTTTTTGTGTTTTTTTTACAAACCACAACCTTTTACTACTATTCCACGTTATTTTTAACAGATGGCTTACATATTACAAAGTCATTTTTTTTGGTTTATCTACTTTACACACCGCATGCAAACGTTTTTCTACTATTCAACGTTATTTTTAACACATGTCTTAAGTCATGTGTTTTGGTTTCTCTACATTACACACCCCATACAGACCTTTTAGGCCTCCATTTATCATGATAAATGGAGCCCTTACTATTATTCCACGTTATTTTAACACATGTCTTACATATTACAAAGTCCTTATTTTTTGGTTTATCTACTTTAGACCTATTAATCCTATTATTGTTTAACTTGTTTATCTTATTGAAACTATTCCAATTAAAAACTATACATTTTTAAAACTTAAGATTATATAATTAAACTATATTTATATCTATATTGCTTACATTTTTTAAGATAACTCTTTATCAAAGTGCGCATTTTAGATTGCCTCCGGTACAAGTCGTTATATCTTTTCAGACATTGTTTCCTCGTTCGTTTTTGCCCAGAGACTCTCCTTACTCTTCGCACCATTTCACAGAGAATTCGGTTTCTTGTGTCCTGGTCCAAAGTGAAAATCCCTTTCCTTTTTTTTGGAAAATATTTATCCATAGTATAAGAAATAATCAATAATTCTCCAATAGAGAACTTCTTGGATCGTGGCATTTTCTAAATATTATTCAATCTCTACTCACTGACGGGACTAATTTTATTTTTTTAAATGCGCAATTTTGTAAGCTAATACCTAATTTTACAAATAGCACTCAATTGGATAGATATTTTGGCAAATATTATCAAAATTCGTATTTTAGTATACAACATGATGTTTTTTTTATCCATTATAATAACAATGAAACATTGTATAGAACTGCGCCACAACAGCACTATTTTTTTGGCAACATTAACAAATATTACATGTATCCGTTGATAAGGTGAAATAAAAGTAAAGATACATATAACAATGTAATGATATTTAAATGTAATATTGTTATTCATAACCAAATTATCTTTATTTACATGTAAAATTGTTATTAAAAACAAAAATGGAAATCCAGGTATTCCATATGAAAAATAAACTGCGACATAGTGATCTTTCCAGAACATCATACAGTATACGCCCCTTTTCATCAACTACATTTAGATACTTTTTTGGAAACCGTTATAAAAGAAAACTTTATTTAGTTTGTATCAAAACTTTAGTTATTTTGTGCGCTCCTTTGTATCTCATTTTTACAATGGCATCTGCCCAAGCTGGAAAGACCAAAAGCGGGAGAAGTATCATGTTCACTCATAGGCAAAATTGTATTTTGGTCGAATCTGTTATCGAACACTATGATGAAATCATTGGGTACCAAGCCAGAACTGTAAATCCACAGAGAAAGAGAACAATTTGGACACAAATCAGTAGATCTGTTTCAGCTGAAGGAAGTTTTCCTAAGGATGTGCGGGCTTGTCGGAAGAGAGTAACTGATATTAGAAAAAACATAAAGAAAAAGGTTTGCAGGGAAAAGCAATCTGCCAAATGAACCGGTGGAGGCCCTGGATATAGGGCCGAATTAACAGACTTTGAACAGATGCTTTATGCAAGGATGGGTGAGGCCGTTGTGGTTGGCCTGGATGTCCCAGCGGACACTATGGATTTTAGAGGTAAGTTAAATGTAAACGACACCCAAATTTTGTTGTTCATGATTTAAAAAAAGAGAATGAAAAATTATATATCTTTTTGATTGAAATCTATTATGTAATTATTTCGATTCAATAGATATTCCTTTATGGAAAGTATATGTAGATATGCTCACTATCTTTTGAATTTTGTAGATTTCTGCTATTGGATCTTAAAATTGTGATTAGTTTACATTTTTATTTGGAAAATAAGGATTATGGAGAAAATGGAGGCATGAACTATAATAAAAGTAATCTAGTCAGTTTTATAACTATCTATTGTCTATCTAAATCTATCTAAATATTTGAAATTGTGTTTTTATCTATAATTATTCAAATTTAATACAAGTATATTTATATTATTTAGAGCAAGAAGATGAGGGACGTCAGGAAGAGGAGATTGATGCACAAGAGGATCAACCTTTGGAAAATGAATTCACCTCACAAGACCAAGAACCCTCCACATCCACAGTACAAAGAGAAGAAGGGGAGAGTAAGTGATTTGTAAAAAACAACCAATAGTTGTTATATATTTTAATAAAAATTAACAACCAGATGAGCACTGATGATAACTTGTGGGCTAATGTATATTTTGATTGTATAAATCGATGCTGTTGATATTCTAATATTATTTTTATGTTGTTGTAGGTGTTCGTGCATTACTACAATCCATGCAGGACAATTCTATATTATTATTCAAGGGTAGGTTGTCTTCTAATTGTCATGTTAATTTTTTGTTTTTTTATGAATGTAACCTATTAATAATACAAATTTTCCATGTCATACAGAAGATCAGGTTGAAATCAATTTGGAACCTCTGGTTGAGGATTCTGTATGTCCAGAAGATGAGGATGAGACTCAGATTGAGGGACACACATCAGAGGGACCAACACCACCAAATCTAGAAACTCCTCAGAATATCATGGTCAATGACTCTGAGGAAGATGAAAGACCAGAACAATTGATAAACCCAGAAGATGTCACAGGCAGGGGAAATGATATACAAAACCTCACAGACATGGCATTGGGGTTCAGGAATGAGCAAAGTGAATTTTTTAAAGAACTGATCAGATTACAAGAAGAAAGAAATGCAATTTTAAAAGCTGATTCAGAATTTAAGAGGGATTATTCCAAAAAGAAATTAGAAATTTTGAATCGAAGATTTCCTACTCAATAATTATTATTAATATTTCTTGTTTTTGCACTTTAATGTTCAAATTGTTTTCATGTTGAAAAGTTAAGCACTAGAATTTGGTTACAGTTTAAGTTATTTTTGAAAAAATGTTACATGCTTCCAAAGTGTTCAAGTATTTGTTATTACAATAAAAATGTTATTTAAAATACAAAAAAGAATTAAGGCTGTTTGTTTGTTAAAAAAATTTTTATTAAAAGAATAAAAACTAAATTGTTTTATTAACAAATAAACACAACTATTTTTTTCATCTGTCTGATTATATAACAGTAGTGAGGATTATTATTGTCCAATTTTCAAACAACTCCTGTGTTATCCGTGGATTCTGTAATACAATGTTAAAAGATAATTAGAAATTCAGAAATATAATACTAATTCTTTGCCCCCCCCCAAAAAAAAATAAAATAACTTACATGAAAAATATCTCTCAATAATTTCCATACGGTTTTGAACACCGGCCCTAGTAGTGTGCCTGTTTAATATGTGTTGGGGGACATAGATGTCATCTGGTTGATCCTCAAGACAAAAATCATCTTGGTTACCTTGAGATATTGCAATATTATGTAACATGCAGCATACTAAAATAATGTCATTGCACTTCTCTGGTGAGTATTGCAAGTCTCCCCCTGACCTGTCCAACACACGAAATCTCATCTTCAACACACCGAAGGTTCTCTCGATAGCACTTCTTGTACTACGGTGTGACTTGTTGAATTTGATCTCTGCACGTGTATGGGGCGATGGTACTGGTGTCAGAAGCCAAGGCCTACACGGATAACCACTGTCACCTACAAATAAAAAATTAAAAGAATTATTACATTGGAATAACAATCTATATGCACTTTTAGCAATACAGAAATTAATGAAATAAATAATAACATAAATGAAAAGATCATAAAATTAATTTTCACAAAAAAAAAGGTCTAAAGTGTATATACATCTAACTACAAATCTATGTCCTTCAAAGTTGAAAACCAAAATTAAACATAAAAACAATAACACCAAAAAATATAAAGTTAAACTCACCCAATAGCCAACCATGGGGCATGTCTCCACGTTCAAACAATGTAAATAATGCTGATTGTTTGAGGATATGGTAATTGTGGCAGGAACCTGGAAATCCTGAACGCACAGCCCAAATTTTTAGGTTGGCATCACAAACAGCCTGAACATTCAGTGAATGGAAGCTTTTTCTATTCCTGTATTGCTCCTCCCTTAAAGCTGGTGGTCTTAAAGCTATGTGGGTGCAATCAATTGCACCAAGAACATTAGGCATACCAGCTACTTGATAAAAAGATGCCTTAACTGTGTGCCATTCTTGCACATTCCTGGGTACAAAAATAAACTTCTTCAGATGTTTTAAAAGTGCTTTTAAAACAATTCTTAGATGCCTGCAAAATGAAGGCTGGCTAATGCCCACCACAGCACTAGAGACTGCCTGAAATGAACCAGTTGACAAGAAATGCAAAACTGCTAATAATTTTAAAAGTCCAGGTATCGCCCTTGTTCTTCTTGTCCTAGGGTCTATGTCATTTTGGATCAGAGAGTAAAGATTTATAATACTCTCCCTATTTATACGAAATCTTTGCTTTATCTCCTTATCAGACAATGCCTGTAGTCCACACTGGGGTAAAAAAACTCTAGGCACTCTTTGGCGTCTCCGTATGGGCATATTACCATCAGCAAGACGATTTTCACGGCCCCTTGCCAAAGAAATAGCAGCCAACAGCAGAAAATATTCCATCTTCTCTCTCACAAAAAATGAAGTAAATGAAATGTTCTCCTCAGTGGATATGGAGAACTTTGGAGGGCGTAATTGTAGGAGAATATTAGGTTCTCCCATGGCGCAAAATAGTGATAAATATGAAATTTGGCGATCTGTTAGTCGATTTGATGAAAATACGACCGAAAAAGCGCTGTTTTAAGCTTCAATCGGCGCACATGTGCGCCTTGGCGAGATAGAATAGAGTGGTCGGATTTTTCGGTCGAAAATCAGTTTTTTTGGTCGTATTTTGTTTTAATACACAGAGAGAATTTACGCCGGCGTATTTATAGGCGTAAATGTAGGAGAATTGCAATGATAAATGGAGCCCTTAGTAATCAATAATAAATTGTCATAGATCCTAACAAATTTACATACAATATAAACATTACTGATTATTCATATAAATTATTTACTCTAAAATATCAGTGGTAAGATAGGGAGAGCAACCCATTCAATTTTAATTTATCTGCCTTTAATATTAATCTTTAACTTTTAATAGTAAAATAAGCCTAATGGGGTCTCCTATTCAATTTATCATCATAACCATATTTAAAAACAGAGGCCAGGGTTTACTATCCTCAACCTATAATGACAATTCAATTGTTTTCCTAATGATTAATAGCTGTTACCGGGTGTTAGTATTTGTTAAATCAACCACAAAAAATAAAAGAGCTAATTAGTTATTTTAGCGAAAAGCTGACTTAACACAAAATCTGGGCCCCAGTTTATCTCAATTAATCTAAAATTGAATAAGGGACTAAATTTGTTTTTGTTGCAGGCCATCTAGGTCTTTTATAAATGCACCCCATTTGTTTACTATTTTTTTGTCCTTATTTCCCTATCACTAATTGTATCGAAAACCTCAATATTTAATTGCGTTATCAGAGCTTGGCGTATTTCTCTCACACTTGGTATACCTGGGGTTACTTTCAGTATACTTTTTCTTGTCATAATTATTACCATTGAAAGGAACAAAGTCTTCTCTTTATATAACTGTCTATTTGGTAGAACAAGGATGTTTTTAAAGTCAAATTTAATTTTTGCCTTTAACACCTTGGTAACCCAGTAAATCATTTTTGACCAAAGTTGGTTTATTTTGGGGCAGTCCCACATATAGGGGTCAATTTATTAAACCCTGGGCTGACATGATTCTCTATAGCAAATCATGTTAGCCCTGCATCGCTAAATGGCGACAGCATACGCTGTTGATATTTAACATTGCACAAGCATTTCACAATTTCCAATCGGCCTCTAGCAGAGGGTGTCAATCATCCCGATCATATCTGATCAGGATGATTGCTGTCCGCCACCTAAAAGGTGGCGGACAAGTTAAGGAGCAGCGTTCTTAATATCGCTGGTTTTTAACTTCAGTTTCTGAACCGTCAGTTTGGCCAACTACATTTAACACAATTATTTCCACATTTGAGCCATTTAGAGACTTTCTTAAGCATAATGTAGAATCTATTTATTAGTTTTATCTGTGTTTCTTTAAATTATGAATCCAATGTGACTTCTGTAATATTGTTAAGGTTACCTATGATTTCCTCCATTACTAACTGAGAAAAGGACTCTTTTTACCAGCTTTCTATTGTTTTTCCTACCTAGTTAAAATAAATACAAACTTAGCTGTGAAATAAATATAAAGCCTAAGTTAGCTACAATGTAACTATCAGCTAGATTAGGGTTTATTTTACAGGTAAGTTTGTATTTAGTTTTAAATAGATTATTTAGGTAATAATTGTAAGTTTTATTTAGATTTATTTTAATTATATTTAAGTTAGGGGGTGTTAGGGTTACGTAAGGGTTAGGGGTTAATATATTTATGTAGTGATGCGGGAGGGCAGCGGTTTAGGGGTTAATAGGTTTATTATAGTTGCAACGATGTCGGGGAGTGGCGGATGCCGGCGATGTCCGAAGCGGCAGATTAGGGGTTAAACATTTTATTTTAGTGTTTGCAATGCGGGAGGGTCTCGGTTTAGGGGTTAATAGGTAGTTTATGGGTGTTAGTGTACTTTGTAACACTTTAATTATGAGTTTTATGCTACAGCTTTGTAACGTAAAAATCATAACTACTGACTTTAGATGGCGGTACGAATTTTGTGGTTATATATACAGCTCACTTTCTGGCCTCCCAGGCCAACTCGTAATACCGGCGCTATGGAAGTCCCATTGAAAAAGGACTTTTAAAAAAAATGTGGTACTGACGTTGCATGACGGCCAAAAAGGTGTGCGGTACACCTATACCTGTAAGACTTGTAATAGTGGTGTTTTCTTTAGTTTAACTTTGAACCATATTTTAAAAGAATTCGCATTTAGGCGTGGGGGAATTTAGAGTTATTTCTGATAGAAAATATATTCTGACCACTGGTGAGGGATCTCCCAAATTTTATGAATCTTATGCCAAGCTTTTAGCATCCCTTCATACATTATATTAGATCTAATTTGCATAGGGATTTTTTTCCGCTCTAAGTGTAATAACATGTCCGTTGAGATATCCTCTAAGGTTAAAGGGACATGAAACCCAAATGTTTTCTTTCATGATTCAGGTAGAGAATACAATTTAAACAACATTTCAATTTACTTCTATTATATGATTTGCATCATTTTTTAAATATCTTTGTTGAAGAAAAAGCAATGCACATGGGTGAGCCAATCACACAATGCATCTATATGCAGCCACCAATCAGCAGCTACTGAGTCTATCTAGATATGCTTTTCAACAAAAGATACCAAGAGATGGAAGCAAATTAGATAATTGAAGTAAATTGGAAAGTTGTTTAAAACCACATTCTGTTTGTAAATCATGAAAGAAAAAATGTTGGTTTCATGTCCCTTTAAATGATCAATTGAGTTATCCGTGAAATGCTCCATATCGATCAACCAATCTTTTGTCACCTTAGTCAGTGCTGCCAAATTATACAATTGGATATCAGGGACCCCTGGCCCACCCTTTACAAATGGTTGCTGCAATTTTTTAAGACTAATTTGTATATTTTTTTCCTCCCCATAAAAATATATTAAACCTCCTATTTATTCTTTCAATATCTTTTTTGGGTATTATTATTGGTAGCTTATTCATAGGGTAGAGTAATTTGGGTAGGATCATAATTTTAATGAGATTTGACTTCCCTATCAATGATATGTGAAGTTGACTCCATCTTTTAAAATCTTGTTCTATGTTCTTAAATATCTGGTTAAAGTTAATCTTATACCATTTATGGGGGTTACTGGATATAATACAAAAGTATGTCAAAAATGCATTTGCTTTTATAAATGGATACTAATTGACTACATTCCTTATTTTTGTTTAACCATAAAATTTCAGATTTGGTATTATTGATCTTAAGTCCTGAAAATTGACCAACATGTTTAATAGTGTCCATTATTTTGGGAATATAAATATCTGGATCATTCATTTCTTCATTGATCAATAATTGTATGATAATATACCTTCCCTGTTGGTCTCTTATCACCTTTTTAATCTGGTAATCTAAATTTTTCTTAAATAAAATTGCTATACCACGGCTGATTTTCTTATAGGAAGTAAAAAGGACTTCTTTAACCCAATTTCTTTTTAATGTTTGTGTTCTTCATCTTATATGTGGGTCTCTTGCAAAAAGACTATATCAGATTTACAGGATTTTTTATGAAAGTTAAGTATTTTTTGTATTTCTTTTGATAGGCGAGTTTATCCCACCCACATTCCATGTTTTAATATTTACCATTTGTCTACCAAAATAAAAAAGAGAAAAAAAAAAAGAAATATATCAATGCTCAGTGGGGTACTCCCGCAGGAAAAAGTAAGAACTATATACACAGCCGATGAAGAGAGTGTATTTGATAAAAGGATGGGAAAGATGATGTGGTTATTAATATCTCTAACTGTGACTTGACGGAATCAGAACTGAAAGTATTGGGTAAGGGTTTATCAACGCTCCCCGGGATTACCCCGAAACCACTACCTTTGGGTCATGGGACTCTGTGGGACTATGATTGCTATGGCCGGCGCCACCCTGTCTGGAGGGGCGGGAATGGCGGGAGATTTGAGAGTCAGATAAGACCCTTTGTGTGTGTATATAAGGCGAGTGTGTTCCACAATAAAATCAGTTCTTGTTCACCCAAATGCTAGTCTGTCTAGTGACAGTAATGGATCCCGCCTTTTTTGGACTGTGGCATCTGGGGACCGAGAACTTTCAAACAACACCCTGGAAGTGCTGCTGCTCCCCAGGGATCATCCCCAAAACCACCATCACTGGGTCCTGGGACTCTGTGGGACTGTGGTGGCTACGGCCGGTGCCAGCCTGTCTGGAGGGGTGGGAATGGCGGAAGATTTTAGATTCAGATAAAACCCTTTGTGTGTGTATATAAGGTGAGTGTGTTTCACAATAAAATCAATTCTTGTTTCACCTGAATGCTAGTCTGTCTAGTTATTTGAGTGGGGATTGCTATAATCACTCTGCTACATAGCAGCCTGTTGTCAGGGAAAGGAAGGACACTATGGCAGAGCTACCCAGTTGGGGTAGACGGAGTCTGTCACAGGGTGGGATCCTGAATATTGGTGCTGTCTGGTATCAGGGTGGTCACAGGCTGTAATCACTTGGTGGCTACACAGCTGCAGTCGGCAGGGAGGAAGCAGGACCTTTTAGGCAGAGCTACCCAGTCGGGGTAGCCGGGGTATCTGTCACAAAATTATTGTGTCTGTTTGTAACCAAATGAAAAAGAATCAAAGTATTGGTGACTTGCTAAAATTGGATACATTGCAACTAAAAGTAAAGAAAAAGTTTATTCCTCAATATTATGATAACAGCATTGATACTTTTATGTCTTTAGTTTTTATGACATCAATAAGATACATAAAAAAGGATACAAATACAGGTGTTAAATCTAAAAAATTGTGAATTTCCCAAAGGATGAAAAGGAAGGTCTTTTAAAAATAAAAAATAATGACCAGAGATTAATCATCAATTATCAGATAGAGATGTTTACCATCCAATAATGACCAATCCTGTTTTTGAAATTCAAAGAGAGATTAATTCTTGTATTAACATAGCAGTCAAAAAGGGCCTATTAAGATTTGTGAATACATTGAATGGTGCTACTTCTAGGATCAAATTCAGTCTGGTTTACAGTGAGGAGAGTTTGGCCTTTTTTGATACCTTAGTTGTGAAAGAGAAA
This sequence comes from Bombina bombina, assembly GCF_027579735.1. Classification (NCBI taxonomy): domain Eukaryota; kingdom Metazoa; phylum Chordata; class Amphibia; order Anura; family Bombinatoridae; genus Bombina; species Bombina bombina. The sequence goes on along the minus strand of NC_069502.1, from coordinate 534,354,222 downwards.
GGAAAAGATTAAAGTAGATCTTTATAAGAAGAGCCCCGACAGAAATGATCTGTTGATGGCTAGTAGTGCCCATCCTCAGTCCCTAAAGAATTCTCGGCCTAAGAGTCATCTGATGCAGGTTTGCCGCATAGTGTCAAATGATAAAAGAAGCAAACAAAGACTCAGAGAAATGGGTAATCTCTTTTTGGAAAGAGGATACAGTGGAGAATTGATTCAACTAGAAATTAATAATGTTTTAGACATTCCAAGAGATGTGTTACTTAAACCCCAGAAACAAAGTAAACTGAAAGAAAATAAAAATCAGAGGGAAGTATTTGTATCAAGGTATAATGAAATGAGTTTTCAGATTCAAAAAAATATTCGTAGACATTGGTAAATATTGAAAAATTGGAATCCAAATATTTTGGAATTTCAGGACTTTCTAATGCCTGCGTATAAAAGGGGCACTAATTTGAGAGATGTTCTTTTTAAAGCTGATATTAGTTCTGCTAAAAGGAAAAAACAGGGTTATATATCTGAAGAAAAAAAAAAACAAAGACAGATGCGCCACATGGCCCAATATTGTTTGGAAAATGAGAACAAATATTATATGTGTCAGATACACACACATGTGATAAAGCACCCAAAATAGTGCTAAAGGAGCAGTCTGGGGTCAATAACAGTCAATCAGAAGACCAGCCTCTCAAGGATGTGGGAGTTCTGTAAATAGCAGCAGAAAACACAGGGTGCCTATATGGCCTAGTACTGTGTGGCTCTTGTGAGAGAAAGTAGAATGTTTATAATACACTCACATTTGTTGAAGCATCCCCTATGATGCTATGGAAGCAGGCTGGGATCAATTTAGTCACCCAACAGACTTAATCGATGGCGGTCAGGAAAATCCAAAAGTCCAGCGATGAAAATAAATATTTCCAAAGTGATTGCAAGGGAGTGAATAATGGCAGCAAGTGGTAAAAGTAATAAACTTACTTTATTTAAAAAGTGGTAAAAACAAGCAACGCGTTTCTCATCCACATGAGGCTGTTTCATCAGGCTTAATAAAAACAGGTAACAAACACTTGCTATATATGCCAAACAAACTAATTAAACTAATTGGCAACTCCTGGTAAGGGAGTTACCTAGAAAAACACTCAGGTAAAACATAAGTAAACACTGAAGTTGTGATAAATAACTGACATATAACTATATTGCACATTACATTCGCATTTGTGAAGATTCAGTTTGTACAATATTTTAACAGTATGTGAACAACTCACATGTGATTGATTTATATTGAATACAAAACTAGCAAGGTCAAAAAACATTTTCACATAAGAACAGCCCATAGTAATTCTTTGTGGCATGGTAACACCATTGATATAAATGTGTAAAAAAAATCCAAACACAAACACATAAGAAATAATAATGGAAATCTGTCAGAGTTCACTTGTCTCATATACTATTATTAGCATCATGGGTGGTCATGGGTCCTGCCTAGATCATTCTAACCCCCTCATCTAAAAACCGTTTGCACTATAAAGCACTGCCGAAAACCTGTATTGGATCAAAAAATGCTGTTTTGGTTTAAATATAAAATAATCGTAAAGTACTTACTATAGTAAAATCATGTCAAGATGTAATCGTATAGAGGAGAAATACAGCGTCTATTTAGATGCATCACGCATGTCTGAGGGTCAAATGACTCACTGTGATGTCAATAGTGTAGACCATAGAGATAGAACTCACCCGGTAGCTACTGCAACAGTCGTGATTGGATGGGGAATGAGGATCGTCAGAAAGGGGGCTGGGCCTAAATGCAATAGGAGACTAAAGTTTATTTCAATTGCTGTAAAAACAGCATGTATATACATTTAAAAGTGAAAGATCGAGTTATGTGGGGCAACTTAGTGTTAATAAATATTATGGAGGCAATTTGGTAAAATTGTGTTTAGTATGTCCCCTAAATACCTAATATGTTCGTGTGCTGTCAGCTGCTAAACAGTATATCAGTGACAGTTTTAGTCAGATAGGCAACATGATAATAATGGATATAGATACTGTTTGTGAATCCTAATCATGACTCAAACATATGAAATAGTAATATTATAAATTAATAGTAGTGGCTTTTCTCAATAATAATGCCATAGTCATGATAATAAGAAGAAATAAATGCTAAACTATAGTGATTAAATAACCTATAAAGGGAGTGATGGTGTGTATAAATCTATAGGATGTTGATCTGTTGAAAATCTTCTATTCGTACAAATAATGGTGGCAATTGGAATTTTAAAATATTTGGGAAGTGATATAGATAATAATAGACAGTGACGGTGTACAATAATAATTATTAATACTAACTAAATGTGTAGTGGTATCAAACTGACGATGTAGGTGGTAAATGTACCAATCACCTACGTCAACATTAATATTAAAGTGATATGACGAACAGTATATTAAATGTAATAAATTAAAATCATAGTGGGCTATGAAGTAAAAAACTATGTGATAATGTAAGTGTATAACTATATTATACTATATTAAACTAAGTGTGATGATGCCAATCCTTATATCTATTGATATGGTGTGGTGAACAAGTGATGATGTTTTACATAGGGAACCTATATTATTGTAAACTTATAAATAAAGATGATGAAACATTGAAGTGTAATGTCTCAACCTATACAATGTATATTCGTGTACATTATCAGTAGTGACCTAAGATATATATATATATATATATATATATATATATATATATATATATATATATACAGGGAGTGCAGAATTATTGGACAAGTTGTTATTTTGAGGATTAATTTTATTATTGAACAACAACCATGTTCTCAATGAACCCAAAAAACTCATTAATATCAAAGCTGAATAGTTTTGGAAGTAGTTTTTAGTTTGTTTTTAGTTATAGCTATTTTAGGGGGATATCTGTGTGTGCAGGTGACTATTACTGTGCATAATTATTAGGCAACTTAACAAAAAACAAATATATACCCATTTCAATTTTTTTTTTTTTACCAGTGAAACCAATATAACATCTCAACATTCACAAATATACATTTCTGACATTCAAAAACAAAACAAAACAAATCAGTGACCAATATAGCCACCTTTCTTTGCAAGGACACTCAAAAGCCTGCCATCTATGGATTCTGTCAGTGTTTTGATCTGTTCACCATCAACATTGCGTGCAGCAGCAACCACAGCCTCCCAGACACTGTTCAGAGAGGTGTACTGTTTTCCCTCCTTGTAAATCTCACATTTGATGATGGACCACAGGTTCTCAATGGGGTTCAGATCAGGTGAACAAGGAGGCCATGTCATTAGATTTTCTTCTTTTATACCCTTTCTTGCCAGCCACGCTGTGGAGTACTTGGACGCGTGTGATGGAGCATTATCCTGCATGAAAATCATGTTTTTCTTGAAGGATGCAGACTTCTTCCTGTACCACTGCTTGAAGAAGGTGTCTTCCAGAAACTGGCAGTAGGACTGGGAATTGAGCTTGACTCCATCCTCAACCCGAAAAGGCCCCATAAGCTCATCTTTGATGATACCAGCCCAAACCAGTACTCCACCTCCACCTTGCTGGCGTCTGAGTCGGACTGGAGCTCTCTGCCCTTTACCAATCCAGCCACGGGCCCATCCATCTGGCCCATCAAGACTCACTCTCATTTCATCAGTCCATAAAACCTTAGAAAAATCAGACTTGAGATATTTCTTGGCCCAGTCTTGACGTTTCAGCTTGTGTGTCTTGTTCAGTGGTGGTCGTCTTTCAGCCTTTCTTACCTTGGCCATGTCTCTGAGTATTGCACACCTTGTGCTTTTGGGAACTCCAGTGATGTTGCAGCTCTGAAATATGGCCAAACTGGTGGCAAGTGGCATCTTGGCAGCTGCACGCTTGACTTTTCTCAGTTCATGGGCAGTTATTTTGCACCTTGGTTTTTCCACACGCTTCTTGCGACCCTGTTGACTATTTTGAATGAAACGCTTGATTGTTCGATGATCACGCTTCAGAAGCTTTGCAATTTTAAGAGTGCTGCATCCCTCTGCAAGATATCTCACTATTTTTGACTTTTCTGAGCCTGTCAAGTCCTTCTTTTGACCCATTTTGCCAAAGGAAAGGAAGTTGCCTAATAATTATGCACACCTGATATAGGGTGTTGATGTCATTAGACCACACCCCTTCTCATTACAGAGATGCACATCACCTAATATGCTTAATTGGTAGTAGGCTTTCGAGCCTATACAGCTTGGAGTAAGACAACATGCATAAAGAGGATGATGTGGTCAAAATACTCATTTGCCTAATAATTCTGCACTCCCTGTATATATACATATACACACACATATATACAGTATATAAATATATGTATATACATACATCTTAATAAAATAAAATAGACAATTATAGTCAATAATATGTCAATAAACAGATGATAGGATCAGATTATAGAAGATAAAAGTATTTTAAGAAAGACTTCAGAGATCAAAAGCTGTTAGATCCACACATTCGTTTAGGCCATCTGTAACTAAAGTGTGTAACTTATGTATCCAGTAGGTTTCCCTACGACGAAGACTCAGTAAAGGATTATGACTATTTCTTGATATCTGTTCAATGGGGATAATAGACGTTTTTATTTTATACTTCCCCTATGGGCATAAGCATAATGTCTTGATAGACTATGTTTAAGGAACTTCCTCTTTATATTGTATATGTGTTCGCCCCACAATTTTTTGATTGTACAGAAAGAAAACAAGTGTTAATTCAAAGATGCTACACTCTATCTCTTTGCTAATCCCAAGATAGGTGATATAACCTCAAAAATTCACCTAGGTTAAAACATAGAAAAAGAGGATATGGGATAGCGCTAAAAAAGCTCAAAAGAAGAAATGGGTTAATTGTGTTTACATCAACAAATGTGAGAAGCAGTTTCTTCTAAACTAGGGTACTGAGACCAGATACAGTTAATACGGTGGATAAAATTATAATATTATACAGGTATATTATGTAAAAAGAACTACAGTTTAGATGTCTCTATCCCACTGTGCTTATCAAGAAAAACGGGCACTATGACCCATGGGATTTATATTAATGAGTAGCCAAAAGGGCAAGAAACAAATTAATTTCTCTCAAAGAACAATTTCGTAATAAATGTGTTTAATGTTGTCCATATAAAAAGTACTACATAATAATAAAATCCAACATATGGTAATTATAAATAAAAATAAAATAAAATTAATGTTAAATTACTAAAATCAATGATCCCAAAAAACAAACAAACGATGCCGGCATCTAAAATATACACTTTAATTCAATGTATAGATAGTACAAATTGACTCAATGCTTACAAATCAACTTAATGTTAAATAAGCTAAATGTGCACAATGTAACTTGATATAAACAATGTAACTGGATATTGATAAATTGTAGCGAACTACAACAGATACATATGTGTATTTAGATCTAAACAGTTGGCGCCAGTCCCAGTTATTGTTAAGGATTCCACAAAGTGTCCTTATAAATTGTATAAGGCTTGGCTAATGTGAAAGTGTTTCAACCTTATTTCAATAGCCGCTTCCTGGATCCGTCTTCCGAGCTGTACAACAGGCTGGTCCGTGGTTTTACAGACAGTTGTTGTGGATTGTCCGTTCTGTCTGAATGAAGTTCCGGGTTATACAGTCCGCTGTGATCATACAATGTAGCACTGATGTGTTACGGTACCGGACAGTTTTCCCGCTTTACTTTTACCTTACCAGGCTGGGTCAGAATATTTGGCACAATAGTATTACTGGATCATGGGACAGGAATTACACATACAGAGTATATTCCTGCTTCAGGATATAGCTCAATGTACCTGCCCTACCAGTATACAAAGTGAGTCTCACCAGCTGGAGGTCATAAAAGAACAAGGGTTCAGAGCAAGCTAATCTCTACGCGTTTCAGCCGCCAGGGGCCTTTATCAAGATGCTTGTGTCCTTCCTTTTCTGATTCAAATACTCTGAACATCCTTCTGATTGGGTCCAGTATCAGCCAATATGATCTCAGGCATGTTAATACATTATTTGTGTTTCACAATGTGATAATTGTACAAATAAAGCATATATATAAAAAAAATACAAATCTAAGATATATAAAGAATATACAATATATTAAAAATGTTATTCTAAAATGAATATATGAAAACCTCTGTTAGGATTTTTCATTAAGGTAGCGATATCCAGTTTTTTAAAAAACATTTTCATACATTTTCTTAGAGAGAAATTACCCTTTAATAGTGTGGGTTCCTCTTTGTGGGTATTCTACCAAATTTTTTAACGGCTTTCTAATGTTAGCTAATATGTGTGTTTCTACGATACTAATTACAGGGACATTATACCGGTACTAATGATTCTAGCTAATCTATGTTTTACCTATGTGTTTATACTGAGTTAGATAGAAAAATTATATGTGTGCAAATAATAATGATGGTAATAAATTAATATACATTGCCCTTATAATCCAAGGTGTTTTCCGTCTTCAAAAAATATAATAAATTGCCCTTATAACCAAAAGTGTTTTTCTCGTCTTCAACATTGAGAGGGATTAACCCTTTCTTATTTCATGATAATATTTCTCGATCCCAAAAATATCAGACCTATGAAACTTAATCTTAACACCTCCGTGTTATATCTATGTGCTAATTTATAGTTTTTATGTTTTAGGGAATGATATGTGTAGGTTGTAATTACAAACTGAAAAATGAAATACAATGTGAAAAAGTGATCTATTCTTACATTCGTTCAATGTTTTTTTATTCTTTCATTCAGTGTTTTTTAATAGTGTTTTTTATAAGTGTTTTTTTTTCTTTTTTACTTGTGTGGTTTTAATCTCATTTAAATGTGATTTATTACTTACATCTCTCTGAGTGTCATCATATGGGCTGTAAATTTGTGATGATATTTAAATTGAATGGTGTTATGATATTCAAATGTTTCTTTGTTTATATTGCAATTTGTATGAGGAGGTGTGATTTCGCATTATGTTGCATAGTTTTCGATCTCATCTAATACTCTTTTGTCTGTTTGGTTTGAATGAAGAATTTATTTATGTCTTATATTATGATATTTGAACCTCAATTGGTGTATAGAATACAATACCCTTGTGGAGCCCAATTATAATGAAATTTATGAGGTCTTAGACTAAAAAAAGGAGAAAGCTATTCAACCCTTGTTGGTGCCTTATTAACTATTTTAAGTCTAGGTTCTGGTTTTCTATTGGTGATTATATTATTTTCATTCTTAGATTTTTATTTATCTTTTTTCTTTTTTCTCAGTTGCTGGTTCAATATTTAGTACTAGTACAGATGTAAATTCTTACGCCTAGATTTAGAGTTTTGCGGCCAAAGGGGTGCGTTAGCTACGCGTGCTTTTTTCTGGCCCCACCTTTTAGATACCTCTGGTATTGAGAGTTCACAGAATGGCTGCGTTAGGCTCCAAAAAAGGAGCGTAGAGCATATTTAACGCAACTTCAACTCTCGATACCAGCGGTGCTTACGGACGCGGCCAGTTTCAAAAACGTGCTCGTGCACGATTCCCCCATAGACAACAATGGGGCTGTTTGAGCTGAAAAAAAATCTAACACCTGCATTGTTTGCTATGGGGAAACACTTCCTACATCTGCACCTAACACTCTAACATGTACCCCGAGTCTAAACACCCCTAACCTTACACTTATTAACCCCTAATCTGCCGCCCCCGCTATCGCTGACCCCTGCATATTATTATTAACCCCTAATCTGCCGCTCCATAAAAAAACGCTGCTACTTACATTATCCCTATGTACCCCTAATCTGCTGCCCCTAACACCGCCGACCCCTATATTATATTAATTAACCCCTAATCTGCCCCCACAACGTCACCTCCACCTGCCTACACTTATTAACCCCTAATCTGTCGAGCGGACCGCACCGCTATTATAATAAAGTTATTAACCCCTAATCCGCCTCACTCCAGCCTCAATAACCCTATAATAAATAGTATTAACCCCTAATCTGCCCTCCCTAACATCGCCGACACCTAACTTCAAACATTAACCCCTAATCTGCCGACTGGAGCTCACCGCTATTCTGATAAATGTATTAACCCCTAAAGCTAAGTCTAACCCTAACACCCCCCTAAGTTAAATATAATTTAAATTTAACAAAATAAATTAACTCTTATTAAATAACTTATTCCTATTTAAAGCTAAATACTTACCTGTAAAATAAACCCTAATATAGCTGCAATATAAATTATAATTATATTATATCTATTTTAGGATTAATATTTATTTTACAGGCAACTTTGTAATTATATTAACCAGGTACAATAGCTATTTAATAGTTAAGAACTATTTAATAGTTACCTAGTTAAAATAATTACAAAATTACCTGTAAAATAAATCCTAACCTAAGTTACAATTAAACCTAACACTACACTATCAATAAATTAATTAAATACAATACCTACAATTATCTACAATTAAACCTAACACTACACTATCAATAAATTAATTAAATACAATACCTACAAATAAATACATTTAAATAAACTAACTAAAGTACAAAAAATAAAAAAGAACTAAGTTACAAAAAATAAAAAAATATTTACAAACATTAGAAAAAAATTACAACCATTTTAAACTAATTACACCTACTCTAAGCCCCCTAATAAAATAACAAAGCCCCCCAAAATAAAAAAATGCCCTACCCTATTCTAAATGACAAAAGTTCAAAGCTCTTTTACCTTACCAGCACTGAACAGGGCCCTTTGCGGGGCATGCCCCAAAGAATTCAGCTCTTTTGCCTGTAAAAAAAAAACATACAATACCCCCCCCCCCAACATTACAACCCACCACCCACATACCCATAATCTAACCCAAACCCCCCTTAAATAAACCTAACACTAAGCCCCTGAAGATCTTCCTACCTTGAGGTCCAGAAGAGGCTCCAAAGTCTTCATCCTATCCGGGAAGAAGAGGCGATCTGGACCGGCAACCATCTTGATCCAAGCGGCATCTTCTATCTTCATCCGATGAGGACCGGCTCCATCTTGAAGACCTCCACCGCGGACCCATCTTCTTCTTCCGACGACTTCCCGACGAATGACGGTTCCTTTAAGGGACGTCATCCAAGATGGCGTCCCTCGAATTCCGATTGGCTGATAGGATTCTATCAGTCAATCGGAATTAAGGTAGGAAAATTCTGATTGGCTGATGGAATCAGCCAATCAGATTCAAGTTCAATCCGATTGGCTGATCCGATCAGCCAATCAGATTGAGCTCACATTCTATGGGCTGATCGGAACAGCCAATAGAATGCAAGCTCAATCTGATTGGCTGATTGAATCAGCCAATCGGATTGAACTTGATTCTGATTGGCTGATTCCATTCGAGGGACGCCATCTTGGATGATGTCCCTTAAAGGAACCGTCATTCGTCGGGAAGTCGTCTGAAGAAGAAGATGGGTCCGCGGTGGAGGTCTTCAAGATGGAGCCGGTCCTCATCGGATGAAGATAGAAGATGCCGCTTGGATCAAGATGGTTGCCGGTCAAGATCGCCTCTTCTTCCCGGATAGGATGAAGACTTTGGAGCCTCTTCTGGACCTCTTCAGCCGCCGGATGATGGATGTCTAGCCCCCGCTTGGGCTTGGATGAAGATTTTGGAGCCAGGACGGATCGGTGTGATACCCGGCGAGGTGAAGACAAGGTAGGAAGCTCTTCAGGGGCTTAGTGTTAGGTTTATTAAAGGGGGGTTTGGGTTAGATTAGGGGTATGTGGGTGGTGGGTTGTAATGTTGGGGGGGGTATTGTATTTTTTTTTTACAGGCAAAAGAGCTGAATTCTTTGGGGCATGCCCCGCAAAGGGCCCTGTTCAGGGCTGGTAAGGTAAAAGAGGTTTGACCTTTTGTAATTTAGAATAGGGTAGGGCATTTTTTTATTTTGGGGGGCTTTGTTATTTTATTAGGGTGCTTAGAGTAGGTGTAATTAGTTTAAAATTGTTGTAATTTTTTTCTAATATTTGTAAATATTTTTTTATTTTTTGTAACTTAGTTCTTTTTTATTTTTTGTACTTTAGTTAGTTTATTTAATTGTATTTATTTATAGGAATTGTATTTAATTTATTTATTGCTAGTGCAGTGTTAGGTTTAATTGTAGATAATTGTAGGTATTGTATTTAATTAATTTATTGATAGTGTAGTGTTAGGTTTAATTGTAACTTAGGTTAGGATTTATTTTACAGGTAATTTTGTAATTATCTTAACTATTTTAGCTATTAAATAGTTCTTAACTATTTAATAGCTATTGTACCTGGTTAAAATAAATACAAAATTACCTGTAAAATAAATATAAATCCTAAAATAGCTATAATATAATTATAATTTATGTTGTAGCTATATTAGGGTTTATTTTACAGGTAAGTATTTATATTTAAATATGAATAATTTATTTAATAAGAGTTAATTTATTTTGTTAGAATAAAATTATATTTAACTTAGGGGGGTGTTAGTGTTAGGGTTAAAATTAGCTTTAGGGGTTAAAAAATTTATTAGAGTAGCGGTGAGCTCCAATCGGCAGATTAGGGGTTAATACTTGAAGTTAGGTGTCGGTGATGTTAGGGAGGGCAGATTAGGGGTTAATACTATTTATTATAGGGTTATTGAGGTGGGAGTGAGGCGGATTAGGGGTTAATAACTTTATTATAGTAGCGGTGCGGTCCGCTCGGCAGATTAGGGGTTAATAAGTGTAGGCACGTGGAGGCGACGTTGAGGGGGGCAGATTAGGGGTTAATAAATATAATATAGGGGTCGGCTGTGTTAGGGGCAGCAGATTAGGGGTACATAGCTATAATGTAGCTGGCGGCGGCGTGCGGACGGCAGATTACGGGTTAATAATAATATGCAGGGGTCAGCGATAGCGGGGGCGGCAGATTAGGGGTTAATAAATAAAATATAGGGGTCGGCGGTGTTAGGGGCAGCAGATTAGGGGTACATAGGGATAACGTAGTTGGCGGCAGTGTACGGAGCGGAAGATTAGGGGTTAAAAAATTTGTATAGAGTGCCGGCGATGTGGGGGGGCCTGGTTTAGGGGTACATAGGTAATTTATGGGTGTTAGTTTACTTTAGAGCACAGTAGTTCAGAGCTTTATAAACCAGCGTTAGCCCAGAAAGCTCTTAACTACTGACTTTTTTCTGCGGCTGGAGTTTTGTCGTTAGATTTCTAACGCTCACTTCAGACACGACTCTAAATACCGGAGTTAGAAAGATCCCATTGAAAAGATAGGATACACAATTGACGTAAGGGGATCTGCGGTATGGAAAAGTCGTGGCTGGAAAGTGAGCATTAGACCCTTTCCTGACTGACTCCAAATACCGGCGGTAGCCTGAAACCAGCGTTTGGAGCCTCTAACGCTGGTTTTGACGGCTACCGCCAAATTCTAAATCTAGGCCTTAGTCATTTTTTGATAATTTAAAGAATTTTTATATATTGGTATATATTAGTATATTTTGAGAGTAATTTAATCATATTCCATCCTAATTATGTAAAATCACTATATTATTTCTTATTTATTATTATACTAACATATTAAGATCCATCTCTGAATTAAGACCAGATGGATGGAGTGTTTAAAAATTAAATATATATTCTGCTTCTTTTTTTAATAAGAGTGTGTTCATATTCCCCCCTCTTATTCCTAGTTGTAATTTTTTAATACCCCAAATACTTAAAGTCTTTCAGATTGCCTGCATGTGTTTCTTTAAAGTGTGAATACAGAATTGTTTCTGTGGATTCATGCTCTATTTTCAGAATGTGCTCACTTATTCTATCTCTTAACATCCTACTTGTTTGCCCAAAGTAGAACAGATTACATGAGCATTTTATACAGTATATGATGTTTTTATCAGTACATTTTATCAGTTGATTAATTTTCAGGCATACGTCAGTATTTGGTGATTTTATTTCCTTTCTTTTATCACTGAATTTACAGGATTTGCAAGATATGCAAGGGAAAAAAACCCTAAGTTTATTTCCATTGATATCACCATCAAATATTATTTTTTTCTCTTTATATTCGCTGGGTGATAGTATCCTTTTAAAGTTTTTGGCTTTTTTAAAAATGATGTCTGGTTGATTTCTTCCTCTTTTCCCTATTATGTGATCTTGTTTTATCAAATACCAATGTTTTTTCAAAATTCTTTTCATTTCAAAGTGTTGTGTGCTGTATTCAGTTATAAATGGTATGAAAAATTTGTCTTTTTGATCTATTTTGTCCTCTTTTTATTTTTTGTTAATAGTGTGTCTCTGTCTATTTGTGCTACTTCTTGTTGTACCTTTTCTATTGTCTTTTTGTCATACCCCTTCTCTATAAATCTTGTGGTTAATATATTAGATTGAGATTGGTAACTTTCATTAAGGAGCAGTTTTTTCTTATTCTCATATACTGCCCTTTAGGGATGTTTGATTTCCATTGTCTTAGATGGCAGCTTTCAAAGTGTATGTAGTTATTCGCATCTATTGTTTTAAAGTGATTTCTTGTATTTAATTGTTTATTATTCATTTCGATTTCGATATCTAGAAAGTGAATTTTCTGGCGACTGTATTCGTGTGTAAATGTAATCCCTAGTACATTGTTATTGATATCTATCATAAAAGTGTCAAGTAGTTCTGTATCTTCAAGCCAGATAATGAATATATCATCTATATACCTACAATAGAGCACAAGGTTCGCCCCCATGGGCCATTATGGATATGTTCTTCTTCAAAAAAGCCCATATATAAATTAGTGTAACTGGGGGCGAACCTTGTGCCCATTGCAGTGCCTTTAATCTGTAGGTATATGTCATTATTAAAAAAGAAACTGTTATTTTGAAGAATAAAATTAATGCATTCCATAATGAATTCATTTTGGCTGGTGGGTAAGTCTATATCTCTGTCTAGAATTGTTTTTACTGCTTTTTGTCCTAGTTGATGTGAAATTTTCGTATACAGTGAATTGACATCACATGTTACTAAGGTGTAGTTTTCCATCCATTCTATATCTTTAATTTTATTGATAAAATGTGTAGAGTCCCGTAGATAGGCTGGTAGTGTAATGACATACTTCTGTAGATAAAAATCTACATACTGAGAAAGGTTAGATGTTAAAGACTCTATCCCAGAAATTATGGGATGGCCTGGGAGTTTTTTTAAGGTTTTTATGAACTTTCGGCAGAAAGTAAAAAGTGGGGTTTTTTGGATGTGATATGGATATGAATTCGAATTCTGAGTCATTAAGGATTCCTTTGTCTTTTGCATTTTTTAATATGTCTCCTAGTTTATCTTTTTGTTGTTTTATAGGATTCTGTTTGAGTTTCTCATATGTTGTCCTATCTTGTAAAATTTGATTCTTCCACATAGTATGTTCTGTCCATTATCACTATCCCCCCACCTTTGTCGGCTGGTTTTATGATTATTTCCTTATTATTTTGACGTTCTTTTAGTATTTGAATATCTTTCATGCTTAGGTTATTTTTAATGGGTTTTGTTTGATCTAGTGCTTCCAGGTCTTTTTTTTATATTTTGTTCGAAGAGTTTAATATGTTCGCTTTTTTCTTGAGTCGGATAAAAGGAAGATTTTGGTTTCAAGTTCGTGTGAATATATTTTCTATCCTCAAGTGTATTTCTATCCTGTATAGGGTTTTTCAAAAAAACATAATTTATGCTTACCTGATAAATTTATTTCTCTTGTAGTGTATCCAGTCCACGGATCATCCATTACTTGTGGGATATTCTCCTTCCCAACAGGAAGTTGCAAGAGGATCACCCACAGCAGAGCTGCTATATAGCTCCTCCCCTCACTGCCATATCCAGTCATTCGACCGAAACAAGCAGAGAAAGGAGAAACCATAGGGTGCAGTGGTGACTGTAGTTTAATTAAAATTTAGACCTGCCTTAAAAGGACAGGGCGGGCCGTGGACTGGATACACTACAAGAGAAATAAATTTATCAGGTAAGCATAAATTATGTTTTCTCTTGTTAAGTGTATCCAGTCCACGGATCATCCATTACTTGTGGGATACCAATACCAAAGCTAAAGTACACGGATGATGGGAGGGACAAGGCAGGAACTTAAACGGAAGGAACCACTGCCTGTAGAACCTTTCTCCCAAAAACAGCCTCCGAAGAAGCAAAAGTATCAAATTTGTAAAATTTGGAAAAGGTATGAAGCGAAGACAAAGTCGCAGCCTTGCAGTTCTGTTCAACAGAAGCCTAATTTTTAAAGGCCCAGGTGGAAGCCACAGCTCTAGTGGAATGAGCTGTAATCCTTTCAGGGGGCTGCTGTCCAGCAGTCTCATAGGCTAAATGGATTATACTCCGAAGCCAAAAAGAAAGAGAGGTTGCCGAGGCCTTTTGACCTCTCCTCTGTCCAGAGTAAACAACAAACAGGTTAGATGTTTGACGAAAATCTTTAGTAGCTTGTAAGTAAAACTTCAAGGCATGGACTACATCTAGATTATGCAAAAGACGTTCCTTCTTTGAAGAAGGATTAGGACATAATGATGGAACAACAATCTCTTGATTGATATTCTTGTTAGAAACCACCTTGGGTAAAAACCCAGGTTTTGTAAGCAGAACTACTTTATCTGAATGATAGATCAGATAAGGAGAATCACAATGTAAGGCAGATAACTCAGAGACTCTTCGAGCCGAGGAAATAGCCATCAGAAAAAGAACTTTCCATGATAGAAGTTTGATATCAATAGAATGAAGGGGTTCAAACGGAACCCCTTGGAGAACTTTAAGAACCAAGTTTAAGCTCCATGGAGGAGCAACAGGTTTAAACACAGGCTTAATTCTAACTAAAGCCTGACAAAATGCCTGAACATCTGGAACTTCTGCCAGACGCAGAGGAAACGGTGGAAACACATAAGCCAGGTTGAAGAACCAAGGAGCTGCTAGAGCATCTATCAGCGTCGCTTCTGGGTCCCTGGACCTGGATCCGTAACAAGGAAGCTTGGCGTTCTGGCGAGACGCCATGAGATCCAGTTCTGGTTTGCCCCAACGATGAACCAATTGAGCAAACACCTCCGGATGGAGTTCCCACTCCCCCGGATGAAAAGTCTGACAACTTAGAAAATCCACCTCCCAGTTCTCTACACCTGGGATATGGATTGCTGATAGGTGGCAAGAGTGAGACTCTGCCCAGCGAATTATCTTGGAGACTTCTAACATCGCTAGGGAACTCCTGGTTCCCCCTTGATGGTTGATGTAAGCCACAGTCCTGATGTTGTCTGACTGAAATCTGATGAACCTCAGGGTTGCTAACTGAGGCCAAGCTAGAAGAGCATTGAATATTGCTCTTAACTCCAGAATATTTATTTGGAGGAGTTTCTCCTCCTGAGTCCACGATCCCTGAGACTTCAGGGAGTTTCAGACTGCACCCCAACCTAGAAGACTGGCATCTGTTGTTACAATCGTCCAATCTGGTCTGCGAAAGGTCATACCCTTGGACAGGTGGACCCGAGATAACCACCAGAGAAGAGAATCTCTGGTTTCCTGATCCAGATTTAGTAGAGGTGACAAATCTGTGTAATCCCCATTCCACTGACTGAGCATGCATAATTGCAGCGGTCTGAGATGCAGGCGCGCAAATGGCACTATGTCCATTGCCGCTACCATTAAGCCGATTACCTCCATGCACTGAGCCACCACAGGGCGCGGAGTGGAGTGAAGAACACGGCAAGCATTTAGAAGTTTTGATAACCTGGACTCCGTCAGGTAAAATTTCATTTCTACAGAATCTATAAGAGTCCCTAGGAAGGAAACCCTTGTGAGAGGAGATAGAGAACTCTTTTCTTCGTTCACTTTCCACCCATGTGACCTCAGAAATGCCAGAACTATCTCTGTATGAGACTTGGCAATTTGAAAGCTTGACGCCTGTATCAGGATGTCGTCTAGATAAGGAGCTACCGCTATGCCTCGCGGTCTTAGAACCGCCAGAAGAGAGCCAAGAACCTTTGTAAAAATTCTTGGGGATGTAGCCAACCCGAAGGGCAGAGCTACAAATTGGTAATGCCTGTCTAGAAAGGCAAATCTCAGGAACCAATGATGATTCTTGTGAATCAGAATGTAAAGGTAGGCATCCTTTAAGTCCACTGTGGTCATGTACTGACCCTCTTGGATCATGGGTAAGATGGTTCGAATAGTTTCCATCTTGAATGATGGAACTCTGAGGAATTTGTTTAAGATCTTTATATCCAAAATTGGTCTGAAGGTTCCCTCTTTTTTGGGAACCACAAACAGATTTGAATAAAAACCCTGTCCTTGTTCCGTCCGCAGAACTGGATGTTTCACTCCCATTACTAGGAGGTCTTGCACGCAGCGTAGGAATGCCTCTTTCTTTATCTGGTTTGCAGATAATCTTGAAAGGTGAAATCTCCCCTGTGGAGGAGAAGTTTTGAAGTCCAGAAGATATCCCTGAGATATGATCTCCAACGCCAAGGGATCCTGAACATCTCTTGCCCACGCCTGGGCAAAGAGAGAAAGTCTGCCCCCTACTAGATCTGTTGCCGGATAGGGGGCCGTTCCTTCATGCTGTCTTGGATGCAGCAGCAGGCTTTCTGGCCTGCTTGCCCTTGTTCCAGGACTGGTTAGATTTCCAGGCCTGCTTGGATTGAGCAAAAGTTCCCTCTTGTTTTGAAGCAGAGGAAGTTGATGCTGAACCTGCCTTGAAATTTCGAAAGGCACAAAAATTAGACTATTTGGCCCTTGATTTGGCCCTGTCCTGAGGAAGGGTATGACCCTTACCTCCAGTAATGTCAGCAATAATTTCTTTCAAACCAGGTCCGAATAAGGTCTGCCCCTTGAAAGGAATGTTGAGTAATTTAGACTTTGAAGTCACGTCAGCTGACCAGGATTTAAGCCATAGCGCCCTACGCGCCTGGATGGCGAATCCGGAATTCTTAGCCGTTAGTTTAGTCAAATGAACAATGGCATCAGAAACAAATGAGTTAGCTAGCTTAAGTGTTCTAAGCTTGTCAATTATTTCAGTCAATGGAGCTGTATGGATGGCCTCTTCCAGGGCCTCAAACCAGAATGCCGCTGCAGCAGTGAAAGGCGCAATACATGCAAGGGGCTGTAAAATGAAACCTTGTTGAATAAACATTTTCTTAAGGTAACCCTCTAATTTTTTATCCATTGGTTCTGAAAAAGCACAACTGTCCTCAACCGGGATAGTGGTACGCTTTGCTAAAATAGAAACTGCTCCCTCCACCTTAGGGACCGTCTGCCATAAGTCCCGTGTAGTGGCGTCTATGGGAAACATTTTTCTAAATATAGGAGGGGGGGGGAAAACGGCACACCGGGTCTATCCCACTCCTTACTAATAATTTCTGTAAACCTTTTAGGTATTGGAAAAACATCAGTACACACCGGCACTGCATAGTATTTATCTAGTCTACACAATTTCTCTGGCACTGCAATTGTGTCACAGTCATTCAGAGCAGCTAACACCTCCCCAAGCAATACACAGAGGTTCTCAAGCTTAAATTTAAAATTAGAAATCTCAGAATCAGGGAGGCAAAGGGTCCAACATGTGGGGAGAGTTAGTCGGCATAACTTCCCCCTCGACAGAACCCCCTGGTGACAATTCTTTTATAGATAAAGACTGATCTTTACTGTTTAAGGTGAAATCAATACATTTAGTACACATTCTCCTATGGGGCTCCACCATGGCTTTTAAACATAATGAACAAGTAGTTTTCTCTGTGTCAGACATGTTTGTACAGACTAGCAATGAGACTAGCAAGCTTGGAAAACACTTTAGAACAAGTTAACAAGCAATATAAAAAACGTTACTGTGCCTTTAAGAAAAACAAATTTTGTCAAAATTTGAAATAACAGTGAAAAAAGGCAGTTACACTAACGAAATTTTTACAGTGTATGTAACAAGTTAGCAGAGCATTGCACCCACTTGCAAATGGATGATTAACCCCTTAATACCAAAAACGGAATAATAAATGAAAAAAATGTTTTTAAAACTAGTCACAACTGACACAGGTCTACTGTGGTTGTTACCCTCCTCAAACACGACTTTTGAAGCCTTTTGAGCCCTTCAGAGATGTCCTGTATCATGCAGAGGGAAGTTGAGTGTCTCTGTCTGTAATTTTAGCAGTGCAGAAAAACGCTAAAATAGGCCCCTCCCACTCATATTTCAACAGTGGAAAGTCTCAGGAAACTGTTTCTAGGCAAAAATCAAGCCAGCCATGTGGAAAAAAACTAGGCCCCAATCAGTTTTATCACCAAGCATATATAAAAACGATTAAACATGCCAGCAAACGTTTTATATTGCACTTTTATAAGAGTATGTATCTCTGGTAATAAGCCTGATACCAGTCGCTATTAAATCACTGTATTTAGGCTTAACTTACATTAATCCGGTATCAGCAGCATTTTTCTAGAAAATTCCATCCCTAGAAATATGTTAACTGCACATACCTTATTGCAGGATAACCTGCACGCCATTCCCCCTCTGAAGTTACCTCACTCCTCAGAATATGTGAGAACGGCAGTGGATCTTAGTTACTTCTGCTAAGATCATAGAAACCGCAGGCAGATTCTTCTTCTAATGCTGCCTGAGATAAAATAGTACACTCTGGTACCATTTAAAAATAACAAACTTTTGATTGAAGTTAAAAAACTAACTATAATACACCACTCTTCTCTTACTACCTCCATCTTTGTTGAGAGTTGCAAGAGAATGACTGGATATGGCAGTGAGGGGAGGAGCTATATAGCAGCTCTGCTGTGGGTGATCCTCTTGCAACTTCCTGTTGGGAAGGAGAATATCCCACAAGTAATGGATGATCCATGGACTGGATACACTTAACAAGAGAAATATCTTTTTAGTGTAAGTTTGCGAATATATTGGTTAATATTAATGAGAGTTTCAAACTTGTTAAGTTTGCATGAGGGGGCAAATTTTAAACCCTTATTTAGTACTTTTTCTTGACTTTTGTTTAGAGTAAATTTACTTATATTGAATATACCTATTTTTTCCTCATTTTTTTCTTCTATCTTTTCAGGGTTTTGTTTAGAGGTTCCTCTCCCTCTTCTACCTCTAGTCTTCTTTTCCCTTGTTGAGGTCTTTGGGGTTTTGCTATATCTAGAAAATCTCTTGAGGTCCCAGCTCTTGCGGGGTTCCTTCTAAAAAATGTAAATTAGATGTGATTGTTTCTGATGTTGTGAAATTTGATTGATTTCTATTGGGGTATGATCTCTTGTGACTTTGTGCTTGTTTTAATGGCGAGAACCTATTTTGCATAGGTAGTCTCCAATTATGGTGTTGGTTGTATGAATTTCCAGGATTGTCTTTATATGTATATCTAAAGTCTCTGTCACCATTCAGGTCTCTATCAAATTGTCTATCATTATGTCTGTTCACATATTTGGGTTCTTGATAGTAATGGTCTTGTTCTCTATGGTGATAGTTATAATTTGGTTCTCTGTTCTCTTGCCAGTTTTGATAATGTCTTGTATTGTGTGATTTGGTGTGAGATCTTTCTATGTGTCTCTCTGAGTTCCTGTTTTGGTGTCTATTGTTGTGTCTGAAAGGGGAGGTGTATTGTTCATTGTGTTGTTTGATGTGCCATGTTCTATTTCTATATGGTCATATGTGTTGTTCACTTCTCTCTAATTATTTCTATTATAATACCCTCTTCGTCTGGTTTGTATTATGATAATATTGTTGTGGTATATCATTCTGGGCTCTTTGGGGGTAGTTTTGTTTGTTTTTCTTAATTTTGTTATTATTTTTCTTTTTACTAAAAATATGTATTAGTTCTTTTCTTGAATTTTCTAGATTATTATCCTCATTTGGCTTTTCATCACTAATATTGTCTTGCTCAATCCATACTGGATCTCCAGTTTCAATTAAATCTTCATCTTCGTTTTTATAGTCTGCTATGTCTCGCTTAAATTTAGCATTTTTCTGTATAGTAATGTTCTCTTTCAGTTCAGAAATTCTCCTAATTATATCAATTTGTATATCCTTATCTTCTTCTCTAGTCTCAATGTTACTTAGCTTATTTTTCACTATTTCAATCTCTTTTTTTGTTTCATTCAGCTGTATGTTTCTTGCTTTAACTATGATGTTCATCAGATTTATTGAAGCTGTTCCTAACACTTTAAACCATTCCGTTGATAGTGCATCTGGTAGCATAAAGGTACAATCTTTTTTTAATCTAAGGCCTCTTGGTACCATTTTTTGATCAATATAATTTTGTATGTATTTGATCTCCAATGCATGTTTAATTTCTTTTGAGAGAATGTTTTCTAAGTTTATATATGTATCTTCCATATTTGAAATTCCTATTGTATTCTCACTACCAGTGTCTATATTTGTAGCAATATTTTTTAATATTAAATCTCCGTGTGTAAAAATATCCATAGTTTTACCTTCTATGAGTAAAAAAAGAGTTAAAAAACTTCTATATATTTAATTCAAAGATGCTACACTCTATTTCTTTGATAATCCCAAGATAGGTGATATAACCTCAAAAAATCACCTAGGTTAAAACATAGAAAAAGAGGATATGGGATAGCGCTAAAAAAGCTCAAGAGAAGAAATGGGTTAATTGTGTTTACACCAACAAATGTGAGAAGCAGTTAATTGATTGTAATTTTGATTGTATGGCTGGTGCGCCCTACATATTGGACCCCACAACAGCAATCAATTAAATATACCACAAAGGTGGATTCACAAGGGAGTCTTTTGTTAATTTTAAATTGTTCTCATGTGTGGTTAGAACAAAAAGTGTTGGTACCACTCTTCACCACCTTACACATATTGCATCTAGGTTTTAAACATTTGAATACTCCATTCCGGGGCATAAAATTGTCCAGAAAGGTCCTATTTATTCTTATATTAGTGTTGTCAACGTATATTTTATCTCTGACAATTTTACTAGGCGCTAATTTGTTTTTAAGCGTGGGGGCCCTTCTATACGGCTAGATTTGGAGTTTGGCGGTAAAAGGGCTGTTAACGCTCCGCGGGTTTTTTTCTGGCCGCACCATAAATTTAACTCTGGTATCGAGAGTTCAAACAAATGCTGCGTTAGGCTCCAAAAAAGGAGCGTAGAGCATTTTTACCGCAAATACAACTCTCGATACCAGAGTTGCTTACGGACGCGGCCGGCCTCAAAAACGTGCTCGTGCACGATTCTCCCATAGGAAACAATGGGGCTGTTTGAGCTGAAAAAAAACCTAACACCTGCAAAAAAGCAGCGTTCAGCTCCTAACGCAGCCCCATTGTTTCCTATGGGGAAACACTTCCTACGTCTGCACCTAACACTCTAACATGTACCCCGAGTCTAAACACCCCTAGCCTTACACTTATTAACCCCTAATCTGCCGCCCCCGCTATCGCTGACCCCTGCATTACACTTTTAACCCCTAATCTGCCGCTCCGTAAACCGCCGCCACCTACGTTATCCCTATGTACCCCTAATCTGCTGCCCTAACATCGCCGACCCCTATGTTATATTTATTAACCCCTAATCTGCCCCCCACAACGTCGCCGACACCTACCTACACTTATTAACCCCTAATCTGCCGAGCGGACCTGAGCGCTACTATAATAAAGTTATTAACCCCTAATCCGCCTCACTAACCCTATCATAAATAGTATTAACCCCTAATCTGCCCTCCCTAACATCGCCGACACCTACCTTCAATTATTAACCCCTAATCTGCCGACCGGAGCTCACCGCTATTCTAATAAATGTATTAACCCCTAAAGCTAAGTCTAACCCTAACACTAACACCCCCCTAAGTTAAATATAATTTTTATCTAACGAAATAAATTAACTCTTATTAAATAAATGATTCCTATTTAAAGCTAAATACTTACCTGTAAAATAAATCCTAATATAGCTACAATATAAATTACATTTATATTATAGCTATTTTAGGATTAATATTTATTTTACAGGTAACTTTGTATTTATTTTAACCAGGTACAATAGCTATTAAATAGTTAAGAACTATTTAATAGCTACCTAGTTAAAATAATTACAAATTTACCTGTAAAATAAATCCTAACCTAAGATATAATTAAACCTAACACTACCCTATCAATAAAATAATTAAATAAACTACCTACAATTACCTACAATTAACCTAACACTACACTATCAATAAATTAATTAAACACAATTGCTACAAATAAATACAATTAAATAAACTATCTAAAGTACAAAAAATAAAAAAGAACTAAGTTACAGAAAATAAAAAAATATTTACAAACATAAGAAAAATATTACAACAATTTTAAACTAATTACACCTACTCTAAGCCCCCTAATAAAATAACAAAGACCCCCAAAATAAAAAATTCCCTACCCTATTCTAAAATACAAAAATGACAAGCTCTTTTACCTTACCAGCCCTGAACAGGGCCCTTTGCGGGGCATGCCCCAAGAATTTCAGCTCTTTTGCCTGTAAAAAAAAACATACAATACCCCCCCCCCAACATTACAACCCACCACCCACATACCCCTAATCTAACCCAAACCCCCTTAAATAAACCTAACACTAATCCCCTGAAGATCTTCCTACCTTGTCTTCACCATCCAGGTATCACCGATCCGTCCTGGCTCCAAGATCTTCATCCAACCCAAGCGGGGGTTGGCGATCCATAATCCGGTGCTCCAAAGTCTTCCTCCTATCCGGCAAGAAGAGGACATCCGGACCGGCAAACATCTTCTCCAAGCGGCATCTTCTATGTTCTTCCATCCGATGACGACCGGCTCCATCTTGAAGACCTCCAGCGCGGATCCATCCTCTTCTTCCGACGACTAGACAACGAATGACGGTTCCTTTAAGGGACGTCATCCAAGATGGCGTCCCTCGAATTCCGATTGGCTGATAGGATTCTATCAGCCAATCGGAATTAAGGTAGGAATATTCTGATTGGCTGATGGAATCAGCCAATCAGAATCAAGTTCAATCCGATTGGCTGATCCAATCAGCCAATCAGATTGAGCTCGCATTCTATTGGCTGATCGGAACAGCCAATAGAATGCGAGCTCAATCTGATTGGCTGATTGGATCAGCCAATCGGATTGAACTTGATTCTGATTGGCTGATTCCATCAGCCAATCAGAAAATTCCTACCTTAATTCCGATTGGCTGATAGAATCCTATCAGCCAATCGGAATTCGAGGGACGCCATCTTGGATGACGTCCCTTAAAGGAACCGTCATTCGTCGTCTAGTCGTCGGAAGAAGAGGATGGATCCGCGCTGGAGGTCTTCAAGATGGAGCCGGTCGTCATCGGATGGAAGAACATAGAAGATGCCGCTTGGAGAAGATGTTTGCCGGTCCGGATGTCCTCTTCTTGCCGGATAGGAGGAAGACTTTGGAGCACCGGATTATGGATCGCCAACCCCCGCTTGGGTTGGATGAAGATCTTGGAGCCAGGACGGATCGGTGATACCTGGATGGTGAAGACAAGGTAGGAAGATCTTTAGGGGATTAGTGTTAGGTTTATTTAAGGGGGTTTGGGTTAGATTAGGGGTATGTGGGTGGTGGGTTGTAATGTTGGGGGGGGGGTATTGTATGTTTTTTTTTACAGGCAAAAGAGCTGAAATTCTTGGGGCATGCCCCGCAAAGGGCCCTGTTCAGGGCTGGTAAGGTAAAAGAGCTTGTAATTTTTGTATTTTAGAATAGGGTAGGGAATTTTTTATTTTGGGGGTCTTTGTTATTTTATTAGGGGGCTTAGAGTAGGTGTAATTAGTTTAAAATTGTTGTAATATTTTTCTTATGTTTGTAAATATTTTTTTATTTTCTGTAACTTAGTTCTTTTTTATTTTTTGTACTTTAGATAGTTTATTTAATTGTATTTATTTGTAGCAATTGTGTTTAATTAATTTATTGATAGTGTAGTGTTAGGTTAATTGTAGGTAATTGTAGGTAGTTTATTTAATTATTTTATTGATAGGGTAGTGTTAGGTTTAATTATATCTTAGGTTAGGATTTATTTTACAGGTAAATTTGTAATTATTTTAACCAGGTACAATAGCTATTAAATAGTTAAGAACTATTTAATAGTTACCTAGTTAAAATAAATACAAAGTTACCTGTAAAATAAATATTAATCCTAAAATAGCTATAATATAAATGTAATTTATATTGTAGCTATATTAGGATTTATTTTACAGGTAAGTATTTAGCTTTAAATAGGAATCATTTATTTAATAAGAGTTAATTTATTTCGTTAGATAAAAATTATATTTAACTTAGGGGGGTGTTAGTGTTAGGGTTAGACTTAGCTTTAGGGGTTAATACATTTATTAGAATAGCGGTGAGCTCCGGTCGGCAGATTAGGGGTTAATAATTGAAGGTAGGTGTCGGCGATGTTAGGGAGGGCAGATTAGGGGTTAATACTATTTATGATAGGGTTAGTGAGGCGGATTAGGGGTTAATAACTTTATTATAGTAGCGCTCAGGTCCGCTCGGCAGATTAGGGGTTAATAAGTGTAGGTAGGTGTCGGCGACGTTGTGGGGGGCAGATTAGGGGTTAATAAATATAACATAGGGGTCGGCGATGTTAGGGGCAGAAGATTAGGGGTACATAGGGATAACGTAGGTGGCGGCGATTTGCGGTCGGAAGATTAGGGGTTAATTATTTTAAGTAGCTTGCGGCGACGTTGTGGGGGGCAAGTTAGGGGTTAATAAATATAATATAGGGGTCGGCGGGGTTAGGGGCAGCAGATTAGGGGTACATAAGTATAACGTAGGTGGCGGTCGGCAGATTAGGGTTTAAAAATTTTAATCGAGTGGCGGCGATGTGGGGGGACCTCGGTTTAGGGGTACATAGGTAGTTTATGGGTGTTAGTGTACTTTAGGGTACAGTAGTTAAGAGCTTTATAAACCGGCGTTAGCCAGAAAGCTCTTAACTCCTGCTTTTTTCAGGCGGCTGGAATCTTGTCGTTAGAGCTCTAACGCTCACTGCAGAAACGACTCTAAATACCAGCGTTAGAAAGATCCCATTGAAAAGATAGGCTACGCAAATGGCGTAGGGGGATCTGCGGTATGGAAAAGTCGCGGCTGTAAAGTGAGCGTTAGACCCTTTAATCACTGACTCCAAATACCATCGGGCGGCCAAAACCAGCGTTAGGAGCCTCTAACGCTGGTTTTGACGGCTACCGCCGAACTCTAAATCTAGGCCATAGACTATTTTCGGCTTAGAAGACATACAATTCTTCAAATAAGGATCATCACAGATTATGGGCCAATTATTTGAGATAATCTTTTTGATCTCACAGTATTGGCTATTGTACCCTGTGATAAAAAGAGGAGTTTTAGTATTATCCTTTGAATTTTGTTTCCTATTTTTATTCTTATTTTTATCTTGAGAAAGATAAATATTCCTATCTTCATGTAAAGCTCTGAGGAAGCCCTTTTGTATCAATTCTAAAGGGTATCCTTTTTCCAAAAATCTGTCCTTCAAGATTATAGACTGTATTTCGTAGCTCTCTATAGTACTACAGTTACGTCTTATGCGTCTAAATTGCCCATAGGGTACATTTTTCTTCCAACTATAGTAGTGATTGCTATGAAAATTGAGAAAATTATTACAGTCAACTTTTTAGAAAAAAGTCTCCGATAATATTGTACCTGTTATGTTCCACTATTCAAATTTCATAGAATGGAAACATATAAGTGTAAATTATGGTTTTGTAGCTTTTTGTTGCAACCTCCAAGTCACAGTGGATTTAGTGAGGAAGTTAACCACACAAGTAGCAAAGTTTATATATGTGATTTGGTTTAGCAGATTAATCACAAGAATACAATTAGTTATTTAATGTTATATTGATAAGATAAATGTTAGTTTAATCTTCTGGAGAGAAGAATTAAGGTCTTGCAAATGATCAGTGACAAAATGGATCAAGAGGATATGCACAGTCTCATTTGGCAATGATATAAAATGAAAACTATACTTGCGTTTGCTGCTGCAGATGACAAGCGGATTAATACTGCAGACTCACCCACCTTGGATACCGACAAGTGGAATTAAGGTGCCGTTGTTCAGAATATGGTAAGTGTTCTATTGAGTCCTTTAGAAGTACGTGGTGTGATTTGAGAGTTGAGTCTTAAGAGACTTTAGTGCGGCTGAAGTAAATGATCCTCTAACCCTCCTGATTCACGAGTGAACTGTTAGAGTGAAAACGCTGAGCGGACAGCATGTGACGTCACTCGGCAGTGTAAAACTGACAGGCAAATGGAAGTCCCGTGTAACAGGGAGAGAAGCCGGTAAAGCAAGTTCAATAGTAAGTTGTATTTTGCAGAGAATGCCTTGAGGAGTTTGAAAGTCACAAGTTGGCTTTGGTGGATAATGGTTTTGAGAGGTTAGTAGAGGAAAAGTTTTAACTGTGAAATTGTAATCCAATTTGCAAAGGAGATCTAACAAACTAACTGTCCCTATACACTCACAATAATCAAGCAAGGAACATGGATAAAGGAGTGACCTTTATATATGTTAACAGGAAGTGGTTCAGTTCTTAAAGAGACAGTGGATCGTGACAGATCCCCCCTGTCAAGACTCCCAGAATGGGAGATCAAGGACCCGGCTTGATCATGTACATCGGTCGCCGAGACCCAGGAATCCTCCAAACCATCATAACCTTTCCAATGAACCAAGTACTCCAGCCTCCGAGATCTGATCCTGGAATCTAAAATCTTCCCCACCTCATACTCATCCTGGTCATCCAAGAGGGACAAAGTCTCAGAGGAGGAAGATGTGAGTGAGTCCAAATCACCCTGAAATGGATTCAGCAAAGAGACGTGGAAAGAGGGGTGGATACGGAGATCCTCCGGCAAAGTTAAACGGACAGCGCTATCATTAATGATTTTGGATATGGGAAATGGTCCTACAAATTGAGAAGCCAATTTTTTACAAGGTACTTTTAGTTTAATGTTCCTGGTAGACAGCCACACCATATCACCTTCTTTGTAAATCGGAGGCTTAATATGCTTAGAATCAAAATACTTCTTTTGAGTCAATTTTGCTTCCTGTAAATGATCGTGAAGAACTGCAAGGTTCTCTGTGACAGCAGAGGAGGAGTTCGCAGCCGGTGAGTTAGATGGAGAATAGGGAGTAGGAAAAGAATTAGGGTGATATCCATAGGTGGCAAAGAACGGAGTTTGTTTGGTTGAGTTGTTCACAGAGTTGTTAAATGCGAACTCTGCCATAGGGAGCCATTCTGACCAGTCTTCCTGTTGAGTGTTAATATAACATCTAAGATACTGTTCGAGAGTCTGATTAAGGCGCTCTGTCAACCCATTACTCTGAGGGTGATAAGCTGTAGAGTATCGAGTAGAAACTTTCAGTAGTTGACACAAATTTCGCCAGAATTGGGACGTGAATTGTGTTCCCCTGTCTGTCACAATGGAGGATGGAACACCATGTAGTTTAACAATAGTAGATAAAAATACCTTAGCGGTAGTAGTTGCATTCGGAACTTGTTTTAAAGGAATGAAGTGGGATAGTTTTGTCAGATGGTCAATTACAACTAAGATAGTAGTGTATCCATTGGAGGATGGCAGATCTACAATAAAATCCATACCTATGATACTCCAGGGCTTAGTAGGTATAGGTAGTGGGATTAGTAAGCCACACGGTTTGCTATGTGATTTTTTCTTAATGTTGCAAATGGTGCAGGAAGTTACATATTGATAGATGTCTTTTTTCATTAAAGGCCACCAATATTGTCTTTTGATGAGTTCAGTAGTTCGGGTTATTCCTGGATGTCCAGCTAACGGGGAATCGTGATGAAGTGATAATATCTGTTTTCGTATTGATGGTGGAATATAGATTAAGTTATTGTACATGCTCAACCCCGTAATGGAATCCTTCAGACAGTATTCCGGAAGAGATGAATCCGTCTGGAGGGCATCTAAAATATCTGACTGAAGATTGATCTTTGTGGAAGGTATAATTAGGTTTTGTTCCTTATCATTAGAAGTAGGTTCAGTGGTTCTAGATAAAGCATCTGCCTTAAAGTTTTTTAGACCTGGTCTATAGGTTAAAATAAAATTAAACCTATCCAGATATAAGGCCCAACGTACCTGTCGAGATGACAAGGTCTTACTTTTCTTTAAATATTGGAGATTCCTGTGATCGGTATATATAGTGAATGGCATGGAGGTTCCCTCGAGAAGATGTCTCCAATGCTCTAAAGCTGCCTTCACTGCCAACAGTTCCTTATCACCTATTGAATAATTCTTCTCGGCAGGTGTCAATAATCTAGAGTAGAAGGCAATAGGATGTTGTTTTTTCGATTCTGAGTTGGTTTGGGTCAGGACAGCACCAATTCCTGAGTTAGATGCATCAACCTCCAGCGTAAAAGGAAGAGTAGGATTAGGTAATTGTAAAAAAGTTGCAGTATTAAATTTTTGTTTGAGTGATTGAAAGGCAGTTTCTGCTTCGGAATTCCAACAGAACTTTCCTTTACCAGTTAGACGAGTGAGTGGTTGTAAGGTGGCTGAATAGTGATCAATGAAATTTCTATAAAAGTTGGAAAATCCAAGGAACCTTTGTAAGGATTTGTATTAGTAGGAGTAGGCCAATTGAGTATGGATGAGATTTTTTCGGGATCCATTTGGATTCCGGTAGGTGAAATGATGTATCCAAGGAATTTGATAGTGTCCTGGTGAAAGTAACATTTTTCCATTTTGGCGTACAGATGATGTTCTCTTAACGTAGAGAGTACCCACCGTACATGTTTTTGATGTTCTGTTAAATTTTTAGAATAGATGAGGATGTCATCCAGATACACTATAACGCAGATGTCCATGAGATCTTTAAATATCTCGTTGATAAAGAATTGAAACGTAGCCAGAGCATTTGTCAATCCAAAAGGCATCACGTTATACTGGTATAAACCATACCGGGTCTTGAAGGCTGTTTTCCACTCGTCTCCAGATCTCATACGGATGAGGTTGTAGGCCCCGTTTAGGTCTAATTTAGTGAAAATGGTGGCTCCAGTCAGACGTTCTAGTAATTCCGGAATCAGAGGGAGTGGATAACGATTTTTAACTGTTATTGCGTTTACTGCACGGTAATCGATAATGGGTCGAAGGGTTCCATCTTTGTTAGTTACGAAAAATATGGCAGATGCTATGGGGGAAGATGAAGGAGATATAAAACCTTTCTTTAAGTTTTCATCAAGGTATTCCCGGAGATGTTGTAGTTCTTTTTGTGAAAGTGGAAAAATGCGATTAGTAGGTAACGGTTCACCTTCTTTGAAGTCTATAGGGCAATCGAATGTTCGATGTCATGGAAGGTTTTCTGCATTCTTTAGATTAAATACATCAGAGAAATCACTGTATTGTTTCGGCAGTAATGGTTCAATATGGTTGATAGCAATGTAAGGAAAGCAGGTTTCTGTACAATATGAGGAGTTAAATGTTAATGTACAAGATTCCCAATTTATCATAGGGTTATGTTTTTGCAGCCATGGAAAACCAAGTATGATTGGATGTAAGGAAGAGGGTATGATATCATAAGTGATGAACTCTTTGTGACCATTGTTAGTTATAGTTAGTAGGGGAACAGTGTGGTGAGTGATGGGACCATTGAGATATTGGGACCCATCAATAACTCTCACAAAGACTGGGGTTGCTTTTTTCACACATGGTATTTTATTTTTTGTTACAACTGTTTGAACAATGAAATTGCCATAAGCTCCGGAATCAATTGTGGCTGCTTCCTGGAACTGCATTTGGTCCCACTGTAAAGATAGAGTTAAAATTAATTGAGTATGTTTTTTGTGAAGTGTGGAAGAGTGATTAGATTCTATCTTACCCTTTCTTGGTCGATTCAGAAGAGGACAAGTAGAAACATCATGCTCCTTGTTGCCACAATACATGCATAATTTTGCTTGTTTTCTTCGTAGTTTTTCTTCTGTGGAAAGTGGACCTCTTATGGTCCCAATCTCCATTGGTATAGAGGCTGGAGCTGGTTTATCTAGATTAGGAGAGTACTGTTTTCTAGAGTGAGTATCAGGTTGGTATCTTTCATGTCTTCTCTCTCTAAATCTTCTGTCGATGGAGATGGATAATTTGATAAGGCCTTCTAGGGTATCTGGCATCTCAACCCTAGATATTTCATTCTTTAGGTATTCGGAAAGCCCCAGACGGAATTGTTTTTTTAGGGAAATGGAGTTCCACTGTGAGTCTGTACACCATAATTGAAACTCCGCAATATAATCCTCGACGGCTCTCTTGCCTTGTTTGAGGGAGCGGAGATTATTTTCTGCGGTTTGCTGTTTATTTATGTCTTCATATAGGATTGCCATAGCGTGAAAGAAATCTTCCAAAGAGTTAAGGATTGGATCATCGGATTCGAAGAACCTATTGGCCCATGCCCGTGGTTCTCCACTCAGGCACGAAATAGTAGTGCAGACTTTGATCTTGTCATTACTATAAGTCTGGGGTTTCATGGCAAATAAGAGTAGGCATGAGTTTCTAAACTCACGAAATTTAGATCTATCCCCAGAGAATGGAACTGGGGGGTTTACTTGTGGTTCAGGTTTTTCAGAGGCTTTGAGTGTAATCAATTCATTTAAAGCTCTTTTCAAAGCAGTGTTTTCAGTTTGAACATCCCTTAATCCCTGGGCCAGGATGTCTACCTTTTGGTTCAGAGAAGTTATTTCATTACTCATGGCTAGTGGTGATGAAACTGTTATATCTTTAGGCTTGATTATTCTGTTATGTTCCACTATTCAAATTTCATAGAATGGAAACATATAAGTGTAAATTATGGTTTTGTAGCTTTTTGTTGCAACCTCCAAGTCACAGTGGATTTAGTGAGGAAGTTAACCACACAAGTAGCAAAGTTTATATATGTGATTTGGTTTAGCAGATTAATCACAAGAATACAATTAGTTATTTAATGTTATATTGATAAGATAAATGTTAGTTTAATCTTCAGGAGAGAAGAATTAAGGTCTTGCAAATGATCAGTGACAAAATGGATCAAGAGGATATGCACAGTCTCATTTGGCAATGATATAAAATGAAAACTATACTTGCGTTTGCTGCTGCAGATGACAAGCGGATTAATACTGCAGACTCACCCACCTTGGATACCGACAAGTGGAATTAAGGTACCGTTGTTCAGAATATGGTAAGTGTTCGATTGAGTTCTTTAGAAGTACCTGGTGTGATTTGAGAGTTGAGTCTTAAGAGACTTTAGTGCGGCTGAAGTAAATGATCCTCTAACCCTCCTGGTTCACGAGTGAACTGTTAGAGTTAAAACGCTGAGTGGACAGCGTGTGACGTCACTCGGCAGTGTAAAACTTACAGGCAAATGGAAGTCCTGTGTAACAGGGAGAGAAGCCGGTAAAGCAAGTTCAATAGTAAGATGTATTTTGCAGAGAATGCCTTGAGGAGTTTGAAAGTCACAAGTTGGCTTTGGTGGATAATGGTTTTGAGAGGTTAGTAGAGGAAAAGTTTTAACTGTGAAATTGTAATCCAATTTGCAAAGGAGATCTAACAAACTAACTGTCCCTATACACTCACAATAATCAAGCAAGGAACATGGATAAAGCAGTGACCTTTATAGATGTTAACAGGAAGTGGTTCAGTTCTTAAAGAGACAGTGGATCGTGACAGTACCAGAAGGTGAAAAGTATAAGATAATGTCTAAATATTCAATCTTGGTAGATTGAATATTACTGGTAAATTCTAAACCGTAATCATTCGAATTCAAATTGGCTGAAAAGAGAGAGGCCTCCTCATGAGATACCCTAAACAAAAAGATAAGGTTGTCTATGTATCGGCCATAAACACCAGACTCACACCCATAGGTGACCCATAAATATGGGTTTCCTCAAATCTGCCCATATAAAGATTGGCAAAACTGGGTGCGAATCTGGTGCCCATGGCCATACCCTTAATTTAAAGGAAGAATTGTCCTTGATACTGGAAATAGTTGTGGTGGAGGATGAAATAAATAATTTCACTAATAAATTGTTGTTGTTTTTTGGGCATGTAAATATCAGTTTTGAAATAAGATTGAATCACCGTTATCCCTTTGTCATGTTGGATGTTAGAATATAAAGAACTAACATCGCTCGTTATCCACCACAGTTCTTGATCAGTCTTTCTTAAACCTAATGTTGCCAACTTATTCAGTGAATCTGAAGAATCCCTAATAAAAAAGGTACAGCTATTATGTGTTTTTGTAGGAATGAATCAACAAAGGCAGATAGGTGGTCAGTGAGACTAAAGATGCCAGCTATTATAGGGCGCCCTGAAGGATTTAATGCATTTTTGTGTACCTTAGGTAGATGGTAGTAAAAAGCTATGTTTGGAGCTTTAGTGTACAGGTAGTCTCTCTCCTTTTTAGTGAGAATACCTTCTTCAAACCCTTCTTGTAGAAGAGAGAATAATTGTTTTTGATAGATGGATGTGGGATCTCTTGATAATATTCTATAATAGCTGGCATCTTTAAAGGGAACCATAACACCTGCTTTGAAATGTTTTTTACTAACTTTTTCTGATTATGAAAAATAAACTAACTACAATTCTGTGTGTGGTCATCAATTTACTGCATTCTGTTGCAGAAAACACCTTTATAATTTGAATGTTAATCTGCAGACTACAATCTGCTATGTATGCTGCCATATTGGCAATTACTTTCCACTACAGTGGGTCATGTGACAAAAACGTCACCTTCCTCTGTTACTAACACTAAGAAAGCAGAGTGATCACGTTCAGTGTCTGAGAAGAACGGCATCAGGCACTGCTATAATTATAAATACCAAGAGCAGGGAAGGAAGTGGGAGGGGGAGAGGAATGCAGAGGGGGAAGAAAGGCTCCGGAGACAGAACGCAAACTCTTGCTGCAGATATAAATGTAAAAAGAAACATCTGCATTCATCTAAGTTACTCACAGTCTCAGGAGTCTCCCTCCCCCTTCCTCCCCTGCTCTTGGTATTTATAATCCTAGCAGTGCCTGAAGCCGTTCTTCTTAGACACTACAGTCATGCTCTGCTTCCTCAGCATTAGAAAAAGGAAGTGCCGTGTGAGTCACGTGACCTACAGTACTGATGTAGAACGCACGTTATAACATGGCAGCTGACATACAAAGTGCTAGGCTGCAGATTAAGCGGTTATTAAATTATTTATTATGAGGCTGGTTTTCTACAACAGAATTAAAAGATGAAGACTGCATACATAATTGTTAGTTAGTTTATTTTGCAGTATTAGAACAAGTTAGTTTAGAATATTTGAAGCAGGTGTTATGGTTCCCTTTAAGAATCCGATCAGCCTCATGGACATAGTCCTTGGTATCCTGTAGAACAATTCCTCCCCCTTTGTCCACCTGGTGGATTATTAGATCTTAATTATTAGTAGGTTTTTTATCGCCTGTCGTTCACCAGGGCTGAGATTATATTTAAATTTAGTTCTAAGCCTTTCTAAATCTTTTAATACCATAGATTGAAATATACTGATGTGTGAATTTTTTTACCTTGGGGGATTGAAATTAGATTTGGGCTTAAAGTCTGTATGTATATAGTTCCCTGTCAATTGTTCTAACAGTGTATCAGGTTCGTATGTTATACAAATGTCCCTTAAATGCTCATCCATAGAGTCTACAATAATTGGAATATTGGAAGTGTTTTTAAGACGTTTCTCCGCAAAATATTTCTGCAGAGACAGCTTTCTGGTGAAGTTGTTAACATCAACAAAAAGTTGAAACATATTGGGGGTATTGGACGGGCTAGATGATAGGCCCTTCCCCAAAACTCTAATTTCGTAATTACTAAGTGCATGTTGAGACAAATTAAAAATCCCTTTTTAAGTTTTAAAAGTTTTTCTTTTTGGCGGTTGTGGATTTTCCTCTGCTTCCACGTTTGTGTAAGCTCTTTTTTGACGTGGGGGACGAGGGGACATTGACCATTGATCTATTCGATGGTCTGGGCCCACATCTAAAAAAGGAGTTGAGCATTGCTCCTCCTCAAATGGTGTGGGTGGGTCACTGTTAAATTTATGGCCCTCATGACTGAGCAGCTGATATTTATTAGCTGATTCAAAAGACTTGTTATAAGTCCTAGGTGAATGTACATAGTCTGAAGACCTAGAAGAATTGTATATAGGCCTCTCTTTAATGGGGGGCCTATCAGTATAGGTTTTTGTTTCTATATTAGATGACCTATCATTGTGAAAATGGGTAGAGGGTCTATTAGAATGAAATTCTTATGGCTGGAAAGATTGATGATATCTGTGTGAATGGTGTTCATTTTGTTTGTTCCAATTATTGTGTTGATTGGCATAGTGAGAATTGTGTTGGTGATTTCTATTCTCAGATGGTCTATTATAGTAAGTTTGTGTATTGCTGTGAGATTGGTGGTACTCAGTATTATCATTCCTAAGAGGTAACTCAGGTTTAGGCTCAGTGAAAGAATGTTGTGATCTTTCATGTTTCAATGTATTATAATTGGATTAAGTCGTCTTGTAATGTTTATTTCTATTGGAATTCACATAGTTATATTGTCGGTCATAGGAGTTTTGTGTATATCCATTATAATCATTATAAGTCCTATAAGTGTATCTCGATTGGTTTACTGATGTATTACTACTATACGGATTATCATTGTTTTTTGTATTATTAATATGATTATAGGTGTATACTTCACCTTTAGAGTAGTATCCCTCATCTCTGGCAAATTTTTTATTTTTATTTTTGATTATCTCACTCTGATAGTCATCTGCTCTATCGTATACCAATTTTCTATGTTTCTCAAAATCACTATGATTAAGAAATTTTTCTAAATCTTTCTGTGTGTTATCAATTTCTAAACCCACTTCATTATATAATTTTTGTCGATGTTTTATTAGTATATCCATGAAGGTATAAGCACAGACAGAGAGGGCATCTTCCCATTCTTTTAAAACTTCAGAGTTATTTTTAAAAGAACAATTTTTAAAAACTCTAAGTCCTCTAGGTATTTGTTTTTTAGTTTTATACTTCTGAAGGGTCTCTGAGTCCCACCAATGTCTGTGTTCAACCTTCAATAGATGTTCCAAATTATTAAACAAGGATTGCATGGAGGGATCAGAATTATTCTCAGTAGATTCTAACATCTCAATATTAGTGTTATTTGTACTCCTATTTGATCTCTCCAAAGCAGATAACATTCTAATTAAAGTCGACTGCCCCTAGTGGCCTCTGAGGTGACACTCAAAAGTGAGTTCCCTTTGTTGGAAGATATATAAAATTATAGGGGGCGCCCTTACTGAGGTGGTTGATGAAATCAGTGTATTTCAAATTAATGAGAAAAGACACACCAATCCAAAATATAACAGAATGAAGCGATAACTGATGAGTGAAACCGAATTGGCACCAGTGATAATCATAGGTGATTAACTAAAATTCCACAAATAGTAACTATACATATACACACAAGCGCACAAGTGGTTCTATATAGATATGTGTAATTACCTTTCTAATGCCTGTGTATAAAAGGGGCACTAATTTGAGAGATGTTCTTGTTAAAGCTGATATTAGCTCTGCTAATAAGAAAAAACAGGGTTATATATCTGAAAAAAACTCTGGCTGCTATCCCTGCTTAGGTTGCCACCATTGTAATAGCATGATCAATGGATCTGTTTTTGTACATCCTCAGAAAGGCCGTACATTCTTGATTTAAGGCTATTTTACATAAAATGTAACACAGATTATGCCATTTATCTGTTGAAATACCCATGTGGGCTTATTTACATTGGAGAAACGACCTGCAGGGTGCAAGATAG
This sequence comes from Bombina bombina, assembly GCF_027579735.1. Taxonomy (NCBI): domain Eukaryota; kingdom Metazoa; phylum Chordata; class Amphibia; order Anura; family Bombinatoridae; genus Bombina; species Bombina bombina. Next base: position 534,318,418 of record NC_069502.1, on the reverse strand, counting down.
AATAACTGAACATAAATCAAACATCAGAAGACGAAATATCAAATCCCCTGTAGCTACACACTTTATGCAGGCAGGTCATAGTATAAGTCAGTTAAGATTTTAAATAATAGAACATGTTTCCCCTTTCAGGCGGGGGGGGGGGGGCGGGGGGCAATAGAGAGCAATATTTGAAACAGATAGAATCCTTTTGGATCTTCCATTTAAATTATCTATATGAATAAATATTATTGGCCAGTTTACGAGTTTTGCGTTATGAGCTGTGCGGTGCTACCATGCTGTTTTTTCTCACCCCTCACTTACATGCAGCGCTGGTATTACAGGTTTTTACAAACCCGGCGTTAAAAGGCAAGAAGTGAGCGTAGAGCAAAATTGAGCTCCATAACGCACTCCAATACCAGCGCTGCTTAAGTCAGTGGTGAGCTGGTCGTACGTGCTCATGCACGATTTCCCCATAGACATCAATGAGGAGAGCCGGCTGAGAAAAAATATAACACCTGCAAAAAAGCAGCGTAAAACTCAGTAACACAGCCCCATTGATTCCTATGGGGAAACTAAAGTTATGTTTACATCTAACACCCTAACATGAACCCCAAGTCTAAACACCCCTAATCTTACACTTATTAACCCCTAATCTGCTGCCCCCGACATCGCTGACACCTGCATTATACTTATTAACCCCTAATCTGCCGCTCCTGACACCACTGCCACCTACATTGTGCTTATTAACCCCTAATCTGCTGCCCCCAACATCGCCGACACCTACCTTATATTTATTAACCCCTAATCTCCCGCCCCCAATGTCGCCGCAACCTACCTACATTTATTAACCCCTAATCTGCTGCCACTATATTATATGTATTAACCCCTAAATCTAAGTCTAACCCTAACCCTAACACCCCCTAACTTAAATATAATTGATATAAATCTAAAGAAAATTACTATCATTACCTAAATTATTCCTATTTAAAACTAAATACTTACCTATAAAATAAACCCTAAGATAGCTATAATATAACTAATAGTACATTGTAGCTAGATTAGGGTTTATTTTTATTTTACAGGCAAGTTTGTATTTATTTTAACTAGGTAGAATAGTTACTAAATAGTTATTAACTATTTACTAACTACCTAGATAAAATAAATACAAAGTTACCTAAGACCTAACCTAAGTTACACTAACACCTAACACTACACTACAATTAAATCAATTCCCTAAATTAAATACAATTATATAAATTAAATTAAATTAGCTAAATCACAAAAAAACAACACTAAAATACAGAGAATAAAAAACAAATTACAAGATATTTAAACTAATTACACCAGCTCTTTTACCTGTAAAAATAATATAAACAACCCCCAACAGTAAAACCCACCACCCACACAACCAACCCCCCAAATAAAAGCCTAACTAAAACAACCTAAGCTCCCCATTTCCCTGAAAATGGCATTTGGATGGGCATTGCCCTTAAAAGGGCATTTGGCTCTACTGCAGGCCCAAAGCCCTAACCTAAAAAATAAACCACCCAATAAACCCTTTAAAAAATCCTAACACTAACCCCTGAAGATTCACTTACCGGGAGAAGTCTTCATCCAAGCGGCAAGATGTCCTCAAGGAAGCCGGCAGAAGTGGTCCTCCAGACGGGCAGAAGTGGTCCTCCAGATGGGCAGAAGTGTTCATCCAGACAGCATCTTCTATCTTCATCCTTCCGGCGCAGAGCGGGTCCATCTTTAAGACATCCGACGCGGAACATTCTCTTCTTCCGACGGACTAATGACGATTGAAGGCACCTTCAAATGACGTCATCCAAGAAGGCGTCCCTTAGATTCCGATTGGCTGATAGAATTCTATCAGCCAATCGGAATTAAGGTAAAAAAAATCCTATTGGCTGATTGGATCAGCCAATAGAATGCAAGCTCAATCCTATTGGCTGATCCAATCAGCCAATAGGATTGAAGATCAATCCTATTGGCTGATCCAATCAGCCAATAGGATTTTTTCTACCTTAATTCCGATTGGCTGATAGAATTCTATCAGCCAATCGGAATCTAAGGGACGCCATCTTGGATGACGTCATTTAATGGAACCTTCATTTGTCGTTAGTCCGTCAGAAGAAGAGAATGTTCCGCGCCGGATGTCTTGAAGATGGACCCGCTCCGCGCCATAAGGATGAAGATAGAAGATGCTGTCTGGATGAAGACTTCTGCCCGTCTGGAGGACCACTTCTGCCGGCTTCCTTGAGGAAATCTTGCCGCTTGGATGAAGACTTCTCCCGGTAAGTGAATCTTTGGGGGTTAGTGTTAGGATTTTTTTAAGGGTGTATTGGGTGGGTTTATTTTTTAGGTTAGGGCTTTGGGCCTGCAATAGAGCTAAATGCCCTTTTAAGGGCAATGCCCATCCAAATGCACTTTTCAGGGCAATGGGGATCTTAGGTTTTTTTAGTTAGGGTTTTATTTGGGGGGTTGGTTGTGTGGGTGGTGGGTTTTACTGTTGGGGTTTTACTGTTTGCATTTTTTTTTTACAGGTAAAAGAGCTGATTTCTTTGGGGCAATGACCAGCAAAAGGCCCTTTTAAGGGATATTGGTAGTTTAGTTTAGGCTAGGGTTTTTTTTTATTTTGGGGGGCTTTTTTATTTTGATAGGGCTATTAGATTAGGTGTAATTAGTTTAAAGATCTGTAATTTGTTTTTTATTTTCTGTAATTTAGTGTTTTTTTTGTGATTTAGCTAATTTAATTTATTTAATTGTATTTAATTTAGGGAATTGATTTAATTGTTTTGTAGTGTTAGGTGTTATTGTAACTTAGGTTAGGTTTTATTTTACCGGTAAATGTGTATTTATTTTAGCTAGGTAGTTATTAAATAGTTAATAACTATTTAGTAACTATTCTACCTAGCAAAAATAAATACAAACTTGCCTGTAAAATAAAAATAAACCCTAAGTTAGATACAATGTAACTATTAGTTATATTGTAGCTAGCTAAGGGTTTATTTTATAGGTAAGTATTTAGTTTTAAATAGGAATAATGTAGTTAATGTAGTTAATGATAGTAATTTTATTTTGATTTATTTAAATTATATTTAAGTTAGGGGGTGTTAGGGTTAGACTTAGATTTAGGGGTTAATACATTTAATATAGTGGTGGCGACGTTGAAGGCGGTAGATTAGGGGTTAATAAATGTAGGTAGATTGCGGCGACATTGGGGACTGGAGACTAGGGGTTAATAAATATAATGTAGGTGGCAGCGATGTTGGGGGCAGCAGATTAGGGGTTAATAAATATAATGTCGGTGGCGGCGGTGTCCGGAGCGGAAGATTAGGGGTTAATAAGTATAATGTAGGTGGCGGCGATGTTAGGGGTGGCAGATTAGGGGTTAATAATATTTAATTAGTGTTTGCGAGGTGGGAGTGCGGCAGTTTAGGGGTTAATATGTTTATTATAGTGGCGGCGATGTCCGGAGCAGCAGATTAGTTGTTAAAAATTGTATTATAGTGTTTGCGATGTGGGAGGGCCTCGGTTTAGGGGTTAATAGGTAGTTTATGGGTGTTAGTGTACTTTTTAGCACTTTAGTTATGAGTTTTATGCTACAGTGTTGTAGTGTAAAACTCATAATTACTGGGGGGCGGAGTTAACCGCCAGCAGAGGCAGACGTGCTCGAGGAGAGCTCCTTCACTTAGACTCCTAAAAGTGCATATTACACCATAATTCTGCCTATACCTGGGGGTAATTCGGACATATTCCAGCCCACAATAACAGCCTTTTTCCCCTCATATAAAATTGGAGGCCCTTGTAAAACTTTTGAACCGCTGGTACCTCAATTGTCTTTGCAGCCGCTTTCCCTTACCGAAGTGCTCCCTACTAGCTCCGGAGGGTCAGGGATCCGCTCCGGAGCAGAGAACTGCTACTCTCTTACCAGCCGAAGGATCAGTTTGACGGCTGCACTTGGGACCGGAATCTTAGCCGCCATATCCTCCACGCCGCCCCGCCGGAGGACTGCCCTCCCTCAGGATCACCTACCCAGCCTCTCTAACCGCCATCTCGGGAGTGGCACATCTTGACCTGGGTACCGCGGACTCCCATTTACTACCCGGACACACCGGGACCGTGCGCACCTGAACTACTTTGGGCGCGAAGATCCGCCATTTTAGTTGAGGCCTTTCCTCTCTGACGCGGCGCGGCCTACACTGAAGGGCTGTCAGAATCTCACTTACCCAGCCGCTTGCTGCCTCATCTACCCACAGCCCTCCGGCCCTGCAGAAGACGCCCTTGCTGCATCTCTGGACTCCCGGGGCATAAGAGACTCTGCAGCTACAGGCGCAGTTGCGGTAGAGGCCTCCGGACCTGATCTGCTTCAGAGCATCACAAGGGGAGGTGAGTCAATCCCAGTATAGGCACACACAGCCTGGGGGTCCCCTGGACAGACATCTACCCCTCTTGGTCTCCTCCTGCCTCTCCTGAGGCTACTTATAAAACGGGCTGTGAATAAATTTACCTGAAGTGCACATTTCAATTCCTATAGGCCCTCCTGCAGCTTCACAAGGCCCATAAGGCTAGTGCCCCTCATTTTGCTACCCTTTGGTAGCCCTATCTGTATAAGCCAGGATATACTTCCCTGCACTACTCACTTATGTGATGCCAGGAACTGTACAAACAATGTGCTAGCCCTATGCATTGATGCCATAGCCCCAGTCAGCCCTGAAGCTGTTTTCTTTATAGTGCAAACCAGTCTTTCACTTTTCCCATTATTTGCCTTTTATATCTCATGCCACTACAACTACAAAAACACAAGATGCCACAATCCTTTAAAAGAAAACAAAATTCCCACAAAACTCCGAAAAGAACAGTGGCGGATCACTTTAGCCAACACGCATCCAGGCAACAATCTGGCTCGGAAGAGGATGCCTCAGACACAAGCAGCCTTAATGATGCTCGCATCAGAACAACACTTTCCCAGGCCACAGGCCGCCTACAACACCAAGATGCTGACACTGACAACAACCTAATGGACTCTATCAGGTCGCTCCTGGCCTCGCATCATGATTCCCTCTCCAAGAAGTTTGATAAGGGACATGCTGATCTGAAAAGGGACATAGCCCTTATAGGAGAAAGAACAGATGCGCTGGAACGCAAGCAGGAAGATCTCAGAGTAGACCACGGCAATCTCTTAGACTACTCGCAGAGCCTGGCAGAGCAGATCACTGACCTCGAGCTCAAACTTGCAGACCTTGAGGATAGGACTCGCCGCAACAATATTAGGGTGAAGGGTATCCCTGAATCTGTGCCCCCGCAGGAGCTCGAAAAATTCCTCCAGGACTTTTTTGTTGCAGTCCTAGGTCCGGAGATTGAGAAAGAGATGCTCCTGGATAGAGCCCATAGAGCCCTGAGGCCGAGGACGGCTGAAGGCGATAAGCCAAGAGATGTTGTCGCCCGGCTACATTATTACACTTTTCGAGAGAAACTTCTGAGAGCCCTGGCAGGGGACAAGTCACTCCCGGAGCAGTATGCTGACATTCAGGTCTTCCAAGATCTCTCTCCCCACACTCTCCAGATAAGAAGACATTACCAACCCTACACTAAAATCTTGAGAGATAAGGGCATTAAATACAGGTGGGGCTTCCCTGTCAAGCTATACATCAATAAAGATGGTCAACAATATGCGGCATCCTCACCTCAACAGGCAAGGGAATTACTTCAAAGATGGAGCCTGCTACCACAAGACCCACTGATACCATCCCAAGCAATTGTACCTGGTAGAGGCCTGAGAGCATCAGCCCCTGAGTGGGGCTCCCTTCCGCAGAGACCCAGCAATGACCAGAGGAATACCTCAATTTCTAAGACTAGAGACACTCCCTCGTGAGATACTCCACCCTGGTCATTGCTCTGATGTGCATATAGTTATCTCCCCAATTAGGGGCTTACAATTGAGGAACTCTTTATCACTACAGAGACTGACTCGTGTGTACCGAGGGTACACGAAGATCGGTGAGACTACTAAGACATAATGGACGTTTTCTCTTTTGTACATTAATGTTCTCTGGCTTTCTCCTCTCCTCACCTCCCCTCCAATTCCTTCTTGCTTTCTCTTCCCTTTTTTTTTTTTTTTTTTTCTTTCTTTTCCTAACTACTCTTCCTCTACTCTTCTTCTCTTCTTTCTTTTCCCCACCCTTACTTACTCTACCTCCTTGTGCCTGTAATTAACTGTAAAGTGTACTTATCTAACTCGTTAAGGTCAAACGAAGTTGTAACCTGTAGCCCACCACGTTCCAGCACCTTTTTTAGACGACCACTGCTTAGTAAAGCACCCTCCCTAACACTACTAAAGGGATACCCCACGGTAGTGGAGTACATTAACAACAGCTCTACACTCCCACTCTAGATTGCCTACTCCCTCTAGATAAATGAGTGTTATGTGAGAAGAGTGATTTCCCACCCCCCGGAATAACTAGGAGGTAACATGGATAGTAAGTAGCTCTACACCCCTGCCTTAGGTAACACAGCACCTAGGATAAAATAGACTACACATGTCTAAATACCCTCGCCCCTCTAAACTATCACTATTGAAGTAGCTGTCTCTCTCCTTACTGGGATAGGCAGGAGTTGGGGCCCCTTGAACACCTATTTGGCATTCATCTCCCATTAAATAACAGCCTGAGTTCCCTGAACTACATAACCCCTAAATTGGTTCTTTTGGGCTGATGGTCATCATTGTGTGCTGGTATTTGTACCCATGTTGTTACTGTTCACTCTGTTGATGTTTTTACTGATATTTATGTATGTTCCTCAAGTTATATAAGATGTCTAAAAACCAATATTTGCTCAGAATCCTCAGCCTGGCGACCACCAGGTCTTCACGTTGTTGCTGTTCTGACTGATATTTATGTATATACCCCACAAAGGTCAGATGGCTATCGTCAGGAGTGGCACACTTTTCTTTAATCCCCACTAGCGTCCAATATCCCTAATGTTAAGTACATTGCTTATCGCTATCCACACACACCCCTGACATATGCCCCACTGACTGTGTTGATCTCATACCATTTATACGAACAGTCCCTCCACCTGTACTTGATCAACCAGGAATTAGATTAGTTCTCAACTTGATGGCCGTCAGACTCACATGAGATATTAGCTCCAAGGTACAAGATAGACACCCCTCCCAAACATACCCCCCACGAACTGACGATGGTCACCATATATTGTTTGTTTACAAGGTTGTTGATGTTGTTTATTGTTGTTTTTCTTGTTATTGATTTGGGCTGTTCATCCTAATACCTCTGACCATAATAGCAGATATTTGGGGCCTGGAATACCTCTCCCCGCAGGAGCAACGTGTATGTATATGACCACCCTTGAGGAGACACTATGGACAGAAACCCATGAGTACAGACTAACGCACAAGTCTTCCATTTTCCCCCCCAATCCTCATTTTTGCAGACCTGACATTAGACTTCCCGTACCCCAAGTTTTCTCTTAACCTTATGCCAGAGATAACTGTGTGCACCCATTACAGTAATATAGTGACAGACCCTCGCTTACAGCGAGAAAATTATAACAGCGAGGGGGGGAAAGGGTTTTCTCTTTCTCTCTCTTTCCCTCTCTCTCTCTCTCCCTATTCTTGCACGTTTCAAACTTGACTGACTGGGGCTCGGCTATCTCTGCTGGCCTCCCCCCCCCCCACATATCTATAGTTGTGCTCTCCAACTGTCAGTTGTGAGATCACTCATTGTGATAGTGTTTATATACACATCGATATACGCTAGTAGCGCTTTACCCTCAAGACATCCTGTTCGTGGCCTGAAGTGCTCCAACACCCGCCTCCCTCCTTTTCCCATTCATATCCCCCCGTCCCCTCTTACCTGCGCCACCCCCTCTAAAACCTTTCCCCTTACCCGCAACTGAGGTCCTCATTTGCTACCCAGGAGGAGTCCGCTCATAACATGGCTCCTGTTTTGGCTGCCACCCTGAATGCCCAGGGACTTAACTCGCCTACTAAAAGGAGTCTCCTGCATCACTACCTACTTGCCCACAAAATACACTTAATGTTTTTGCAGGAGACTCACTGGGAAAGGGGCTCTAAACAGCCCAGGAGTCCCCCTTTATACCCGATCTGTGAAACCGCCTCCTACACGAAAAAAAAAAGAGGGGTTGCCATAATGATCCATCGTGACGTTAGTTGTAAGATAGATCATATTGAACGAGACCCTGAGGGTAGGTTCCTCATTCTTGTTTGTGTCCTGAATGGAGCTCCTTACACGCTGGCATCCATCTATGCCCCGAATTCGGGACAGATTTCCTTTCTCCGAAAATTCTTGAACAAGCTAGATCCAATCAAGAGAGGACATCTCTTGGTGGGGGGCGATCTGAACTTGGTCTGGAACCCAGTGCTAGACAAGAAAAAAAACACAAACCACCCAACCGACCGTAACCTACTTTCACTCTCAATGGCCTTTCGTAGGCTAATGTATCAATTTGGACTGTTTGATGTCTGGAGATGTCTAGCTCCGACTGAACTGGACTACACACATCACTCGGTGCCCCATAATTCATACTCTCGGTTGGATTATCTGCTCTGTGACTCATGGACACTTGACAAATTTGCTGGATCAAAGATCAGGCCTTGTCCATGGTCGGACCACGATATGGTTAGTGCCCAACTCTTAGACTTACAGTCCCCTGACGGTAGGCCGTCCTGGAAGCTTCCAGACCAGTGTCTTGCGGAACCAGGGATTCCACCTCTCAATGAAATCATCCTAGATTTCTTAGCACACAATGACACTGGAGACACGAGTCTTGAAATAGTCTGGGCCACCCTCAAAGCGTACTTGAGAGGTCACTTCATAAAGAAAAAGGCCCAATGGAAAGCGGCTCATAAGATCCCCTTATCAAAGCTATATGCCGAACTAAGACTCCTAGAGAAGGCCAATAAAAAAGCCCCGGACCCCACTCTTGCCACCCAGGTGGGGGCAATAAGGTCTGAGATCAACAAACGAGAGCTATTAAAAGTGCAAACCAACCTATTCAAATTAAAACAGATTTACTATAGTAAAGGGAACAAGGCCGATAGGCTTTTGGCCCGCAAACTGCGTAATAGGGCGGTTGCAAGTAGGATCCCGACCATCAACTCTGGCCGTGGTATGGTCTGCTCTCCTAAGGAGATCGGTCAAGCCTTCTCAGACTACTATGCTACCCTTTACGATCTAGACAGTGGTTCTAGTGACCCACCGGTGAGTGGTGGGGAGTTGGGGCAATTCTTAACCGAGTTGCGTCTACCACAGCTAAGTGAAGAGTCTGCTGCAGACCTTGATAGACCATTCACCTTGGAGGAAGTGAAGGCGGCCGTCCTGTCCCTTAAACCCCACAAGGCCCCTGGTCCGGATGGCTTTTCTACCCTCTTCTACAGAACCTTTGTGTCTCTTCTTTCTCCTCTTCTACTCCGACTGTTTAACGATGTGGCTAAAGGAGGCAAGACGTTAGGGGAATTCTTGGAGGCTACTATTATGACCATCCCTAAGGAAGGGAAGGACCCCAAGGAATGCGGGAGCTACAGGCCTATCTCCCTTATAAATGTGGACATCAAGATATACTCTAAAGTCCTTGCGACAAGACTAGAGAAGCACCTCCCTTCCATAATCCATCTAGACCAAGTCGGATTTGTCCAAGGCAGACAGGGCTCTGACAATACCCGTAGACTGCTGAACATCTTCGCTGAATCACACGATATGGGCCTGCCCTTTCTCACCCTGTCATTGGATGCCGAAAAGGCCTTCGACAGGGTGAGATGGGCATATATGTTTGAGACTCTGAGAACATTTGGGGTCCCGCTCTCATTCTGTAGGGCAGTTGAGGCCCTATATACCCTTCCCACAGCTGTGGTTAAGGGGCTGGGTTTTTGCTCCCCTAAGATACGCATACGTAATGGAACGAGGCAGGGATGCCCCCTGTCGCCGCTCCTCTTTACGATGGTTATGGAGCCATTAGCAGAAGCCATTAGGCAGGACACCCAAATCCAGGGTCTGTTACTGCATGATTCAGTACAAAAAGTGGCATTATTCGCTGATGATCTTACACTTTTCATTGCCGAGCCGACCTCATCACTCCCACCGCTGATGGCTCTTATTGAAAGATTCGGTGTACTTTCTAACTACAAAATAAATGTAGCCAAGACGGAGGAGTTCTCGATTCATTTAGATTTTCAAGAACAGAGAATTTTGCGACAGCAATACTCCTTCAAATGGTCTACTAGAGGTATCCGGCACCTTGGGGTCTTCTTGTCTCATGACAAGGAGACGGTCCTCCATGAGAACTACCACACCTTGTTGAAGGCAGTCGATAAACACCTGAGAGCAAAGAAATATGACGAACTCTCCTGGATGGGAAGAATTGCAGCTCTGAAAATGATGCTACTTCCCAAGCTAACGTACATTATGCGATGTATTCCCCTCCCAGTCCCAGATAAACTTCTGAAAAATTTTCAGACCCTTTTTAACAGATATATCTGGAACAACAAGAAACCCAGAGTCGCGGCCTCAATCTTACAGTCCCCCCTGGATCTGGGAGGGCTGGGATTGCCAAGCGTGAAGATGTACTACGAGGCGGCAATGATCTCTCATGTCTCAGCTTGGGGTCGAGATCTCCCCCCCACGAGATGGAGGGATCTGGAACAGGCATCACTACCTGCCTATATAGATCTATCTGATTTGCTGTGGTTCCCCCCGCATCTTGCTACCGTACACACCATCTCTAACTCAATCGTTAGAGGATGCCAAATGCTATGGTACAAATTACGACACCACACTCAGATCGCCCCCCATCCCTCTCCTATTCAGCCTATACTCCCCATACTCCAGACCCTCCCCAATATGAGATTGAACTGGTGGCGGCAGATCGGAATTTCGACAGTAGGCGACTTCTATGTAGAAGGTCGACTACTAACACAAGACGAGATGGTGGCAAACTTTGAAGTCCCGAGGCAATTGACATTTGAACTTCTAAGATTAAGATCCCTACTAAAAGCCTGGGGGTTCCTGAGAGATGCCCCACAGCCTCTTACGGCTTGGGAAGCTCGATGGAAAACGGGTCTCCAGACCTATAAACCCCTCACGGCACACTATCAATGCCTACTGGTTCCCCCCACAATTCCTAAGACGAGACACATGCTCTCCTGGGAGACAGAACTACAAACGGTATACTCCCCTTAGAGATGGACATTGGCCATCGCTAAGACCAAGGCGACCTTACATTGCACCACGATGTACGAGCTCTACTTTAAAATGCTCACCAGGTGGCATCTGGTCCCAACCAGACTGCAGACTCTCTATCCTAATCACTCCCCTTCCTGTTGGAGAAACTGTGGTGGCATTGGCACCCCACTACACACCTGGTGGACCTGTCCCAACATAAAGGCGCTCTGGGGTAAGACCAGTAGGATCTGTTGCTTAATGGGTCTTCCAGAGATAAAGGACCCCGGAACGGCCCTTCTCCATTTGGGCTTAGAGAAAGTGCCTCCGCACCAGAGAACCCTTCTTATATATATACTCACCTCAGTTAAAATGGCAATTGCCAGGAACTGGAAGAAAATACACCCCCCAAAATGGCAGAGTGTACTGGAATATCTGAACTATGTCAAGTCCATGGAAGACTTTGTCTACAGAATCCGACGCAAGTCGGAAACTTTTTGTCTTGTTTGGGAACCCTGGGAAGCTTACCTGCAGAGCCTCAGAGCTAAATCTTAGGTCTCCCTGCCCCCTAGGGCCACTGGCCCCAGACACGGGTCTAAGGCGGTCTGTCCACCCTTCTCCCCCCCCCCCTCTCCACTCAATGAGCTCCCCCCCCCTCCTTAGCTAATATCCTCTCCCCCCTCAAAGGGGGTACTTCAGCCCGTAACAGCGCAACGATGACCGAATCTTGATTCCACCCCCTTGGAGTGGTGGCCCTTGTTGGCCCTTGTATCCGCTCAGCTGTCTATTCAGGCAATATCCACATAGCAACCGACTACTAGCGTAATTCCGCTTTTATAAAGCAGATCAAAAGGCGGAATAAAAAATAAAGACGCCAAAACCTTAAACCTACCAACAGACAACGACTCTCCCAACCTGTAAACGCTCCTATTCACTCCTTACTTCATCACCCACTCGGGTATAGTTTGATCTCTGGATCCTCTAGGAATGGGGTAAAAACCTGGTTATATTAAGCAATATCTATGTCATTTCAATGTAATACGAGATACCATGTTTGTGATTTTTGTGTTTACTCGATTTTTGTAACGTTTGCAAGAGTTGTGATAACCTATTTATATAATAAAAAATACTTTTAATAAAAAAAAACAAAAAAAAAAAAACTCATAATTACTGACTTTAGAATGCGTTATGGATCTTGTCGGTATAGGGTGTACCGCTCACTTTTTGGTCTCCCAGGACAGGCTCATAATACCGGCGCTATTGAAGTCCCATAGAATAAAGGGTTTACAAAGCTTACATAAGTCAGTTTGCGGTAAGGCCAAACAAGTGTGCGGTACACCTATACCTGCAAGACTTGTAATAGCAGCGGGCGTAAAAAAAAGCAGCGTTAGGACCTGTTAACGCTGCTTTTTTACCTTAACGCACAACTCGTAATCTAGCCGTAAGATCTTTCAGTGTTTTTATGAAAAATTCCTTGATATGTGATATTTTCTCCAATATCTGTTAGTTTATTTTAGGTTATTTGTAATTGGTGATCCCACATTGAATTGAAAAATGTATACAAATATGTGGTATATGTAATTGGCTAATCAGTATAGGAGGTATGTTCACTGAGGGTTTATACGGTAGAAAGGAAATTATGTAAGCATAGCATGAATAAGGACATGTAGTCAGAAACGTTGCTGCTGTTATTTTGCTGATGCTGCAATAAACTTGTGATTAAGATTCACCAAATTGGAGTGCTGCTGTTCTTTTAGAACTCTTGGTACTCTCTTAAAATCCATAAAATGGGGTGATAAAGAGAGAAAGAGGTGAGAAAAGAGAAGAAGAAAAAAAAGGAGCCAAAGGGTATAGTGATCAAACTACTTGTGTGTGTTATTATTATTGTACTTATTAATAGAACTGTATTTACTATTAACTGGGTTGGAAACTTCTAATGGTCTAATTCTTGTGAAAAATCCAGTTAGTAATTGTGTATAAACATTGTGTTAGGGACTCTAATTCCGCAAAGAAAAAAAAAAGCCTATAGTGATCAATCTTCTTGTGCTTGTGGAAAAATAATACTGCAGTTACTGTGTTAGGGGCTAGTTTGATGTGTAAGAATTGTGGTAGGAATTCTAAAACCGTGAAAAAAAGGAAAAAAAAAAAAAAAAAACACACTGTCCTACATTCTTCATCCTTTCTCCAACCTTCATCAGGTAGTCCCACTGAGGTGAATTCTAATATCTCTTATGTACAATTCCTATTCCCTGAAATACCCTCAAAGAATGTTAGTGCCTCATCTTTACTGTTAATGAATTTTGTCTCATCCTTCAAAAGAACCTTGATCTTTGCGGGAAAAACGACAAAGGCTCTAAAAACTTTATTGTTTATTTTATTTCAGACTGGAATAAGTTCTTTCCTAGCCTTAACCGTTTCTGCCGCAAAGACTTGATATATAGAGATTTTCCTCTCCTGTACTTGGTCGGATATTATTATTTTGTTTGTATGCATTAAAGATCTCTGCCTTCATCTTGTAATTCGTAAATTATTATTAATTTACAAATTTTTGCTTTTTGCTATATTGATTCTATATACTTTCTCTGTTGTATAGGATATTTTATCTTTATTTAGACTTAAGAGAGTAGGTTAGAGTATTTTTGGGAGGCATTGTTTTAATAGAAAGAAATGTGTCCATATAGCCAATTACAGCTCCTTAATAATAACCCAATAGCCTCTGAAGAATATAGTTACATTTTAACTTCGGTGTCACCACTATTTTTTAGTAGCAAGCAATTAAACCCTAAGCTCAATATAGCCTACTATTGCACAGGTGTCTACAGGTACCACCCCTTTTCTTAGAGCTAGTAGTTATAGGTCTTATATACCATCAGTTGCAAGAAGGAATTCAATTCTATTTCATCGGTTACTTTGTAGTCTATCTACATTAAATAACTAGATTTGCTACCTATACCTAATATTTTGGCTCCACAGTTATGTTCCACTCTTATCTCCAATTTTTTTTTTGTCAAGCTGTAGTTAAAAGAAAGTGAGTTTCCCTCAAAACTTTAAGTGGGTAGAGTTTAAGTAGAGGGTCGTACTTAAACTCCCTTATGGTTACAGGTTAACGACTTCATTTGTACAAATATAACCACATTATACAGAATAGTCTATTTTATATAATAAAGCATAAGTCCAGTTTCCTAACTATGACAACCAAAGTAAGCTGTTTAGCTCTCTCAAAGATTCCCAGCCCTTTTTGTTGAATGATTCCTAATATGAGGGGGTTAAAGTACTTTTTGGTTCTCCACAATCAATAATTTTCTCCAAGGTTTTAAAAGAGAGAGAAAACAAAACAGTCCCAAATTTCCCCTTGTCCTCTCTGAGGTGTAAAGTGGCTGAGTGTGATTTAGAGAATTTCAAACTTAACAATTTTTCATCCAGCATCTCCCCATCTTAAGGATAGTTTGTAGGAACTGATCCAAGATCCTTATATCATCCTCCTCTTTCTCTCCTCCCACCTCTTTTCCTTCTCTTCTCCCTTCTTTCCTTCTTTTCGTATCCTTTCTCAATGTTCCCTTCCAAACTGTGTTTATCTTATATTTTATTAATTAATGTATCTTTGCCCATAAGTGGCATAGTGGAGCCATCACAATTCTCAGTCAGTGGAGTAGAGTTTACTTGCCTTTTCCTTATTTATCAAGTTTAGAGAGAAAAATACACATTCCTTTTATAGCAATATAATTAGCCCTTGACAGTATAGGCATCTTCACTGGTTACTTGCATGTTCTTATGGGCCCCAGACCTTGCTTTTACAAGCTTAACCCTTCTGTGTTTACATACACAACTAACTGACAATGCATTTAATTTTTAACAGCAATTTGTGTACTTACAGTTGGTGGTTCACAGCTTGTTGTGCCCAGAATATTCTCCTCCCGTGAGTTTAATTATTACTAGACTCAGTATTGGGCAATTAATCCAACTGCAGGACCCCCCTGCAGTGAAGTTGGTCACTCTTATGATAGTTCACTCTGGTGCTATGCTTCATAGACTCACAAGGGTTCCACACGGTCCTCAAAAGTAGGAGCTCCCTTCACAGGTGAAGCCCTTGGACCTCAACTTGGGCAGCTGTGTTCTCTCTCTCTCCCTCCCTACTGACTGCCTTGATCTCTAACGTGTTAGGGCTCCAGGTTCCCCACCTCAAGGGTCGTGTGAAGATACTCACCCGGCTAAGCAGATCTCGCTTTAGCAAAGGGCCATTGAGTAAGCGTTTTACCGCTGGCAGGAGACAGCAGTCTGCATCTCTCACACCGCCATTCCGCCCACAGGAAGTCTACACCTCGTATATTCCAAACTTTAGTGTACATATGTGATTTAGAGATTCCTTTGGACATGAGAACACCTTTAAAATGACTTTATTTATTTTTTTCCAAATGGGTCATGTGAAATAAATTATCTTTATACATCTATTCTTGGTGTAATGCTGCTGTTCCTTTTGAATATGTTCTATAAGCTGAATTTTCATACAGGTGATTGAAGTTTTGTGATAAAAAAATAAATATGTATTCTATTTTAAATGGATCCATAACAGTCTATATACTGGGGCCTACTTATCAAGCCGTCAACTGTGCTGCATTCGTCGGCACCAATACGCTCGCCTGACATCGCCTAACTTAGCTGCCGCGGACCTGAATATGTATTCTATTTTAAATGGATCCATAACAGTCTATATACTGGGGCCTACTTATCAAGCCGTCAACTGTACTTATCAAGCCGTCAACTGTGCTGCATTCGTCGGCACCAATACGCTCGCCTGACATCGCCTAACTTAGCTGCCGCGGACCTGAATATGTATTCTATTTTAAATGGATCCATAACAGTCTATATACTGGGGCCTACTTATCAAGCCGTCAACTGTGCTGCATTCGTCGGCACCAATACGCTCGCCTGACATCGCCTAACTTAGCTGCCGCGGACCTGAATACGCTCTCCATATTTAACAAAAAAGCTGACAAAAAGCTGTGCACCAAGTGCGGGGCGATGAGCAGCGGACTGTTGTTAACTAACAGTCATCGATTTTGCTGCTCTTCGGCTTTTTCCCAGCTTTATTTGTATACTGTCACTAAACACCCACACTATAATAACCCCTGTGTTTAACCCCTATACCGCCAATCCCGGAGACCACCGCCACTCTAATAAACTTATTAACCCCTTTTCCTCTGCTCCTGGAGTCCACCGCCACCTAAATTATACTTATTAACCCCTAATCTGCCGCCCCCTACACCTCCGCCACCTACATAAAGTTATTAACCCATATCCTGCTGCTCCTGGAGCCCACCGCAACTAAATAAATGTATTAACCCCTAAACACCAGCCCCCCACATCGCCATAAACTAAATTAACTTATTAACCCCTAAACCTAACAACCCGCTAACTTTATAATAAACATTAACTCATCCCTATCTTATAATAAATTTAAACTTACCTTTAGATTTAAATTAAACTATATTAAACTATTAATTAACCTATTCTAACTATTATAATAAAATTACATTAAACTATATTAAATTAATAATGAACCTATCCTAACTATTATAATAAAATTACATTAAACTATATAAAAAAATAATTAATCTAACCTAACATTTATGCTAAAATTACAATAAACTACAAATTAAATTAACTATATTATATATTTAAACACCTAACCCTACTCAAATAATTTAAATCTACACTAAAAAATTACAAAGTTACAAAAAACTAAGTTACACAAAAAAATAAACACTGTTACAAAAAAGAAAAAAGAAATTATCAAAGCTTTAAACTAATTACACCTAATCTAAGGGCCCTATGAAAATAAAAAAGCCCCCCCCCCCCCCCAAAAAAAAAAAAAAAAAAAAAAACCCTAGCCTACAATAAACTACAAATAGCCCTTAAAAGGGCCTTTTGGGGGCATTGCCCCAAAGTAATCAGCTCTTTTACCTGTAAAAAAAAATTACAAATACCCCCCAACAGTAAAACCCACCACCCACACAACCAACCCCCCAAATAAAAAGCTAATCTAAAAAACCCTAAGATCCCCATTGCCCTGAAAAGGGCATTTGGATGGGCATTGCCCTTAAAAAAGCTCTATTGCAGCCCAAGACCTAATCTAAAACTAAAACCCACCCAATAAACCCTTAAAAAAATCCTAACACTAACTCCAGAAGATTTACTTACAGTTTTGAAGATCCGACATCCATCCTTCAAGAAGCCGGGAGAAGTCCTCAATGAAGCGGCTGAAGTCTTCATCCAAGCCCGCAGAAGTCTTCCCAGACGGCATCTTCTATCTTCATCCATCCGGCGTGGAGCGGCTCCATCTTCAAGACATCCGACGCGGAGCATCCTCTTCTTTCCGACGACTACCGACGAATGAAGGTTCCTTTAAATGACGTCATCCAAGATGGCGTCTCTTAGATTACGATTGGCTGATAGAATTCTATCAGCCAATTGGAATTAACGTTGAAAAAATCCTATTGGCTGTTGAAATCAGCCAATAGAATTGAGCTTTCATCCTATTGTAACTGTAATTTTTTAGTGTAGATTTAAATTATTTGAGTAGGGTTAGGTGTTTAAATATATAATATATTTAATTTAATTTGTAGTTTAATGTAATTTTAGTATAACAGTTAGGGTAGATTAAATTAATTAGTTTAATATAGTTTAATATAATTTTAGTATAACAGCTAGGGTAGATTAATTATTAGTTAAATATAGTTTAATTTAAATCTAAAGTTAAGTTTAAATGTATTATAAGATAGGGATGAGTTAATATTTAATGTAAGGTTAGCGGGTTGTTAGGTTTAGGGGTTAATAGGTTTAGTAAGTGGTAGTGATGTGGGAGGCCAGGGGTTTAGGGGTTAATAACTTTATTTAGTTGCGGCAGTGTCGGGAGCGGCAGATTAGGGGTTAATAGCTTTTATTTAGGTGGCGGCGGTGTTGGGGCGGCAGATTAGGGGTTAATAATTTTAATGTAGGTGGCGGTGGTGTAGGGGGTGGCAGATTAGGGGTGTTTAGACTCGGGGTACATGTTAGGGTGTTAGGTGTAAACATAACTTTTATTATACCATAGGAATCAATGGGATATCGTGCAGCAGCGAACATAAGCTTTCGCTGCTTTCAGACTCCCAATGATTCCTATGGCATCCGCCGCCTCCAGGGCAGCGGATTGAAAACCAGGTACACTGGGCTGGAATAGTGGCGAGCGTACCTGGTAGTTATTTAATAAGTAGCAAAAGTAGTCAGATAGTGCCGAATTTGCATTCGGAACATCTGTAGTGACGTAAGCATCGATCTGTGTCAGACTGAGACCAAAAATTCTACTTTTGCCGGACTGTAGCCTTTGATAAATAAGGCGAATCAAGCTCTCCACAATTACGCTGCGGAATTCCAGCGTATTTGTGGTTGATGGCTTGATAAATAGGGGCCGATGTGTGTACTAATGGGTCCCCTTTTCCTTATGTTTCTGCTATGTATATTAACATTTAGTAAAGGCTTGAGAACTTGTAAGAGAGACTGAATCTTGAGCATCGGTAAGTACCCTAGTGGAGGCACCATTTGCTTTTTAGAGGTGTTGTAGCCAGTCTCTGGGGAGATATTGGTGACTGTGCTTATATTGGGCCAGATTACAAGTGGAGGGCTAAATATGCGCACACACTCAGAGATGCACTCATATACACTGGCAGAGAAACAAGGGAGTTTTCATTGGTGCAGCCTATACAGCACATAGTTGATAATATTGCCAAAGAATAGCATATTATAACCCTCATTGAATATACTTTCCCATGCTGAAACAAAGGGGTTTAAAAAACAAAAACAAAAACAACATTTCTTGCATTACTAACTATAATCAGCACAGATCACAGGAGTTTTCTGGGCACAGGGCAGGTTCTAGAAAACCACCCAAGTTCTTAAGTGTGGAAGCTAACACACACACACGTCACACACACACACATAAACATGCATAAAGATAAATACACACAAATACATTCACAGAAACACAAACACAAACATGCATAAAGATAAATACACACACATACATTCACAGACACACACACACAAACATGCATAAAGATAAAAACACACATACATTCACAGACACACACACACAAACATGCATAAAGATAGATACACACATACATTCACAGACACAAAAAAACTAGCATAAAGATAAATACACACACATACGTTCACAGAAACACACACACACAAACATGCATAAAGATAAATACACACACATAAATTCACAGACACACACACACAAACATGCATAAAGATAGATACACACACATACATTCACAGACACACACACACACACAAACATGCATAAATATAAATACACACAGATACATTCACAGACTCACATACACACACATGCATAAAGATAAATACACACACATACAATCACAGAAACACACACACACACAAACATTCATAAAGATAAATACACACATACATTCACAGACACACACACACACAAACATGCATAAAAATAAATACACACACATACATTCACAGACTCACATACACACACATGCATAAAGATAAATACACACACATACATTCACAGACTCACATACACACACATGCATAAAGATAAATACACACACATGCATTCACAGACACACACACAAACATGCATTTTTAACTATTTAAAGAAAATCAGCATATGAGCCAGAGGGGGGCATTTGGGGCACATTTATAAAATTAACCAGAGAGCTGATCACTGGTTAATTTTATAAGCGCTAATTGCTACTGCAAGCTTGTTGTAGCAATAACCAGACAATTGTAATGGCTGGTTATTTGCCCGTTTGCAGGCACGCAATAAATTAGTGATCCATTTGTAATCTAGCCCATTATGAGAAACATTTCATGATTTAAAGCACAAATGCAGGGGCAAAACTACAGGGGGTGCAGAGGGTGGGGGCCCAGCTTAAAAAAAAAAAAAGTTGACCTGCCACTGCCTGCACTGATATCATGTGAGTGTGATGTGATGCTTCACTAGTGTCTTTGTCTCTGACTACAGGGGTTAGTGTTTTACCCATTGGTGTTTATGTGTGTATGTGTATGTATGTGACTGTGTGTGTATTTATGCATGTATGTGTGTGTGTATGTATGTGACTGTGTGTGTATTTATGCATGTATGTGTGTGTGTATGTATGTGACTGTGTGTGTATTTATGCATGTATGTGTGTGTTTGTGTATGTTTGTGGAACCAGCAAATTACAGACCTTGTTACTACAGCATGGGGGGCGGGGGGTAAACAGTGTCACTATACAGTACCACTATATACAGTACGAGGGGCTGGACCATGTCACTGACTACTGTGGTCACTTTATAAAGTACTGGGGTGGGTAGGGTCAGGCCAGCCATCTCACCGGCAGATTACAGACTGTGTCACTAACTCACTATATACAGTACTGGTGGGTTAAACAGTGTCACTATATACAGTAATAGGGGTTCAGACCATCTAACAGACTGTGGACACAGGGTACCTCCTTTTGCAGACATGTAATCTGATTCATATTTTTTTTCTGTGTTAAATGTTAAAAATAAATAATAATAAAAAAATTATATGTATCAAATTCACATTTTTTTTCTTCTTAGATTCTTGCACCTGGGCCCTGTGGTTTCTAGTTACGCCTCTGCACAAAATGGTTTTTTTTGCAAGCATTTTTTAATACATTTATCAGATGTTTTGTATGACATAAAATCTTTATTTTATGTATTTGAATTTAAAGAGATAGTAAAGTCAAAATGAAACATACATGATTCAGATAGAGCACATAAGGTAAATCAAATTTCTAATTTACTTATTTTATGTATTTTTTTCATTCTCTTGTTATCCTTTGTTGAAAAGGATACCTATGTAGGCCCATGAGCAACAATACATTACTGGGAACTAGATGCTGATTGGTGGCTGCACACATATGCCTTTTGTCATTGGCTCACCTGATGTGTTCAGCTAGTTCCCAGTAGTGCATTTCTACTCCTTCAACAAAGGATACCAAGACAATGAAACACATTTAAAAATATAAGTAAAATACATGCTCTGTCTAAATCATAAAAGGCAAATGTTGGGTTTCATGTCCCTTTAATGCTATGGACAGAAGACGATGCCTTTGCTCTATTGATTGCACTCTTCTTGTAATCTTTCCCCACATGTTTGAATAATTTGCAGTAATAATACTTAGTATTATGTTTTCATTCTTCATGTTAGTCCCTTTTTAAAATTGTGTTTTACAAATTCCAATATAATTTTTAAGTGCATACACCAGACTTCAGAACCCTAAGCTTGTTCTGTGTGGTAGTTCATTTTTATCAGTTCTTAATTGGCTGCTGCAGTAAGTAAGATTAGGGGTCTTTCAAATGGTTTGTTACTAAACTGCGAAACAATGACATTTTTGCTAAAAACATTTCAGTTTGAAATGCTTTTAACATATTCCTTGTTTGTAGATCTTTTGCAATGTATTGCTTCATTGATTATATATACCATATATAAGCAATCATTTTTATGTCCTTTAAATGATTACGTAGATTTACATACACATTGGTAATATGATAGTAATGTAATGTAGTATTCACTGTTTTCATCTACTTGCTTATTGATATAGATTCCTGTACAATGCGTATTACACATTTTATATTTTTATCTGCACTAGCAAAGAAGATTAAGCAGATAAAATAATATATATTGACAAAATAACTAGTATTTACTAGCCATTTAATTATTAGTTTTCATGATTTTTTAAAATGTTTAAAGTATTAACATTACCATAGTGGTCACATCCACAAGGCACTCACTCACAGAGGTGACAAGATATTTTCAAAATAGGGTTTCCATAGCCCATTTTATTATAAGGGACATTAGAAAATCATTTAAATTCAGGCTCCTTTCAAAATTGTAGACAAATGGCTACAATTCCCTTCAATTAGAGGATTTGTATGTGTCCTAGGCCCTGATGATCAATACATTGTCTGGTGATATATTCAAAGAAAGTGGTCTGGTCCTCTCTGTTCCAATGAGTGACAATGTGTCTTCAATAGGAAACAATAGGGATTGTAACTTGAGCAAAAGTTGGCAGATATCAACATTCAAAGAAAAAGGAACAGCCGCACTAATAAGGCACCAAGGAGAAGGGCTGATAAAAACAAAAATTTATTGGAACAGTTTAAACTAATGTATGTGGCAGGCAAACATCCTGATATCAACATTCACTATATCAGCGCAGGGTGTGTGTGTGTTTGTTTAAAACAAAAAACTGGTTCTGTGTAGGAACACTTCAGATAACACACACGCTGGAAATCCTCGCTACTGAAAAGCTGGCGAGACTGATATCGCTAAAAATGTGCATCTAACATGGAGAACAGTGCTTTAAATGTTAGAAACTCACGGCAATGTTTACCCATTAAAATTCAGGTTTCTTCCATGGAACACCTATATATTTGTTATGTCTGCAATCTACTTTAACCCTTTGAGTGCTAAGCCATTTCCAACCTAGGTGCTAAGCTGGATTTGAGTTTTTGTTTAAAAGTTTTTGTTAAATATATTTATTTTTTACTTTTTGAAAGATCCCCAGCTGATTACCTTTCCAATGGTGGGTCTTGTGAGTCTGTAGCTGCTTAAATGCCTGAGATACAGGCTTCTGAACAGCATGCCCCCATTTCCCTATATTGTACATTGTAATTTTTAAATAATGTTGCGCGGTGAGGTCATCACGTCATTGCGCGTGATGTCAACACTTGAAACGTGAAGCCCCGGCGATGCCTGTCACTATACAGGCCAGATTGTCGGGGTGGGAGTCAGTGGGAGCCCCCAGATTGCCCTCAAAGTGGGTGAGTGCTAGCGATGTTGTTAGCACTCAAAGGGTTAATATAATAAATATGTTGTTGTTAAATGTGGTTAGCTTTTTGGTTTAATGTGTGTTTTGTTAACTGTAAGTAAATTATGTCCCTTTAGGTTGCGGTGGGGGTTATGTCACTTTAGATGTTTATTGTGTAGTGGGGTTAGATTGCAGTATGGGATATGTGGCTTTAGGGGTTAATAGTGTAGTGGGGTTAGGTTGCAGTGGGGGCTATGTTGCTTTAGGGGGTAATAGTGTAGTGGGGTTAGGTTGCAGTGGTGGTTATGTCGCTATAGGGGTTAATAGTGTAATGAGGTTAGGTTGCAGTGGTGGTTATGTTGCTTTAGGGGTTAATAGTGTAATGGGGTTAGGTTGCAGTCGGGGTTATTTCACTTTAGGGGTTAATAGTGCAGTGGGGTTAGGTTGCAGTGGGCACTATGTTGCTTTAGTGTAGGGCTGTGTAGCGGGTTTATTGGGTTGGTCTTTTTGCATTATAAGAATAAGGAATAAACAAATGTATTATAACTTTTCATTAATACATTCTTTCTTTATCCTTTAATTTGTGTAGATTTGTTTATTCGGTTGTGTATCGAATTCACAAATTACGCAATGTACATATGTAACTTGTAAAAGTGATAATTTACATTATTAGGGATATTTATCAAGCCGTCAACCGCAAATACGCTGGTATTCCTCAGCGTAATTGTGGCGAGTCTGTTTCGACCCATTTATCAAAGCCTACAGACCGGCAAAAGTTGAAATTTGTGACGAAACATACGATCTGCCGGTCTCAATTCGACACAGATCCATGCTTACGTCATTACTCATTACAGATGTTCCGAATACAAATTCGGCACTATCTGACAACTTTTACCATTATTCAAACTTCTAACAGGTACGCTCACCACTATTCCGGCCCAGCGTACCTGGTTTTCAATCTGCCACCCTGGAAGCCGCGGATGCCATAGGAATCAATGGGAGTCTGAAAGCTATGTTCGATGCTGCCAGATATCCCATTGATTTCTATAGTAGAAAACAAATTACGTTTACACCTAACACCCTAACATAAACCCTGAGTCTAAACACCCCTAATCTGCTGCCTCGACATCGCCGCCACCTACATAATGTTATTATCCCCTATTCCGCCGCTCCTGGACCCCGCCGCAACCTAAATAAATGTATTAACCCCTATCCCTCCGCTCCCGGAGCCCACCGCAACTCTAATAAAGTTATTAACCCCTATCCCGCCCCTCCTGGAACCCTCCACAACTAAATAAATGTATTAACCCCTAAACCCCTGGCCTCCCACATCACTACCACTTACTAAACCTATTAACCCCTAAACCGCCAGCCCCCCACATCGCCATAAACTAAATTAAGCTACTAACCCCTAAACCTAATATTAACTCATCCCTATCTTATAATAAATTTAAACTTACCTTTAGAATTAAAATAAACTATATTAAACTACTAATTAACCTACCCTAACTATTATCCTATAATTAAAGGGACACTATACCCAAACATTTTCTTTCATGATTACGATAGAGAATACAATTTTAAAACAACATTCCAATTTATTTATATTACCTAATTTGCTTAATTCTTTAGATATACATTAACGAAGAAATAGCAATGCACACTGTGAACCAATCACAGGAGGCATATATGAGCAGCTACCAATCAGCAGCTACTAAGCATATCTAGATATGCTTTTAAGCAAAGCATATCAAGAGAATGAAGCAAAATAGATAATAGAAGTAAATTAGAAAGTTGTTTATAATTGTATGCTCTTTCTAAATCATGAAAGAAAAAATTTGGGTTTCATGTCCCTCTAATAAGTAATGCTGCGTGCCTCAGTGTAAATGTGCCACATCTATCTCCTTTACTGGGTTGGTGTCACTGTGTAAATGCAGCTAAATGATTTTCAGTGGCCTTGGTTGATCAATAAAAAATTTTTTTATACATATCCCTCCAAATGCTTTGATAACCTTTCCCTATAGCAAGCTATGGATACCTGCTGCCTAAGTACAAAAGTTTCTACAGCTGTTTACACAAGAGGAGCTATAAAGCTGTGAATCTCACATGCCAAAGCAAGAATCGTGCAGTGCACACTTCAACTACTGAGTGCTTGCGACGGCGGGACCAATATTGCAGAGAGTGAGTGCACAGTGACTACGGGACAGGGTTGTTAAATCTTAAATGAGTGAGCCACTGGCTAGAGCACCGGCCTCCACCCTGCCTACACTGTTACCAGTGCGGTCTGTACTAACTCTCTGGCTGCTCTGCTGCGGCAGCACTCCCCCCCCACCAGGAATAGATCTGATCTCACTTCACACTGAGACAGTCAGAAGGGAATCATTAGATTAGTTTACCCACCTCTGAATCACTCAAGTCAAGTGAGGCAGTTGTGCTGCCCATCCCGCACTCAAGCAGACACGACCACTTCATGTGCAGTCACATGCATCAATATTGACTGGAGCCACCCATATTAAGTGCAAGTATTAGTAAGGAGGAACCATAAGAAAATAAAAAAAGAAAATAATCAACATTGCAGTGGACCAGGGGCCACAAGGCAATGCGGGACAGACAGCACTCTACCCAGGACTGTCCGTGAAAATCGGGACAGTTGGGGGGTATGTAAGACCCCCCTTACAACTTCCCTACTGAAGTTTTGGGAATTATCCTCTATTTATGGCCAATTTTAAATATCTAGACCTAGAGAAAAGATTAATCAGTTTTATCTGAATATCTAGGGTATGTGATTGGATAAACTTTGCCAATTTTTGGAAAAAAGTTAAATATTTTTTTTCCGAGTCTAAAGACACATTGCAAGCGATGAGGGGTTTATCGTGGTTGTTTGCGCTCGTCCGGTTTTCCACTCGTATTATAAGTTGAAAGTAAATGCAATTGCTTCTGTGCAATCCTGATTTACAATAGAATGATAACCGCGTCCTTAGGGCTCCAGTTAACTGTTTCACAAAACAAAAAAATCTTACAAAACACATAAAAAATACATTACAAAGTAAATATTGCACGCAAAAGGGCTCAAAGGTATGAGGTCTCAAAGCAGACAAAGGACTTTAGAGATACATACATATACATGTCTAAATATGTACTGTATATATATATATATATATATATATATATATATATATATATATATATATATATATATATATATATTATGTATATATATATATATATATATATATATATATATGTGTGTGTACATATGTATTTACAGACATATATACAAATATAAACATATAGGGGTAGATTTAACAAATGTCGGACGGACATGATTCGATATAGCGAACCATGTCCGCCCAATATCGTTAAATGTCAAAAGCATACGCTGTCTGCATTTAACATTGCACAAGAATTTCACAAGAAATGCTTGTGCAATGCCTCCCCTGCACATTCGAGGCCAATCTGCCGCTAGCAGGAGGTGTGAATCATCCTGATCATATCTGAAAAGGGGGCGGACAAGTTAAGGAGCAGAGGTCTTATGACAGCTGCTTCTTAACAAATGTTTCTGGTGAGCCGGAAACATTGGGCGCAGCAAGCAGCATCGGCTGCTTGATAAATTTCCCCCATAAATACATATGTATAAATATATAAACATACAGTATATATAAGTGCATTGGAACCCTATGCACTTATGTAGATGAAAACATGTTTATGCAATATTCATATTTAATAAAGTGCTATACTGTGTATTTACTGTAAATATTTCATATCCCAATGTTCTATATATTTATTATTATTTGTGCAAAATACCATTTCATATATATATATATATATATATATATATATAAAAATAAAAAGAACATATTCTTTTATGTAAAAAAAAAATTATTGGAATGTGAAATGTTCATATTTTCATTTCGGGTTAGCACACTTACTCCATTGCTTCTACGTGGGAATAGTTTATCGTGCTCGCAATATCCTAGGTTCTGCTTTTTGTGCTCATCGGATTAGCACACAAGAGAAAACAGTTTACTTTCAACTCATAATGACCTATGAGGTATGGTGTGCTACGGCTATACCGCTGAAAAATTGGCCATTGCAGGTCTCCCATATTACAAGTCACTGCGGTACAGCTATACTTCAAGCGTTTTAGCCTGTAACGCAACTCTCAATTCCGCACTCAAAAAATTACTTTTGAGTGCGGGATTTTCATTGTGCCTGTATTACAGGTTGTGCGTTCCGTATAAAATGCTTGCTTTATGGTCTATACCGCCGTGATGCATTCCACTATCTGAGACCAGTAGTTTCACAAAACTCATAACTAAAATGTTACAAAGTACATGACCACCCATAAACTACCGATTAACCCCTAAACCACCACACTCCCACATTGCAAATAATATATTACACTTATTAACCCCTAATCCGCCGCCCACCCACATCGCCAACACTATTTAAAGCTATTAACCCCTAAACCACCTCCCCCATCGCTACTACTATAATAAACATATTAACCCCTAAACCGCCGGTCCCCACATCACTAATACTAACCTAAACCTATTAATCCATAAACCACCGGCCTCCCACATCGCAAATCACTAAATTAAACTATTAACCCCTAAACCTAACACCCCCCTAACTTGAAATTAAATTTACAATATAACTATCTTAAAATAAAAAAAAACTTACCTGTGAAATAAAAAAGCCCTAAGATTAAACTATAAATAAACCTAACATAACTATTTTAATAAAATAAACTACAAATAAAAAAACCTAAATTACAAGATTATAATAATCTAACACTACAGGAATTTACAAATTTAATAATAATAAAAAAACACTAAAATTACGAAAAATAAAAAACACTATCGGCTAGATTCTCAGTTTTGCATTAGAAGCTATGCGGTGCTAACGAGCAGTTTTCTCTCACCGCTCACTTACCTGCAGCGCTGATATTATGAGTTTTTACAAACCCGGCGTTAAAAGGCAAGAAGTGAGCGTTGAGCAAAATTTTGCTCCTTAACGCACTCCAATACCAGTGCTGCTTAAGTCAGCGGTGAGCTGGTCGTACGTGCTTGTGCACAATTTCCCAATAGGAATCAACGGGGAGAGCCGGCTGAGAAAAAGTCTAACACCTGCAAAAAAGCAGCGTAAAACTCAGTAACGCAGCCTCATTGATTCCTATAGGGAAATAAAACGTATGTCTACACATAACACCCTAACATGAACCCCGAGTCTAAGCACCCCTAATCTTACACTTATTAACCCCTAATCTGCTGCCCTGACATCGCCGACACCTACATTATTCTTATTAACCCCTAATCTGCCGCTCCGGACACCGCCGCAACCTACATTATACTTATGAACCCCTAATCTGCTGCCCCCAACATCGACAACACCTACATTATATTTATTAACCCCTTATCTGCCCCCCCAATGTTGCTGCAACCTACCTACACTTATTAACCCCTAATCTGCTGCCCCCAATGTTGCCGCCACTATAATAAACATATTAACCCCTAAACCGCCACACTCCCGCCTCGCAAACATTAATTAAATATTATTAACCCCTAACCTGCCATCCCTAACATCGCCGACCATCTACTTAAATTTATTGACCCCTAATCTGCAATCCCTAACATCACCGCCACGTACCTACATTTATTAACCCCTAATTTGCCACCCCCAACGTCGCCGCCACTATACTAAATGTATTAACCCCTAAACCTAAGTCTAACCCTAACCCTAACACCCCCTAACTTAAATATAATTAAAAGAAATCTAAATAAAATTACTATCATTAACTAAATTATTCCTATTTAAAACTAAATACTTACCTATAAAATAAACCCTAAGCTAGCTACAATATAACTAATAGTTACATTGTATCTAGCTTAGGGTTTATTTTTATTTTACAGGCAAGTTTGTATTTATTTTAACTAGGTAGAATAGTTATTAAATAGTTATTTAATAATGTATGAAGTGGATGAAGATAGAAGATGCCGTCTGGATGAAGACTTCTGCCCGTCTGGAGGACCACTTCGCCCGGCTTGGATGAAGACTTCTCCCAGCTTCGTTGAGGACTTTGGCCCGGTTGGATGAAGACTTCTGCTGCTTCCTTGAGGATGGATGTCTGGTCTTCAGAACTGTAAGTCGATCTTCAGGGGGTTAGTGTTAGGTTTTTTTAAGGGTGTATTGGGTGGGTTTTATTTTTAGGTTAGGGTCTGGGCTGCAAAAGAGCTAACTGCCCTTTTAAGGGAAATGCCCATCCAAATGCCCTTTTCAGGGCAATGGTTAGCTTAAGTATTTTTAGATAGTATTTTATTTGGGGGTTGGTTGTGTGGGTGGTGTGTTTTACTGTTGGGGGGGTTGTTTGTATTTTTTTTACAGGTAAAAGAGCTGATTACTTTGGGACAATGCCCTACAAAAGGCCCTTTTAAGGGCTATTGGTAGTTTAGTTTAGGCTAGGGTTTTTTTTTTATTTTGGGGGGCTTTTTTTATTTTGATATGGTTATTAGATTAGGTGTAATTAGTTTAAATATTTTGTAATTTGTTTATTATTTTCTGTAATTTAGTGGGGTTTTTTTTGTACTTTTGCTAATTTAATTTAATTGATTTAATTGTTGTTAATTTAGTTAATTTATTTAATTATAGTGTAGTGTTAGGTGTTATTGTAACTTAGGTTATGTTTTATTTTACAGGTACTTTTGTATTTATTTTAGCTAGGTAGTTATTAAATAGTTAATAACTATTTAATAGCTATTCTACCTAGTTAAAATAAATACAAACTTGCCTGTAAAATAAAAATAAACCCTAAGCTAGCTACAATGTAACTATTAGTTATATTGTAGCTAGCTTAGGGTTTATTTTACAGGTAAGTATTTAGTTTTAAATAGGAATTATTTAGGCAATGATAGGAATTTTTAGTTTGATTTATTTTAATTATATTTCAATTAGGGGGTGTTAGGGTTAGGTTTAGACTTAGGTTTAGGGGTTAATACATTTAGTATAGTGGCGGCGACGTTGGGGTCGGCAGTAATTCCATTGTACAAGCAAACAGGAGGTTAAACTAACTTGTTTTAAAAGATACAGACACACATATATATATATATATATATATATATATATATATATATATATATATATATATATATATATATATATATATATATATTATATAATTACGGAATGCATTTACAAGTAACAGTAAGTATGTTCAAGAATTAAATAGAAGTTAATAACATCAATAGCTACTTACTATTTTAATGGGCTGTATGAGGTTGATGGGATGAACACAGTTTCTGAATATTTGGTGAAATATTAGCTAAAGACACTCACATTTCATCAACAAGCATTTTTAAGCTTCCACTTCCT
This sequence comes from Bombina bombina, assembly GCF_027579735.1. Classification (NCBI taxonomy): domain Eukaryota; kingdom Metazoa; phylum Chordata; class Amphibia; order Anura; family Bombinatoridae; genus Bombina; species Bombina bombina. The sequence continues at coordinate 534,288,033 of NC_069502.1, read as the reverse complement.
ATCTATATATCAAGAGCAGGAGCAGCAATGCACTACTGGGAGCTAGCTGCAAAAAAACCCACTTTGACTTCTGACTTCAGCTCATCATTTGAGCTGCCACCCTCAGAGCTCTGCGTGTCCGACTGACTACTGCCCGTGCTGTAAACACACTGCTGTCCCACACACTGACTACAAGTGCAGTCAGGAGCCAGTTTTCCCACCAAAGCCGCCAATGGTAATAGTTTCAGTTCCTGTTGAGCTGTGTCAATCGGTTAAGATGATCAGTGACCCACTAGGTATCAATCACGTGTCAAACATGTGATATATGTAGCAGGCAGGCGGAAAGTCAGAAGCCAAAAAAAAAAAAATTAAAAAAATGTTACATTCAAAAAAATTTGTCCTGAAGCAGGGACACACCTACACACTGCTGCCGACACACTAATGTGTCACCACACACAGTTTGGAAAGCATTGATGTAGGGGGTGTTAGGTTAGGGGGTGTTAGTTTAGGGGTTAGGTTTATTGCGTTGTGGGCTTTGGCGGTTTAGGGGTTAATACTTTATTAGGTTTATTAGATTGTGGGCTTTGGCGGTTTAGGGGTTAATACTTTAATAGGTTTATTGTGTTGCAGGCTTTGGCAGATTAGGGGTTAATACGTTAATAGGTTCATTGCATTGTGGGGGGTTGTCGGTTTAGGGGTTAATACATTTATTATTAGTTTTGAGAGGGGGGATTGCGGATATAGGGGTTTTACGTGTCGGGTTTATTTTTGGGAGGTGGGTTAGACATTTACGGGAGATTTGATAATTTTTTTTCTTTTCTTAGGCGCTGGCAGTTTCTAAAGTGCAGTAAGTCACTGACGACTCCAGAAATTTGAATTTACGCTCATTTCTGGACATCGCTAGTTTATCAGACTTACGGCACTTTATGAACTGCTGGCGGGGTTTATGTAATACCCCGATGTGTGGGGTGAAATTACGGACGGCGCAGGTTTCAGCGCTTGCGTTGAAGCCTGCCCCGTATATGTAATCTCGCCCTTTAAGAGTAGTAAATATGGCACTCATCTTATATTTCTAGGCCATACTGTGTGACAGTCTGTTGGTTAATTATGTAGTAGCCATGTTAAATTTACCTCTTTATACTAAGGGCATTTTTTTCTTTTATGACGTTATAGCTCATAAGTACGGTTAATACACCTTTCCCATTGCTCTGTATCTGCTGCACCTCTCTGCGAGTCCCTTTACTGGCCCTCCATTTACAGCAGAATTAAATTAAAAATTCCCACTCTAACCTATAAAACCCTTACCAACACTGCTCCCCACTACCTATCCTCACTATTCAATAAATATAGTCCAGCCTGCCCCCTAAGGTCCAACAATGACCTGCTGCTTTCTTCTTGTATCTTGTATCAATGTTTTATTTAAACAAATTGTACCCAGGAACAGTGCTGTGGGATATGTAGGTGCTTTATAAATAAAGTATAATAATAACAATAATTTTTAAAAGGACAGAAAAAAAATTGCGCTATATTTTCATAATGTATTCTGTATCATTTCCTTTAAGTTTGAAAATTGTGTATATTCCACTTTTTTTAATTGTGGACACTGTACACTTCACAACCCTAATCTTTCCATATATTTGTCCCTAATTGGCTGCTGCTGACATGATAAGATAAGAAATTGTACACCAGTGGAAATGTTGCTAAGAATGATAGTGACAAGCCTTGTTTGCTCCAATAACAAATTTGGATTGGCTTCACCAAATAAGGCAATTGGTGGGTGGAGTTTGGAAATAATTGTAGTCAAATATGTATTGATGCATTAACAAAAATGACACTCATCTAGTATATTTCTTTATTGGAAAAACATTTTAATTACAATCGGCTAGATTACGAGTTGTGCGTTAGGCTTAAAAAGCAGCGTTGGCCGGTCCTTACGCTGCTTTTTAACACCCGCTGGTATACGAGTCTTGCAGGTTCAGGTGTACCGCTCACTTTTTTGGCCAGACTTGGAAATACCGCAAATCCACTTACGTAAATTGCGTATCCTCTTTTTTCAATGGGTCTTGCATAGCGCCGGTATTACGAGTCTGACAAAAAGTGAGCGGTAGACCCTCTCCTGTCAAGACTGGAACCGCATTTTAAAGTCAGTAGTTAAGAGTTTTACACTACAACGCCGTAGCATAAAACTCTAAGCTAAAGTGCTAAAAAGTACACTAACACCCATAAACTACCTATTAACCCCTAAACCGAGGCCCCCCCACATCGCAAACACTAAAATAAATTTTGTAACCCATAATCTGCAGAACCAGACATCGCTGCCACTATAATAAATATATTAACCCCTATACCGCTGCACTCCCGCATCGCAAACACTAGTTAAATATGATTAACCCCTAATCTGCCATCCCTAACATTGCCGACACCTACCTACATTTATTAACCCCTAATCTGCCGTCCCCAATGTCGCTGCCACTATATTAAAGTTATTAACCCCTAAATCTAAGTCTAACCTTAACCCTAACCCCCGCCCCTAAATTAAATATAATTGAAATAAATCTAAATAAAAATAACTATCATTAACTAAATGATTCCTATTTAAAACTAAATACTTACCTATAAAATAAACCCTAAAGGGGGCGGAGCCGGCACTCACAGGAGATGGCCGCACATTAAGTGAGCTCCGGAGCATCTACCCAGTAATTAGCCCATTATGCTGCAAAATAAAAAATTGCAGCATATAGCAAAGTCACTTTGCTCAATAAGGGACAAGGAGCAAGCTGTAGCTGAGTGACTGGAGGAAACGGTGACCCGATACACAGTGAATCAGCTTGTGATTGCGCTAGTAAGAAGGCCGTCACTGAGCTCAGATCAATATTGGGATTTTACTGAATGGTCGTGAACGAAGCCACACACTCAGGTATTAAATCGCTTTGTCACTCGATGAGTTAGGTCAGAGTAAAATACCTTTTTCTTTCTTTTTTGCTCCTTTGCAATATACACGTGGCAGACGCCATCTTAATGAATGTTTCACCGTGCAGAGAAATAACTCTGCAGTAAACTATAAGAAATCCTCCACAGATGGCAAATACAAAGAGCAATAATGTATAAAATCTAACACGATTGATGTTACATCCACTCTGAGACCTGAACCGTGGTAAAATTAAATTAAACATATCAGATTACACTATGTATATGTTTATTTGTAAAGGGTTCTAATAAGACAGCCTCATGTTAATCACGGCTCTGTTTACACCAGCACAGTCATACCCAATCCATGTGATCAAATAAAGTAAACAAAGCTGAATCGTTGATCCACTATCAGGCTGCAGAAAACTGAAGCAATAAAGATATACACTATACCTAAATAAATATATAAACCACAGCCAAGCACCACAAACATAAGGCATCTATATTTTTCAAGCTACAAACTTGCGTAATTCAGGAACATGTCGCCTAGAAAAATGCCTCAAAAAGATAAGGGGAAGAGAGAAATCCCCAAAAGTTCATCCACACCATCAGTAGATCACCTTTTTAAAACCGTAAATACACAGCTGACAGATGTATATGTATCTCCGTCTATCTCTCCTAAACAGACACAAATGTCATCTAACTCATAATCTGATTCAGACACAGACCAAACAACCGTATGTGTTCCCAAGTCACTGTTATCTGTGTTACCTTCAAAAAAAGATTTTGCCTCATTGCTCACACAGGTAAAACAGTGCATCAAAGATGAAATTTCAGAATTAAAAAAAGATATTTCAGACATCGGCAACAGAGTAGAAAAATTGGAGGAGGAACGTAGTGTATTTGACTTTGAAACTGCTAAATTAAAAACACAGATGGAACATCAAGATACCACTATTCAACAAATGGAAGACAAATTGGAAGACCTAGAGAACAGGTCCAGGAGGCATAACATAAGAATTAGAGGAATCCCGGAAACGGTTCAAGCAACTGACCTACCTAGTTACCTACAAGCCCTGTTCTCAAATTTAAACAATCAAGTGAACCCAGCGCCAGTGGAAATAGACAGGGCGCATAGAGCTCTCAGACTCGCTCCACAAAAAGGTGCCCCGCTAAGAGACACAATTGTAAGAATAACCAACTATGTAATTAAAGAACAAATAATGAAAAGCGCAAGAGAAAAACAACCTATTAAATTTGAGGGTGTCAATCTTCAGATATATGCGGACTTGTCTACCAGAACTCTCCAGAGGCGAAAAGAATTGTGCCCATTAACATCTCATTTGAGGTCCTTGAACATTAAATACAGATGGAGCCACCCATTCCAGCTTGTGATCATATGGAATAACAGGAGAGTAACATGTTCAACCCCGTCAGAAATGATAGACTGCTGCCGCAAACTAGAGATTCCTCTCATAAATTCTGACAAAGGACAAAACACATCGCAGGAGCTTTCTGTAAGCAAAGGATCATCATCTCAGCTTGAAGGCTCAGTTTGGCACAAAGTGCAATGGAAGAAATAATATCACACTCCTGCAGAGACATTATATGACAAATAAAAGGTTTTAACAAGTGGCCTGCAATGGCTCTTAACTGTATCCTTTTAGGCGCTAAGTTTGTTTTTCTTCTTTTTCAGGTTCTCAGCCAAGAATAGATGGACTATGTATACCATGCATTAATAAGATAGTAGTTGTTATATGTTTGTAGTTATATATGACAGTTAATTACTGGGTGGATAGAGTTCCTTATGGAATTCTTTTTGGTTAAGTTCCCCTCGGTAACTAACCATAGGTTAGATATAGTCTCGTTTGATAAGTATATTTTTTTTAAGGTTTACTCATATTTTGTTATGGCAGTGATTGTTATTATATTAGACATATGGACCAAACTAAAATAAAAACAGGTAAGTCGGTAGACACGAAAGAAGGAACAGTGTTACGTTTAGTGTCACAGAACGTGAAGGGGTTTAATAACCCTCAAAAAAGATCTTTAGCATTTCAAGACCTTATGAAAAAACAGGGAGATATTTTAGGTCTGCAAGAGACACACTTTAGAAGGGGCAACACACCAAAAAACTACACTCAACATTTTCATAGTGCACATCCGAAAAAATAAATAAACGGTGTAAGCATATTAATACACAGGTCAATCCCCTTCAATGTGATTAACCAGACCAAAGACAGGGAAGGGAGGTTACTAGCAGTCAGCAGGCTTTTATATAACAAACCCACAACATTAGTAAACATATATGCTCCAAACCAGAGACAGGCCAACTTTTTTAGATCCATCATTCCTTTAATTCAGGATAATCAGAAAGAAAGTAATTAAAGCGCCAAAGAACAAATGGCCGGGTCCACGGTTTATAAAAAATATATATCAATTTATTCAAACAATATCATTTAAAACTTAACATTCCATTAAAACAGTAATCAAGGATCCACGAGTTTACAATAAATTAAAACTAATTTTCCAGATTAAAACAATTCTTGACTTAGACAGTATTTCTATGTAACAGTAAAGGATCAATCGTGTGGAATATCTGGCTGTGTGTGGTGTTTAATAAAGATATTTATGCTTGAGAGACAATTTTTGTGTAGTGATCTGTCTGCTGTTGGATGAATGTATTTCACATCATATGGTAAATTAATTTGTGCAATATGAATGTGCTTATGTTGGCAGTTTGTGGATGTTTTCAAATAAACTATATGTGAGTAGAAGTGCCAAAAAGTAATCGTGTCTTCAAATTGAGTGTTAAAAATTTTTTGAAAAAAATTGTTGAAAAACAAACCTTCCAAACGATAATCAAAGAACAGTGTGAACACACAACCTTAATAAAACAATTGTAAATCAACGATCTTCAAATTTGTGCAGTAATAATCAAGGGAAATAACAATCAATAGTGAAAAATAAAACTTGCAAGTTAAAAGAAAACGGAAAAAATAGTCCTGAATGAGTGTGAGCAATCACACAACCATAAGAAATGTCAGATTGAGATATGAGTGTATACTTGTTTTTCCTCCCAAATGAGGTGCAGTGGTTTTCTCCCAGTGTTTTTCTCCCAGTGTCAAGTGCAATCTATCTCCTAAGTGGTGACCCAAATGGTCAATTCAATTTTCTGCAGTTTTTAGTCCTTTCTGCCAAAAAACAAAAACAATAATAGTGCAGATGTTTTAAACAAAATAATCCTACCAGAGTGTCACTTACCAGTCAACGCATTTCGGTCATACACTGACCTTTATCAATGGAATGTTAAGTTTCAAATGATATTGTTTGAATAAATTGATATATATTTTTTATAAACCGTGGACCCGGCCATTTGTTCTTTGGCGCTTTAATTACTTTCTTTCTGATTATCCATTTGTTTGACCGCTAGGGGTCAATTTATTAAAGCAAAGGGTCCCATTAGCATTAGGCGCTTAGTGTTAACTCACACTTCACTTTAATTCAGGATATCCAGATAGGACAGCTTCTAGTGGTAGGGGATTTTTACCTCCCATTACCTCCCATTACTTCCTAAATTGGATAGCTCAAATAACAATATTCAAATTCCTAAAAAAAACCTTAAGGCGGTATGGAACTTTGTTTTTTCGGCCCCGAACAAAACATATTCAAGAATAGACTACATTCTAGTGGATCATATCACACTGTCCCACATAGATGAAGCCTCCATCCTACATACAGCTTGGTCAGATCACTCCATGATAAGATATAACATTAAGTGGCCAACAGCGCCAATTAGAGAGTTTAGCTGGAGGTTGGAATCTTCACTCCTATTGAACCCTGAGATTAAGCAATTAACCTTAGAAGAATTAAAAGAATACTTTAAATTTAATGCACAAAAGGAGATCTCCCCCACTACCGTATGGGAGGCTCATAAGAGCTATATAAGGGGAGTTTTAATTAAAGGTAATACACACAGGAATAAATCCTTGAAAGAAGAATATACTCACATATCCAAAGAACTCTCGCACTTAGACTACCTACATAAGTTACAACCTCATGACAACAAAATACAGGAACAACTTAATTTCTATAGAGATAAAATGACAACCTCCATATCAAAGCACAAAATATTGCCTATAAATTAAAACAAAATTTTTACGCAGAAGCGAACAAGCCGGGAAGACTCCTAGTAAGATCTTTAAAGACAAAACAAACTAAAACATGCATACATTCGATAAAACAACCAGATGGTAGAACAGTATAAGACACCAAACAAATTGCTGACACATTTAAAAATTATTTTCACTCTCTACACAATTTATTTCCGAAAAGAACACAAGAACAACATTCTCCACAATGTGTTAAATATTTAGATGGTATACAGGTAAATATCCTATCAGAAGAAGAGAAAGATTCACTAAACTCCCCCATACTAGCATCAGAGATAATAGAAGCAATTAAGACAATTAAAACAGATAAAGCCCCTGGCCCAGATGGGTTCTCAGGCCTATACTATAAACTCTACCAAAGTGAATTAGTACCACATATGTTAAATTTATTTCATAAAATCGAGGAAACAGGAATATTTCCAGATGATATGCTCAAAGCCTTTATCACTGTCTTACCCAAACCGGGAAAGAAAAATGATCAACCTGCTAACTATAGACCCATATCCCTTCTAAATATAGATTTAAAAATATACGCCAAAATATTAGCCTCTAGGTTGAACAAATTTTTACCCACACTAATTTCACATGACCAAGTAGGGTTCATGCCGAGGAGGGAAGCAAAAGACAACACCATTAAAATTTTAGATTTATTAGAATATGTAAACAAAAATAATATCCCAACAATTCTGTTGTCAACAGACACAGAAAAAGCTTTTGATAGGTTGGACTGGTCCTTCATGGAATCAGTGCTAATCAAATTCAACTTCCCACAGTTATTCATAAAACAAGTTATGGCACTATATGCTTTCCCCTCAGCGCGGATCCGTATAAACGGAACCTTATCAGAACATTTTTAAATTAGGAACGGTACCAGGCAGGGCTGTCCACTTTTCCCTCTCCTGTTTGTTCTGTCTCTTGAGGTTTTGGCCTCCAAGATAAGGCATGACGATTCTATTAAAGGAATTAAGATCAAAGAAAGGGAATATAAATTATCTATGTTTGCGGATGACATCCTCATGTCATTATCATCCCCATTGGAATCTATCACAAACATACAAAAAACTTTATCAGAATGCGGGAAAGTTTCAAACTTTTCAGTTAATGTTCCCTATGTTATATTAAATAAAGTCAAGGAAAGTTGTAAATTTAACATTCAAACAGAATCAATTAAATATTTAGGTGTCCACATAACTCCCAAAGCTGAAACAACACGCACGTTAAACTATTCAAAACTCACAGCAGACATCATTAGGCTAGCATCCACTTGGCATTCTAAGCACACTTCTTGGGTGGGCAGAATACACTCCACTAAAATGATACTGTTACCAAAAATATTATATATACTTCAGACGATACCTCTCCCCAATACTGAGTTATATATCCACAAAATTCAAAAAGCAATAAATCAACATATTTGGGGGGACAAACCTCCTAGAATAAGCAAATCTACCATGTACGCATCAAAAGACTTGGGGGGTTTGGGTGTCCCAAATCTTATGTTATATAAAAAAGCGATATCCTTACAAAGAATAGTGGAATGGTGCAGATTTAGTGAGGCCAACTTTAAACAATGGATACAAATTGAGCATGATACCTCAGGTAGTAAACAACTGGGCGGGGCCTGCTGGACTCCTAACACATCATACTACACACACGGGGAATCTTTGCAGACCATTAACAATACATTTTCAGATTGGAAACTAGTATGCACACAAAATAAAGAAATCTCAAGTAACTTCTCCCCGTTAACCCCGATCTTATCAAACCCTGATCTACCATTCCATAAATCATTCATTCTGGAGACAGACATGTCTATTAATAGATTGTTGCCTTTAGCAACACTAATTCATTTAAATAAAATAAAACCCAAGGCCAATATAGAAACCTTGGGGAAGGGCCTTCTGACATCATGGCTGCGATACCACCAAGTAAACCATTATATTAACACTCATAAAGAGAGAAACAATCTTATGAGACCTCTAACTGTGTTTGAAAATATGTGTTTAACTGGTCTCCCGACTAGAGGACTCATATCACATCTATATAAAATACTATTAAAAACGACAACACCAAAGCCCCACAAATTTACTGGGGCCTGGGAAAAAGAACTGGGAGTACAATACAGCCCAAGAGACTGGACAGATATTTTTCAAAATACAGCTCACTCTGCACATTCCACACAGGGAATTGAAACCAACTATAAAATTATGTTAAGATGGTAACTTACTCCACATAGGCTTAAACATATGTTCCCGAAAGCTTCTAACAGATGTTGGAGATGTAATCTAGGGGTGGGGGATATGGGCCATAAATGGTGGTCCTGCCATATAATTCAGGACTTCTGGAAACTAATAATGAGGGAGGTTGATTTGGCAATCTCTAGCAATCTCCCACTGTCTCCAAAGGTTTGTTTATTTAATATATATACGGAGGTACCATGCCTTATTAAAAGAAACATGGTACAGATTATGATGAATGCAGCTAAGATGTTGATTGCCTCTCACTGGAAGTCCAGGATACTTCCTTCTGTAGAGACTTGGAGAGAAAAAGTACACAATTTAATAAAGTTGGAAAGATACTATTTTCTTAGTAATAATCGACTGCAAATATATAATGATATGTTATTCTACTGGGACTCATATAGAGGTCTTGTTACTCAGGAACAATATTAAGGGTGCAACTTGCGGGAACTTCTTGGACACACGTCTCGCCCAGAGGCAAGATATGTTTAGACATCTTAATAACTGTGACTAGAATGACTACATTATAAGTTCTAAGTCCTTATGAAATCTTGTTTACTGATTTTCGATTTTGGAAGAAGACACATCAACTGCCAGTTTAGGGTTTTTCATTTATTTTTTATTTGTTAATTAATTATTTTTTTTTTGCTGTTAGATTTGGTTTGTTTATGGTTATGCTCAAAATGGTTTTGTATCAGTAAATAATTTTCAAGTAACTAATTTATAGAGAAGAAAGACTCCTCTTAGAAGGTAAAAAACGTATGAAGAGCCATCTCGTTTCCATACAGTTACATTATGTAATAGATATAGACATGATATATATAATGTTGTGATGTACACTAAACAGAATGTATATGTATTGTAAACAAATTAGAGGACTAATGTGATGTTATTCGACTGTACTTTGAAAATTTTTGAATAAAGAAATATTAAATATAAAATAAACCCTAAAATAGCTACAATATAACTAATAGTTACATTGTAGCTAGCTTAGAGTTTATTTTTATTTTAGAGGCAAGTTTGTATTTATTTTAACTAGGTAGAATATTTATTAAATAGTTATTAACTATTTAATAACTATTCAGTTAAAATAAAGACAAATTTACCTGTAAAATAAAACCTAACTTAAATTACACTAACACCTAACACTACACTATAATTAAATTAATTCCCTAAATTAAATACAATTAAATACAATTAAATAAAATTAGCTAAAGTACAAAAAAACCCAAATACTAAATTAGAGAAAATAATAAACAAATTACAAGATTTTTAAACTAATTACACCTAATCTAATACCCCTAAAAAAATAAAAAAGCCCCCCCCAAAATAAAAAAAGCCCTACCCTACACTAAATTACAAATAGCCCTTAAAAGGGCCTTTTGCGGGGCATTGCCCCAAAGTAATCAGCTCTTTTACCTGTAAAAAAAATTACAAATCCCCCGCCAACATTAACCCCTTAACGACCAAGGACGTGCAGGGTACGTCCTCAAAAAAAAGGCAGTTAATGCCTGAGGACGTACCCTGCACGTCCTCGGTGTGGAAAGCAGCTGGAAGCGATCCTGCTCGCTTCCAGCTGCTTTCCGGTTATTGCAGTGATGCCTCGATATGGAGGCATCCTGCAATAACCTTTCACGGCCATCCGATGCAGAGAGAGCCACTCTGTGGCCCTCTCTGCACCGGACATTGATGGCCGGTATCGTTGGTGGGTGGGAGCCGGTGTGGGAGGTGGGTGGCGGCCATCGATGGCCCTGGTCATGTGGAGGGGGGCGGGATCGTGGGCGGGTAAGCCCGGGGGGGGCGCGCGGGCGCGCGCACGTGCACGAGAGGGCGGGGGCGGGCGCGTGCACGGGGAGGGAGCGGGTGGGAACCTCTACACTACGGAAAAAATGTGTCAAAAGTAAATAATAAATGTGTCAAAAGTAAATAATAATAAAAAAGCCCTTAGGTGTGATGTAGGTGGGGGGGGGGGTGATTGAGCTACACTAGAGAAAACATTTTTAAACAAAAATAAACATTTGATTGTTCAAAATGGGTACTGGCAGACAGCTGCCAGTACCCAAGATGGCCCCCAATAAGGCTGAGAGGGAGGCTTAGAGAGCTGTTTTGGGGGGGATCAGGGAGGTTGGGGGTTAAGGGGGGGATCCTAAACACAGCATATGTAAATATGCTTTTTTTTTTTTTTCTTAAAAAAAAACAAAACTTTTATTTTAGTACTGGCAGACTTTCTGCCAGTACTTAAGATGGCGGGGACAATTGTGGGGTGGGGGAGAGAAGGGAGCTGTTTGGGAGGGATCAGGGGGTGGGATGTGTCAGGTGGGAGGCTGATCTCTACACTAAAGCTAAAATTAACCCTGCAAGCTCCCTACAAACTACCTAATTAACCCCTTCACTGCTAGCCATAATACACGTGTGATGCGCAGCAGCATTTAGCGACTTTCTAATTACCATAAAGCAACGCCAAAGTCATATATGTCTGCTATTTCTGAACAAAGGGCATCCCAGAGAAGCATTTACAACCATTTGTGCCATAATTGCACAAGCTGTTTGTAAATAATTTCAGTGAGAAACCTAAAATTGTGAAAAAATTAACGTTTTTTTTTACTTTGATCGCATTTGGCGGTGAAATGGTGGCATGAAATATACCAAAATGGGCCTAGATCAATACTTGGGGTTGTCTACTACACTACACTAAAGCTAAAATTAACCCTAGAAGCTCCCTACATGCTCCCTAATTAACCCCTTCAATGCTGGGCATAATACACGTATTGTGCGCAGTGGCATTTAGCAGCCTTCTAATTACCAAAAAGCAAAGCCAAAGCCATATATGTCTGCTATTTCTGAACAAAGGGGATCCCAGAGAAGCATTTACAACCATTTATTCTATAATTGCATAAGTTGTTTGTAAATAATTTCAGTGAGAAACCTAAAGTTTGTGAAAAAATTTGTGAAAAAGTGAACAATTTTTTTTATTTGATCGCATTTGGCGGTGAAATAGTGGCATGAAATATACCAAAATGGGCCTAGATCAATACTTTGGGATGTCTTCTAAAAAAAAATATATACATGTCAATAGATATTCAGGGATTCCTGAAAGATATTAGTGTCCCAATGTAACTAGCGCTAATTTTGAAAAAAAGTGGTTTGGAAATAGCAAAGTGCTACTTGTATTTATGGCCCTATAACTTGCAAAAAAAGCAAAGAAGATGTAAACATTGGGTATTTCTAAACTCAGGACAAAATTTAGAAACTATTTAGCATGGGTGTTTATTGGTGGTTGTAGATGTGTAACAGATTTTGGGGGTCAAAGTTAGAAAAAGTGTGTTTTTTTCCATTTTTCCTTCATATTTTATAATGTTTTTTATAGTAAATTATAAGATATGATGAAAATAATGGTATCTTTTGAAAGTCCATTTAATGGCGAGAAAAACGGTATATAATATGTGTGGGTACAGTAAATGAGTAAGAGGAAAATTACAGCTAAACACAAACACCGCAAAAATGTAAAAATAGCCTTGGTCCCAAACGGACAGAAAATGGAAAAGTGCTGCGGTCATTAAGGGGTTAAAACCCATCACCCACACAACCAACCCTACTCTAAAACCCACCCAATCAGAATTAAGGTAGAAAAAAATCCTATTGGCTGATGCAATCAGCCAATATGATTGAGCTGGCATTCTATTGGCTAATTGGAACAGCCAATAGAATGCAAGCTCAATCCTATTGGCTGATTGGATCAGCCAATAGGATTGAACTTCAATCCTATTGGCTGATTGCATCAGCCAATAGGATTTTTTCTGTTAAATAGAAAAGTGTGTAAGTGCGCTGACAGCTATGAGGTAAGTAACTAAATGCTATAAAATATGAGAAAATAATAATAATAGACAATATTTAATCGAAATAAAAAATATATTAAGATGTAGTATTTATCATATATGACCGGTCATAAAATACACATTAAAAATTGTGAATTCATAAAATAATTTCATTCACAAAACAATTTCATTCATCTAGTATAAACCACCTTAAAAGAGATCATATAGCCAAAAAAGAATAACAAAATATCTGGCAATCAATGGATCGTTTGTCAGGGTGGGCTGTGTATTCCCTTATTAATATTGCTCCTCTCATATGGATAGAGTATTGTCCCCTCTATGAAGTGAGATCCAACCTGGTGGTGAAGGAGCTGGTGTGCTTTGATCTGCACCAGGTGTAAACAGATGAGTGAATGGTAAGTTCATAAAACAATTTCAGATGACAAGTTGTTACAAATTATAGCCACCTAGAAAGAGATCCTATAGCCAAAACTGAATAGCAAATATGTGGCAATGAAAGGGTCGTATAGCACTATCCCTTTCAATAACGCTATTTCTTTTGCATAGAGTAATATCCTCTTTCTCAAATAAGTGAAATCCGACCTTTTGTTAGGATATGTTAAGTTATTTTAGAAAACACTACTACTACAGCTTACTGCTTATGCAGGACCACTCAGTCTCACACCTTACCTCGGATTCCCACAGATTGAACTTAAGGGAACCCTGATATGCTCATTGATCTGAGGGTCACTACAGCAGGGTAGCTGAGTGAAAACGGAACCTTCACGCAACAATGACTGCTAGCAGCAGAAAAGAGAGTAATTCTTAAAGGAATGTAACTTCAACAGTAGTGAAAGAGTTAATCACTGCAGGTGCCTTGATTCACACACACAAGCAGTGTAAAATAGTTTATGCAGCAGGCTTTAGCAAACACACCAAAATTCACACAGTACTTTGTTATCTGAATAAATAAATCAAGCTGTGGGCATTATGTAAACCATAATTTGATAATGAATATTAGTTATTTCCAAACTTGTTCAATCAGAGTATAGGAAGCTGTGTTTATCTCATGAAACAGGTAAAGTTGAAGTTAATACAAACAGTTATTTTCAAGCAGAATGAAGGTTAATTGTTATAAAGATTGAAGTATGCTTAGGAAGTCCGTTAATGAGAGATGGTAGCAATATGAATCTTTGTCACAGTTATTTGTATGCAAGTTGGTAAGTAGAAGTAATAGTTTAGTGCATATTTGACATCTGAAGCGAATATGAATCTCCAGCAAGTGAGAGTTACACAGTTAATATGGCAAGCATAAGTGTAATGAAGTTGCAGCAATACACACAGTTCATACAATGCAATATATACAGACCAGTATTACAGGAGATGGCAATTGAGCAGAGTAATACTGTTACCAGACAGCAACCAGTCCCAGCGGTATCACAGTGAGCCTGACAGAGAACCGCGGCGGGAGAATGTCGGGCGTGACGTCACACGCTGCAGGGAGTAACTTCAATACAGGAGAGAGACTGAGAAATCTCTGACTGAATAAACGGTGAAAATCTTCAGGCACAAAAGAGCATCTGCAGGTTGATTCAAGCAGGCAGAAACTCAGGGTGAGTTTAGAGAGCAATAAGTTGAAATACAAAGTTGTATAAACGGCTAGGTCTCTTCAGAAGCAGCTTGTCACTGAGCAACAAATTACCAAGCAATGAGTTCTGTTGGGAGGAGCCTTAAATAGGGCTAGTGTGTTCACTTTCTTAAAGGTACAGCATGAAAAGAGATAAATCCCTGACAGGACACCCCCCCCAAGGAGCCGCTCCGCGGATCAAGGACCAGGACGATCAGGATTTCTACGATGGAACAAGGAGACAAGACGTGGAGCAGAGACATTAGTGGAAGGTTCCCAAGAGTCCTCCTCCGGACCAAACCCTTTCCAACTGACAAGATATTGAAGTTGATTATGATGGTAACGAGAGTCTAGGATAGACTCAATCTCATACTCCATGCCATCAATAACTGAAGGATCCACCGTGTCATTCTGAGTCGTGTCTCTGATTGTACTGTACGGTTTCAAAAGAGAAACGTGGAATGTGGGATGTATCTTTAGAGAATCTGGTAGCTTAAGTGTTACAGCATTAACATTGATGACCTTTTGTATTGGATAAGGCCCAAAATATAGAGAAGCGAGTTTTTTAGATGGAACTTGTAACCGTAAATGTTTAGTGCTTAACCAGACTTTGTCGCCAATCTTGTAATCTGGGGGCTTGGATCTACGTAGATCATAATGGTTTTTCTGAACAGCCTGAGCTTCTAGTAAGACTTGTTTCAATGTTGTGAAATTGGTGGTAATGGTGTTAACAAGATCATTAACTATAGGCATGTCGGAATTGTTGATCCGATTTGGGTAATATGAGGGATGAAATCCGTAGTTGATGTAAAATGGTGTCATTTTAGTTGATGAATTTACAGCATTATTATGGGCAAATTCGGCAGTAGCAAGTAGAGAATGCCAGTTATCTTGTTGTTGAGTGCAGTAGCAACGAAGGTACTGCTCTAATGTTTGATTTGTCCTTTCTGTTTGACCATTCGTTTGTGGATGATAAGCGGTACTCAAACGTTTGGTAATGTTGAGAGAGGAGCACAGTTGATTCCAAAACCTTGAAGTGAATTGCGTACCTCTATCTGTGGTAATTGACTCAGGTAGACCATGTAATTTCACAATGTGATTCAGAAAACGTGAAGCAGTTTCTGAAGATGTAGGCAATCCTCTATGTGGTAGGAAATGTGCCATTTTAGAAAATAAGTCCACTACTACTAATATGGTGTTATAATTAGCTGATGAAGGTAGATCAATGATGAAATCCATAGCAATCGCTGCCCAAGGTCTGTCTGGTACTGGTAAAGAGAGAAGGTAACCATAGGGACTCTTATGCTGATGTTTCTTAGTTGTACATACCATACAGGATTCAATGTACTGTTTAATAGTATCATGCATCTTAGGCCACCAGTAATTCCTTTTAATCAAATGAGCAGTTCTATGAACTCCAGGATGACCAGCCAACAAGGAGTCGTGGGCAAAGGTAAGTACCTCATTCCTGAGAGGAGGTATATATAACAGAGTGCCATGGTAGTATAAGTTGTCTGAATGTTTTAGTACATCCAAATGATCCAAAGATGAATCATCCTTTAAATGTTCTTGTAAAATGGTTTTAAAATCAGTTGTTAGACAAATAATTCTATCCGAAGGTATGATAGATGAAGGAGAAACCACATCAGTAGGATGAGGGTCTTTTCTAGAAAGAGCACCGGCTTTCATATTTTTGGATCCTGGTCTATAAGTTATAACGTAATCAAAACGAGAAAAGAACAAACTCCATCGAACCTGGCGAGCAGTAAGGGTCTTGTTTGATTTTAAATATTCTAAATTACGGTGATCAGTATAGATGGTGATTGGATATGTTGCACCCTCCAGGAGGTGTCGCCAAAACTCCAAAGCTGATTTGATTGCAAGAAGTTCCTTATCACCAATTCCATAATTAATCTCCGCTGAACTCATAGTTCTAGAATAATAGGAGACAGGATGCAAAGGTTCTTTTTCAGAACGTCTTTGAGATAAAACAGCCCCCACAGCAAACTCAGAAGCATCAACTTCCAGCGTAAATTGACATGTGGGATCTGGAAATTGTAAAATAGGGGCTGAGACAAATTTAGTTTTTAGAATATTAAAGGAATGATCAGCATCTTGATTCCAAACAAACTTAACTTGCTTACGTGTTAGCGTAGTGAGAGGTCTGACAATAAGAGAGAAATCTTTAATGAACTTTCTATAAAAGTTCGCAAAGCCAAGGAATCTTTGAACATCTTTTTTATTACGTGGAATAGGCCAGTTAGTGATAGCTTCCACTTTGCTTGACTCCATTGAAATTCCAGCTGGTGAGATGCAATAACCAAGGAATGATATGGTGTTTGTATTAGAAATACACTTTTCAAGCTTTGCATAGAGATGGTGTGCCCTTAAACGTGTTAATACTTGTTTGACATGTACAATGTGAGCCTGTAGAGAATTTGAATAAACCAAGATGTCATCCAAGTATACGACAATACAGACATCTAACAAATCATGAAAGACATCATTTATAAAACATTGAAATGTCGCTGGGGCATTGCACAACCCGAAGGGCATTACAGTGTATTCATACAAACCGTATCTAGTACGGAATGCAGTTAACCATTCATCCCCTGCCCTCATCCTGATCAAATTGTAAGCACCTCTGAGGTCAAGTTTAGTAAAAACTGTGGCACCTTGTAAACGTTCAATAAGTTCAGGTATGAGGGGCAGGGGGTATCTGTTCTTTTTTGTGCATTTGTTCAACTGCCTATAATCGATGATAGGCCTAAGACTGCCATCCTTGTTTTTTACAAAGAACATTGCTGCAG
Source organism: Bombina bombina (assembly GCF_027579735.1). Taxonomy (NCBI): domain Eukaryota; kingdom Metazoa; phylum Chordata; class Amphibia; order Anura; family Bombinatoridae; genus Bombina; species Bombina bombina. The sequence goes on along the minus strand of NC_069502.1, from coordinate 534,270,483 downwards.
CTGCAGAGGAGGTGGAAGGTCTAATAAAGCCTTTTTTCAAGTTGTCATCTAAATATTCTTTTAAATGATTTAACTCTGGCTGTGACAACGGATATATATGACCGTATGGTATGGAGCTTCCAGGTATAAGATCAATAGGACAGTCATAGTCTCTGTGTGGAGGTAAGGACTCAGCCTCTTTTTTATCAAAAACATCAGCAAACTCACTATAGCATTCTGGTAACTTATGTTCAGTGATTTGACAAAGTGTGTGTACCCCAAAACAGGATTGCTTACAGTGATTTGAATCAAAAACTACTGATGCTGTAGACCACGATATAGTGGGATTATGCTTTATTAACCAATTCAATCCAAGGATTAGTGGATAAACAGAAGATGGAAGAACATCAAAGGAAATAAGCTCTGTGTGTCCTGAAGGGGTAACCACTTTGAGTGGGATAGTGTGGTGAGTTATGGGACCAGAGCTAAAGAATGAACCGTCAACCAGATGAATAGCTAGTGCAACACTCTTTTTTATTAGTGGTATGTGATTATTAACAACAAAAGTGTTATCAGCAAAATTCCCAGAAGCCCCAGAGTCAATTATGGCCTGAACGTTTATCTTCTGATGGGACCACTGTAAGGAAACATAAATAGATAGATGAGATTTTATGCTGTCAACCAAATTAACTGTATGGTCATTGGATGAAGTCTTACCCTTCTTTTGTGGAATCAGAGAGGGACAGTCCCTAACTGCATGGTTCTTTTCAGCACAGTATAGACATAAGTTTAGAAGCTTACGCCTTGCTTTCTCTTCAGGTCTCAAGGGTCCCCTAATAACTGCAACATCCATGGGTTCTTCTATGGGTCTAGTGGTTACTGTGGAAGGAGTTGAGTGATAATAATTGGGGGTCCTTCTGGTGGTATTCTCCGAATAAGATCTTTCTGACTTCCTTTCCCTAAGTCGACAATCTATGCCAATAGAGAGAGTCATCAAGGCATCCAAGTCCTCTGGAATCACACCCCTTGCCAACTCATCCTTAACTGCATCATTGAGCCCCAAACGGAACTGATTGCGTAGAGCAGGAATATTCCAAAGGGTGTCAGGAACCCATCTTTTGAATTCAGTAATGTAATCTTCTACCATTCTTTTGCCCTGCCTTAAAGATCTAATGGCAGTTTCAGCAGTATTTTTTCTATTGTGATCTTCATATAAGAGAGACATAGCAGAAAAAAAATCTTCTAGGGAATTTAGGATAGGATCATTTTTTTCATAAAAAGCATTGGCCCAAGACCTGGCCTCACCTCTGAGAAATGAAATTACAGTTAGAACTCTAATCCTGTCAGTTGGGTATGACTTAGGTTTCAAAGTAAAAAGCAGAGTGCAGGAATTCCTGAAATCCCTGAACATAGATCTGTCCCCAGAGAACTTTTCAGGTGGACTAACAATGGGTTCTGGGGTTGACTCAACATTAGGAGTTTTGTTAGCAAGGTGATCATTGATAAAAAAATTTATATTCTGATTCTCTAATTGAATATCCCTTAAGCCTTGAATCATGTGATCCATACTCTGAGCTAAAGAACCAACTCTCCTGGACAGTTCACTTACATCCATGATTTTAGCTGTTAGTAGTATTCCTTTTTTAAGGCTTGGTAATATGTTAGGATATGTTAAGTTATTTTAGAAAACACTACTACTACAGCTTACTGCTTATGCAGGACCACTCAGTCTCACACCTTACCTCAGATTCCCACAGATTGAACTTAAGGGAACCCTGATATGCTCATTGATCTGAGGGTCACTACAGCAGGGTAGCTGAGTGAAAACGGAACCTTCACGCAACAATGACTGCTAGCAGCAGAAAAGAGAGTAATTCTTAAAGGAATGTAACTTCAACAGTAGTGAAAGAGTTAATCACTGCAGGTGCCTTGATTCACACACACAAGCAGTGTAAAATTGTTTATGCAGCAGGCTTTAGCAAACACACCAAAATTCACACAGCACTTTGTTATCTGAATAAATAAATCAAGCTGTGGGCATTATGTAAACCATAATTTGATAATGAATATTAGTTATTTCCAAACTTGTTCAATCAGAGTATAAGAAGCTGTGTTTATCTCATGAAACAGGTAAAGTTGAAGTTAATACAAACAGTTATTTTCAAGCAGAATGAAGGTTAATTGTTATAAAGATTGAAGTATGCTTAGGAAGTCCGTTAATGAGAGATGGTAGCAATATGAATCTTTGTCACAGTTATTTGTATGCAAGTTGGTAAGTAGAAGTAATAGTTTAGTGCATATTTGACATCTGAAGCGAATATGAATCTCCAGCAAGTGAGAGTTACACAGTTAATATGGCAAGCATAAGTGTAATGAAGTTGCAGCAATACACACAGTTCATACAATGCAATATATACAGACCAGTATTACAGGAGATGGCAATTGAGCAGAGTAATACTGTTACCAGACAGCAACCAGTCCCAGCGGTATCACAGTGAGCCTGACAGAGAACCGCGGCGGGAGAATGTCGGGCGTGACGTCACACGCTGCAGGGAGTAACTTCAATACAGGAGAGAGACTGAGAAATCTCTGACTGAATAAACGGTGAAAATCTTCAGGCACAAAAGAGCATCTGCAGGTTGATTCAAGCAGGCAGAAACTCAGGGTGAGTTTAGAGAGCAATAAGTTGAAATACAAAGTTGTATAAACGGCTAGGTCTCTTCAGAAGCAGCTTGTCACTGAGCAACAAATTACCAAGCAATGAGTTCTGTTGGGAGGAGCCTTAAATAGGGCTAGTGTGTTCACTTTCTTAAAGGTACAGCATGAAAAGAGATAAATCCCTGACACCTTTTGATGGTGAAACTTGTATTCCTTTTTTAACCCACACTGGGTTTAAACGGATGTATAAATTTGCAGATTTGTAGATTACAAATAACAAGCTGGTAACATCATATTGCGCTAGTATGTAAAGTCAGTTGAAAAGTGGTACCAATAAACCACACTCATGAGCTGTTACACCTCTGTGTGCCTACCTGCTTTCATGCGAAGCTGAGTCGATCTGTTTGTGGCAAGGCACAGGTGTCTGGGCAGCTCCTTGTAGCTGGTGACATCACTCGTAGCGTCGGTACTGAGGAAAGTAGATCCGTTATGTAACCAGTGTCCTTACTCTGCGCAGAGTGTTATAGGATTGTAGATGGAAAGTAGTGCCTTATCTTAATCTATTGCAATCCTTCGAACAGGTTGTTCACTTTCAATGTATCAAGCTTGCCTTATTACCATCAACGCGTTTCGCCATTAACAATGGCTTTATCAAGATGGTTCTGAGTAATTTGCAGGCTCTTTATAAACAGGTGTTTAACAGTTGATTGGTTGGATCTAACAGCCCCATTTCCTGTTAGCTCTCTCGTAAAGGTGGACTAGTTCATTCTTATTGTAAAAAGTCACTATCATAAACCTTACATATATGTAACCAATATCGTTGCATTACTGTTTATAGTCAAATGGACAATTAATCTCATAGATATGTATATAAAAAGGAATTAGAGGAATAAATACAAAATAAAATGAAATGAAATTAAATAAAATAAAGTTTGAAAAATATAAAATTGTATCTGTGTACATGTATGATAAAACATAGTATAAAAGGTCCAAATAAGTAGGGCTCAGATTGGATTAAAAATTAGACAACAAAAAAAACAGGTGTTAAATCAATATTAATCCTATTAGCTTCATCCCTTATAGAAGTACAATTTATATATGAACCAACTGCAATTCATGGATCTATATAGAATCCATAAACAACATTTAGAAATCCTATATGTGGTTAATCAATGTAATGTCATAAATAGTAATCATAAATATTATATATATATACTTTTTATCCCAAAGAAACCTAAAGTTAACAGATGTTAGTCTAAAATAAAAGGATTTAGGTCTAACTCTGAGTTCAAACCTTGTGGGTATAATGTCTGTAACTCATATATTAATTCTGCTTCTTTTCTCAATAATAGATGGTCATAATCACCTCCTTGCCATGGTTTTTTTATTTTACATATACCCCAATATTTTAGGTCTTTACTGTTATTCTGATGTTTTAACCTAAAATGCTCATATAGGCGAGTTTCGTGCTCTCCCTTCTTGGTTAAATTGAGGTGTTCTCTTATCCTAGTATGTAGGGTCCTAGAGGTCTCCCCCAGGTACTGTTTCCCACATGAAATAATGAAAAAGTCCAGCAAACACTGTATAGATATTGGGTGCAAACTATAACAGGGCACTGCACAACCCTGTATCCATATGCAAAGTTCAAAAAAAGAATAGCAGCACTCCAAAAATGATAATTACCAGTCCTTTATTGTAGCCAAAAGCACAAGTGAAGCAGCAACGTTTTGGACTACATGTCCTTCATCATGCTATACCTACATCACTTCCACTTCCTCCTTATATACCCAAGAAGTGGGTATATAAGGAGGAAGTGGAAGTGATGTAGGTATAGCATGATGAAGGACATGTAGTCCAAAACGTTGCTGCTTCACTTGTGCTTTTGGCTACAATAAAGGACTGGTAATTATCATTTTTGGAGTGCTGCTATTCTTTTTTTTTAACTGTTTCCCACATGAACATTGGATTAAGTATATAATTCCCTTATCGCTACATCTGATCTTATCCTTGATTTTATATTCTTTGCCTGTATTAGTAGACGCGTAACTCCTACATTTAGTGCTCTGTTGGCATGCTTTGATTTTTTCTACCTTAATTACGATTAGCTGATAGAATTATATCAGCCAATCGGAATTGAAGGGACGCCATCTTGGATGACGTCACTTAAAGGAACCGTCACTTTGTAAGAAGACTTCGTTGGAAGAGGATGCTCCGCGCTGGATGACTTGAAGATGGACCTGCTCCACACCGGATGGATGAAGATAGAAGATGCCATCTGGATGAAGACTTCTGCCCGTCTGGAGGACCACTTTGCCCGGCTTGGATGAAAACTTCTCCCGGCTTCGTTGAGGACTTTGGCCCGGTTGGATGAAGACTTCTCCCGGTAAGGTGATCTTCAAGGGGTTAGTGTTAGGTTTTTTTAAGGGGGTATTGGGTGGGTTTTAGAGTAGGGTTGGTTGTGTGGGTGGTGGGTTTTAATGTTGGGGGGGATTTGTAATTTTTTTACAGGTAAAACTGATGATTACTTTGGGGCAATGCCCCGCAAAAGGCCCTTTTAAGGGCTATTTGTAATTTAGTGTAGGGTAGGTCTTTTTTATTTTGGGGGGGGCTGTTTTATTTTGTTATGGGGATTATATTAGGTGTATTGACAATAAAGAGAGTGAATGTAGATCCTGCGCAGAAGACAGATGGGGGGAGGGGATTGGGAATACCTCTAGCTCTCCTCAACGGATACCCTAGTGTACCCGATGTAAACAGAAAACGATAGGGGGTGGAGGTGAGCGCCAAAGTAGGCTGAGGAAGGGAAAGGGGGACAACTGTAGCCCACAATGTGGGTCCTCCTACTAGTAGTTAAGGAGTGAATGTACAAAAGATATATGCTAAAATGGGTATACAAGTTAAAAATGTATATCAATATTTATTCCACACAATCGGTTAAAAATATCAGTGATCTTCTAAAACATACAGTCAAAAACATATATTACACATTCATAAATAATCATGGATCCATGTTACAATAACGAAATGTAGAAAATGACATAAAATCTGAAAAAATAATAAAAATAAAAATAAAAGTAAAAATGACCTGGTGCACCTAAAAACGTCTGACAATGAATGACCTGATAGGCCAAGTGTCTTAGTATGGGTGGTACTCTATGGTACAATCCGGATATTGATGAGTGTTCTTATGATTGTATTTATCCAAACAGATAATGGTGTGAAAAAAAGGAAAAGTGTCTATATTATATATCCGATTCAGAAAAATTCCAAAATAGTGTGTATCCTGTGATCCCAAATGTGAAGAAAATATAAGTAACTTTGCAAAAAATGTGGAAATCCTCAAATTGGTGAAACAAAAAGAAATTAGTCTTTCAAAAGTTAATCAATAAGTGTCCAAAATGATATAGTGGATTCTGTGCAGTGAAGTTGTCTCCCAGTTGGATACAATAAAACAAAATAAAACTGTGCAAAAACCTGCAAAGAAAACAAACAATACTATAATATATATAAACTGTTCAGTGGATATATCAGTATTATGCTTACTCAAATCAGTCGACTCGTTTCGGCCATATCCTCCTGGCCTTTATCAAGACTAACATTGTGAGTAAGCTAAGGCAATTTATAAGAGCTGTAATTGATGTTTGGGCGCCAAAACCTAATAGGCCACGCCCCTTCCTGTTAAGTGCATTATGGGTATGGGCAAAATGTTTCGATTTAAATCGTGCTATTAAGAAAAATTTTTATTTTAACTACTTGCTGTTACTGTTTTCTCAGGGTCAATTCTGTCTGGGCTATTACTTTTACATATAAGCCCTTGGTTAGCATCTTTAAGGTTGATTAGATTGATATCGACCTACACTTCCGGTTTCGCTAATGTTTACTGTGTTGACTTCCGGTTTCCCTTCTGTATACTAATTATGGCTTATGTCCTATGAGTGAATTTTAGTGTCTTGCTTGAAATGACTCTCTATTTGTTTATTAAACATGATCCCCTTTTGTTTATTTATAGATAAATTAGAAGCTTCCGATTTATGTTTCTGTTATCTCTATATGTTAGTATCATAGGTGCAACTTTCACTTTGTGTAATGTCAAGTTTCCACTCTAACTCTGCTTTGGCTAAAGTCATAGGGACCAGATTTAGCAATCTCAGCAATCTCAGCTGCCTTTAGATAATATCTGAATATAGTGGGTAACATGTTGGGTACATAAGTCAATAGTTTACCAGGATCGTGTGTACATCTCACTGTAGTTAATGTGTTACAAGTGAATAATTAATGTACTTATATCAAATCTTGATATATCTCGTATAATCTAATACAGACTTTACGTCAATAAACACCGGAACCGGAAGTATTAGACAACGATACCGGAAGTGTAAAATTGGTGCAAAGAGCAATAAGAAAGGACGCTATATGCACTATACCCATTAACTAGCCAAAGCAGAGTTAGAGTGGAAACTTGACATTACACAATGTGTCATGGTTTAAGGTTAGAATGATCAACACTCATAAGCAGCGAAAATACAAAACAACACAAACCGGAAGTGCTATAAAACAGCGATACCGGAAGTGAAAGATAAACCGGAAGTGCTATAAAACAGCGATACCGGAAGTGAAAGTTGCACCTATGATACTAACATATAGAGATAACAGAATTTTTTTTTTTTTTCCACATTTTTTGCAAAGTTACTTATATATTCTTCACATTTGGGATCACAGGATACACACTATTTTGGAATTTTTCTGAATCGGATATATAATATAGACACTTTTCCTTTTTTTCACACCATTATCTGTTTGGATAAATACAATCATAAGAACACTCATCAATATCCGGATTGTACCATAGAGTACCACCCATACTAAGACACTTGGCCTATCAGGTCATTCATTGTCAGACGTTTTTAGGTGCACCAGGTCATTTTTACTTTTATTTTTATTTTTATTATTTTTTCAGATTTTATGTCATTTTCTACATTTCGTTATTGTAACATGGATCCATGATTATTTATGAATGTGTAATATATGTTTTTGACTGTATGTTTTAGAAGATCACTGATATTTTTAACCGATTGTGTGGAATAAATATTGATATACATTTTTAACTTGTATACCCATTTTAGCATATATCTTTTGTACATTCACTCCTTAACTACTAGTAGGAGGACCCACATTGTGGGCTACAGTTGTCCCCCTTTCCCTTCCTCAGCCTACTTTGGCGCTCACCTCCACCCCCTATCGATTATATTAGGTGTAATTAATTTAAACATCTTGTAATTTGTTTATTATTTTCTGTAATTTAGTGGGGTTTTTTTGTACTTTAGATAATTTTATTTAATTGTATTTAATTGTATTTAATTTAGGGAATTAATGTAATTATAGTGTAGTGTTAAGTGTAATTGTAACTTAGGCTAGGTTTTATTTTACAGGTACTTTTGTATTTATTTTAACTAGGTAGTTAGTAAATAGTTAATAACTATTTAATAACTATTGTACCTAGTTAAAATAAAAACAAACTTGCCTGTAAAATAAAAATAAATCCTAAGCTAGCTACAATGTAACTATTAGTTATATTGTAGCTAGCTTAGGGTTTATTTTATAGGTAAGTATTTAGTTTTAAATAGGAATAATGTAGTTAATGATAGTAATTTTATTTAGATTGATTTAAATTATATTTAAGTTAGGGGGTGTTAGGGTTAGGGTTAGACTTAGGTTTAGGGGTTAATAAATTTAGAATAGGGGCGGCGACGTTGGGGGCGGCAGATTAGGGATTCATAAGTATAATGTAGGTGGCGGCGGTGTCCGGAGCGGCAGATTAGAGGTTAATAATATAATGTAGGTTGCAGCGATGTCGGGGGCGGAAGATTAGGGGTTAATAAGTGTAAGATTAGGGGTGTTTAGACTCGGGGGTTCATGTTAGGGTATTAGGTGTAAACATAAATTTTATTTCCCCATAGGAATCAATGGGGCTGCGTTAAGGAGCTTTACGCTGCTTTTTTGCAGGTGTTAGACTTTTTTTCAGCCAACTCTCCCCGTTTATTCCTATGGGGAAATCGTGCACGAGCATGTTACACCAGCTCACCGCTAACGTATGTAGCGCTGGTATTGGAGTGCGGTAATGAGCTAAATTTTGCTCAACGCTCACTTCTTGTCTGGTTTGTAAAAATCTGTAATACCAGCGCTGTCTGTAAGTGAGCGGTGAGCATAAACTGCTCGTTAGCACCGCATAGCATCTAACGCAAAACTCGTAATCTAGGTGAATGTATTTACTCTTCCTCCTATGTCCCTTTAATATGAATTGCTCTTTATCTCTGCATACTGTTGTATACTGCATTTACATTAATGAGTTGTTTATCTTAAAACAATGTATATTAGGTGTTATCTACTTAATTACTGGTCTTGCTTGATAATAAGCTATATTAATGTCTGATTAAATATTTGATTACTCTCTTATTGCCAGTTAATGTTAACCTTATTATAGTCAAATCAGATGTGCCTAATTCATAGGTGTTGTGGCATTTTTGACTTTGAACTCGGAAGGTCATATAATTTAATTATTTTCTTTCTAAACTAATGTGTGTAACTCAAAGTAATTATACTGTGAGATGCCCACGTCCATTTATCCAATTATCTGGTATGTTAAAGGTGTTTGGCAATGTATGCTGCTACTGGCAACTTTCATTAAGATCAAAGCTTTATTATCCAATACATTATGAACTGATTTACCTTTTTCATATTCACACTTAGATATGCTCTTTGAATATGAGATTTTTTTTTTTTATATATAAATACAGTTGCTTAAATTATACTGCTCTTTGATAATCAGCACTGTTCAAAACTGTGTATTAGTGAGCAGGGGTGAGTAAAACACTTGCATTTCATATTTAAGAATTACTGCAGAAATAGCACATGTATGTAGTGACATTTCCTTGAACACATTTATTGGTGCAGAAAATATGGGCTTGTCATTTTTCACACCCCTGGCACCTCCATATTGTCTAGAATTGCTATTCAAAAAGGTAATAAAATATTATGCAATCCAAATGTGAAAAATTCTGAATATGCTGGTACACTGCTGCAAATTATTTTAAATGGCTAAATCCCCTCCCCCCCACCACAGACTTGCCTTATTTATAGAAACAAATCCTCACTAGTTACTGAAGCAGACACAGCTTGTCACTGTCATTTTGTTACCAAAGTGTGCTTTGCTTAATATTATCTCCTCTGGGGGGGGGGGGGGGGGGTAATTTATGTACAGATATAAATGTTCTTCTTCAGTGATTAAAAAAACATTTTTTGGGGGGGCAGAGCTAACCGGCAATGGAGATGGTCGCATGCTATGGGTGCTCTGCATTTTAAACTCCCAAAACTGCCTTAATAGTGACTGTAAATCATTAAAAAAAATATCCGTGGTGCAGTGAATACTATCTAATGAGGACCTGTGTATGCTGGTAAGCGAATATTGAGCCAGAAGCACCATGCTGAGCTAGGTGCCTACACTGGAGAGGGGCGCAACAAATGGCAATACAACGCTATTCCTGACTATCAATATCTTCAGCATGAATATTGACTGCGGTGTTTATATGCACCCGACATCTACGACTTAGTACATCCTTTCACCTAGATTTAGAGTTCTGTGTTAGCCTTAAAAAGCAGCATTAAGGGGTCCTAACGCTGCTTTTTGATGCCGCTGGTATTACGAGTTTGGCAGGTACAGGTGTACCGCTCACTTTTCTTCCACGGCTTTTCCATACCGCAAATCCCCTTACGTCAATTGCGTATCCAATATTTTCTATGGGATTTGCCTAACGCCGGTATTACGAGTCTTGGAAGAAGTGAGCGGTACAGCCTCTACCTCAAAGACTACTACCGCATAAAAAAGTCAGTAGTTAAGAGTTTTATGGGCTAACGCCGGAACATAAAACTCTTAAAGGGGCAGTCAACACCAGAATTATTGTTGTTTAAAAAGAAAGATAATCCCTTTATTACCCATTACCCAGTTTTGCATAACCAACACAGTTATATAAATACTCTTTTTACCTCTGTGATTACCTTGTATCTAAGCCTCTGCAGACTGCCCCCTTATTTCAGTTCTTTTGACAGACTTGCATTTATCCAATCAGTGCTCACTCCAGGGTAACTTTACGTGCATGATCTCAATGTTATCTATATGAAACACATGAACTAAATGGCTAAATCCCCTCCCCCCCACCACCACCACAGAATTGCCTTTTTTATAGAAACAAATCTTCACTAGTTACTGCAGCAGACAAAGCTTGTCACTGTAATTTTGTTACCAAAGTGTGCTTTGCTTAATATTATCTCCTCTGGGGGGTAATTTATGTACAGATATAAATGTTCTTCTTCAGTGATTAAAAAAAACATTTTTTGGGGGGCGGAGCTAACCGTCAATGGAGATGGTCGCATGCTATGAGAGCTCTGCATTTTAAACTCCCAAAACTGCCTTAATAGTGACTGTAAATCATTAAAAAAAAATATCCGTGGTGCATTGAATACTATCTAATGAGGACCTGTGTATGCTGGTAAGCGAATATTGAGCCAGAAGCACCATGCTGAGCTAGGTGCCTACACTGGAGAGGGGCGCAACAAGCGGCAATACAACGCTATTCCTGACTATCAATATCTTCAGCATGAATATTGACTGCGGTGTTTATATGCACCCGACATCTACGACTTAGTACATCTTTTCACCTAGATTTAGAGTTCTGTGTTAGCCTTAAAAAGCAGCGTTAAGGGGTCCTTACGCTGCTTTTTGACTCCGCTGGTATTACGAGTTTGGCAGGTATCTATATGAAACACATGAACTAATGCCCTCTAGTGGTCAAAATGCATTCAGATTAGAGGCAGACTTCAAGGTCTAAGAAATTAGCATATGAACCTCCTAGAATTAGCTTTCAACTAAGAATACCAACAGTACAGTAACATTCTCTATATACTCTCTTGTTACAGATCATATAGGCTGGGTGTCTTTAAGGTTGGAATAGGCTAAATATTTCTTATTGCCACTTGTTATCACCCAGCACTGACACCCTGATATCAACAAGACAGCTGGCTAGGTGACAGACAAGGTTTATAGAGCTTCAAATTTATACTATGCTCTGGTTCCTTTTCCAAATGTGCTATAATGTAACCCTAGTATGTGTTGAGAATGTACCTACTATTGTTGATACAGAGTCATAATGTCTCTGGGGCTTCATACAGAGGTGTGAGGGACATTGCCACTACCGCATTCTTCTTGCTATACATCCTCTGGTTTACTAAACTGAACTTTCTCACTAGTGCAGGATGTCGGTATCTGCCTGATAGAGCTGTAGTAGGGTTACTCTATGTTTACAACATTTGGACTCACTGCTATACGGTTATTTGAATCCAATGTTTTTCCCTTTCTATACCCTATATCTCTCGAATATGGCCCACTCATGATGGGCAGAGCTTACCCCCCACTTTACTTGTCATGTTCTGATGTTTGCAATTAGGTTACAACTATTTTATTTACCTGTAGGTGTTATTATATATCGTTTCACAGACTTCAGTGAACATTATGTGAGGCTTAATGTGTTTACTTGGGTATAAGAATCACAGTGGCTATTGTGCATTATTTGAGATACCTGTTTTAACTATAGTCCTATTCATTGACAATAACCTCTCATTAGGTGCCCAGCAACCTATTGAACTGCCTGCGGCCGAGGCAGAGCAATATACTGAGTGTTTGGGCCTTAATACGCATCTGGATTTTTTTTTCTAGGGTATACGCTACCACTACTTCTTAAACTAACAGACCTGTTAAGATAAAAGCTTATTACTATCATATTTGACAACCTTGAGATATGGTATGTTCCCATAGCTGACCTGTTAAATACATGATACTACTGGTAATTTGTATTAAGCTCTGGAGGGCCAGGGATAGCATTCTAGAAGGCTGGGAACAAACTTCCAATAGTAACATAGTTAACCCACTATATTCAATGGAATATAGCTTGACAACCTTTATATACAATAGTGTGTAACAACTCTTTCAAGTGAAACAGGTCTGGTTATATTTTCTACAGATCATAGGGTCATACCTATCGCATTGACCCATAAGGATTACAACCTCTATGATTGAGGGCCTCTGATTAATATACTGCCTGACTCGACTAAGTTACTAATTATATTAAGTTTGCAACTAGCAGTAGCGCTTGATTGTCTTTTTGTCGTTATAGAGATTGTCTTTTCCCCTTCTATTTATGGTTAGACATGTACAGCAGATATCTGAAATACCTAGTCCTTAGGGATCATTGGCGTGTACCCTAACTAACTATATGTAAGACATATTATACTATAAAGCCCTGGACACTCTAGAATTCTTTTAATTTTAGAATGAGAGCTGCTATTTAAATACCTTAGAGATCACCTTCACCGCAACCTCCTAATTACTAGTTACTCAATTGATATATTATAATAAGCCCAATAGCTCCAGCTTTATAAAAATAATAAAAAGAAAGGAAATAAAAAAAAAAGCCCTATAACCGTTAAAAAGTTATCTCATATAGCGAAGTGGCTAGACTCCTAAGTCCCCCCCCCCCCCAATTGTATTCTGGTCTTCTTTTGATTTTAACCAGAGATCTATATTGCGGTTTCTCTCGACACATACTGCACCTATTATTATATTTTTTTCATGATTTATCTTAAAACTATCCATATATGTTCACAGCAAGTTTCTTTTTCTGGTCCTTCAGTTATGCATCTCAATACCATGGCCTGTAATATTCTTGATAGAGCTTATTTGCCAATTAGTTGACAAGGGAGAACAGACTAGAGTTAGGATTTATAACATTTTTTTTTTAAATAATTTTTATTGAGGATATTATAAACATATACATCGTATGAAGAGAAGAATTGCCAAAACTTAAATATTACAAACATTGGGATATCGTTCACAATAGTAGACAGTATATAATCGGGTAAATACAGATTCAAAATGTAATGGGCAAAAATATCAATATCCTAATTTTTATATGAATATATATACCTCCTTTGAAAATAGTAGGCCACTCTTGGACCATGATATAATATAAATACTCGCCGGAGGTAAATAAATTGGGTCTATAGCCACTTTTGGGCTTGGTATAGTATGTAACATAAAATATATATGTCAACAAAAATGATAAAATAAGCGTCAACCATCATGAACAACATGTCGGTCTCTTGGAAACAAATGTGGTATACTCATTAACACACCCTCATTATCTAGAGAAAAACAATTGAACAAACATCTATGTACATTTATTAGAACAATATTGCTGAGATCATTAAAAGGTAAAATGATAATGAATAAAGTAGGTGGTTGTCGTAAAAAGAAAATAGATGTTTCTATAGGATTCATTTTCCTTTGCCTACGGAGTAGGCTCAATGGTTTCATGGGGGGGGAGGTATAGGGATGAAATCGGAGGGGGTGAGGCTTTAGTGAAAAATAGATAAATATAGGTTTGAGACCGGGTAGATAAGAGAATATATCGTTGTATGATCTATATGTTAAAAGGGACGTATGTAGTATCTCCCCTCAGGGGCTGTTGTCACCACTGGACACAGACGGGTAAGGGGTAGTGGATATGACCCACTCCCAAATGGAGAGCGGGAAAGAGTGAGGGGAGATACAGTCAGCAGGGAAATAGTATGGGAGCTGATAGCCCTATAAACCATAAAACAGGAGATATTGTATTAAATAAGAACCTATGTACTGGCGTAAGTATGGCACACACATACTTGGATATGTCCCACGGGACCAGAGAATAGTGTTTATGAGGCAGAAAAATAAAAAATATAACTACTGTTTGTACGCTCCTCTAGTGGCGAAAATAGAAAGCTATACTTCGTCACCAGATATATTACACAACTTTTGGGTGGAATTCTCAATGTTGATTATTTAGCGTAGGGTATAATATGCGGTCTCTACCTCACCTTTCACACTGATATACTAATAAAATATAACTTACCAATATCTTGTCATGAAACAGCCCTAATATATTGTGTTGCAGATATAGAAGGTATGGTTAAGTCTTGAATTCTTACAAACCAGCCAGTAGTTAACACTGTCAGCACCAGATCTTATCACTTGAGTATGGGCCCTATACCCAAGCAACTTGTTGTGTATTTTATATACTTCCAACATACTATTTATGGTTAAAATAATGTAACCCCTGACTGGGTTCCTGGTCACGCATAGTTTACCTCCACAATCCAATAGAAGAGAGTGACTAAAGGGAAGTAGCTTCAATAATAACCTGTAGGGCTGATTATGTAACCTTTTCAACTAGACGGTAGGTAACAAAGTGATTATACATTCCCAAATAAAGTGAGGACGTCCTTCTTTTAGCAGACCAGATAATAGGTTCATACAACCACTATCATTGTGTTGCACTAGCCACGTTATCATATTGAGTGGTTGAGTTACGCTGAAAACTGTAACTTAAAATGTTCCACAAACAATCAAGCTACTATAATATAAATATAAAGCAAACAATATAAACCTCCTGCTGGATATAATACACATTAATATATATATAATAAACAATGTGTTAGCGTAGTTTGTGTCAGAGAGGATATTTATACCATGTGAGAGGTTAGTATTCTGAGAGCAGGGCACAGTAACACATATGCAGCAGTATTGAAAACGGCTTATTAGGCAATATATGTAATTAGGTGTATCCTGTAATATTGAGCAATCTAAGCTCAAATATATGAAAAATATGAAGTCTCCCGTATTAATACTCATGTCCAATAGGGAATGGAGTAATATATAAAATTGTTATATAATGTTAACATTACATAAAATACACTCTTAAACAGAGTGGCAATAAAGTCGCACGGAAGAAATCTGTAATCTAGGATATATGGCTTGTCAAATAAAATAAGCCTGAAACATACAGAGATAATAGTGCAAGTTCGGTCCCCACACCATGGGGGGTAGTTATCAACGTGTCAACTTTCCTGCCTTCGCCGGCCCAATACGCCCGCCTAAGCTCGCCTACCTTCGCCGCCGCGGACCTGAAAAAATATGCCTAAGTTATCAAATAAAGCTGTCAAAAAGCTGCGGGCGATGAGCAGCGGACTGTGAGAGTTATCACACATCCGATTTCGCTGCTCTTCGGCTGTTTGACAGCTTTCTTGCTAGCTTGTCACTAAGCACTCACACTAAACTACACTGTTCTACCCCCTATACCGGTGCCCCCGGAGCCCCCCGCAACTAAATAAAGTTACTAACCCCTAAACCGCCACTCCTAGACCCTGCCACAAGTCTTATAAATGTATTAACCCCTAAACCACCGCTCCTAGACCCTGCCGCAAGTCTTATAAATGTATTAACCCCTAAACCGCCACTCCCGGACACCGCTGCCACCTACATTATACCTAGTAACCCCTATCCTGCCCCCCTATACCGTCGCCCTCTATAATAAAGTTATTAACCCCTATCCTGCTGATCCCGCACCTCGCCGCAAATAAATAAATAGTTTAACCCCTAAACCGCCGCTCCATGAACCCGCCGCAACCTATATTAAATTTATTAACCCCTATCCTGCCCCCCACTACACCGCCGCCACTGTAATAAAATTATTAACCCCTAAACCTAAGTCTAACACTAACCCTAACACCCCCCTAACTTAAATATTAATTAAATAAATCTAAATAATATTTCTATTATTAACTAAGTTAATCCTATTTAAAACTAAATAATTACCTATAAAATAAACCCTAATATAGCTACAATATAAATAATAATTATATTGTAGCTATGTTAGGATTTATTTTTATTTTACAGGTACCTTTCAATTTATTTTAACTAGGTACAATAGCTATTAAATAGTTATTAACTATTTAATAGCTTACCTAGCTAAAATAAAGAGAAATTTACCTGTAAAATAAAAACTAACCTAAGTTACAATTACACCTAACACTACACTACACTTAAATAAATTATTCCTATTTAAAACTAAATACTTACCTGTAAAATAAACCCTAAGATAGTTATAATATAATTAATAATTACATTGTAGCTATCTTAGGATTTATATTTATTTTACAGGTAACTTTGTATTTATTTTAGCTAGTTAGAATAGTTATTAAATAGTTATTAACTATTTAATAACTACCTAGCTAAAATAAATACAAAATTACCTGTAAAATAAATCCTAACCTAAGTTACAATTAAACCTAACACTACACTATCATTAACTAAATTAAATAAACTACCTACAAATAACTACAATTAAATACAATTACATAAACTAACTAAAGTACAAAAAATAAAAAAAGCTAAGTTACAAAAAATAAAAAAAATAAGTTACAAACATTTAAAAAAATATTACAACAATTTTAAGCTACTTACACCTAATCTAAGCCCCCTAATAAAATAACAAAGCCCCCCAAAATAAAAAATGCCCTACCCTATTCTACATTAAAAAAGTTCAAAGCTCTTTTACCTTACCAGCCCTTAAAATCAGCCAATCGGAATTAAGGTAGGAAAAATCTGATTGGCTGATTGAATCAGCCAATCAGATTCAAGTTCAATCCGATTGGCTGATCCAATCAGCCAATCAGATTGAGCTCACATTCTATTGGCTGTTCCGATCGGATTAAACTTGAATCTGATTGGCTGATTCAATCAGCCAATCAGATTTTTCCTACCTTAATTCCGATTGGCTGATAGAATCCTATCAGCCAATAGGAATTGAAGGGACACCATCTTGGATGACGTCCCTTAAAGGAGTCTTCATTCGTCGGTAGTCCGTCGGGAAAGAAGGATGTTCTGCGTCGGCGGGATGAAGATTCAAGACCCGGTTTCGAAGATGACCTCGCCCGGATAGAAGACTTCTTCAGCGCCTCTTGGAAGATGACCTCGCCCGGATGGAAGATTTCTTCAGCGCCGCTTGGAGGATCACTTCATCGGATGGAAGATTTCTTCAGCGCCCCTTGGATGATCACTTCTGCCGGTCCGGATGTCCTCTTCAGTTCCATCGGTAGCTCGGCTGAGTGAAGACAACTAAAGGTAGGATGATCTTCAGGGGATTAGTGTTAGGTTATTTTAAGGGTGGTTTGGGTTAGATTAGGGGTATGTGGGTGGTGGGTTTTAATGTTGGGGGGGTTGTATTTTTTTTTTACAGGCAAAAGAGCTGAACTCTTTGGGGCATGCCCCCGCAAAAGGCCCTTTTAAGGGCTGGTAAGGTAAAAGAGCTTTGAACTTTTTTAATGTAGAATAGGGTAGGGCATTTTTTTATTTTGTTTTTTTTTTATTTTATTAGGGGGCTTAGATTAGGTGTAAGTAGCTTAAAATTGTTGTAATATTTTTTTAAATGTTTGTAACTTATTTTTTTTATTTTTTGTAACTTAGCTTTTTTTATTTTTTGTACTTTAGTTAGTTTATGTAATTGTATTTAATTGTAGTTATTTGTAGGTAGTTTATTTAATTTATTTAATGATAGTGTAGTGTTAGGTTTAATTGTAACTTAGGTTAGGATTTATTTTACAGGTAATTTTGTATTTATTTTAGCTAGGTAGTTATTAAATAGTTAATAACTATTTAATAACTATTCTAACTAGCTAAAATAAATACAAAGTTACCTGTAAAATAAATATAAATCCTAAGATAGCTACAATGTAATTATTAATTATATTGCAGCTATCTTAGGGTTTATTTTACAAGTAAGTATTTAGTTTTAAATAGGAATAATTTATTTAAGTGTAGTGTAGTGTTAGGTGTAATTGTAACTTAGGTTAGTTTTTATTTTACAGGTAAATTTCTCTTTATTTTAGCTAGGTAAGCTATTAAATAGTTAATAACTATTTAATAGCTATTGTACCTAGTTAAAATAAATTGAAAGGTACCTGTAAAATGAAAATAAATCCTAACATAGCTACAATATAATTATTATTTATATTGTAGCTATATTAGGGTTTATTTTATAGGTAAGTATTTAGTTTTAAATAGGATTAACTTAGGCCTAGATTTGGAGTTTTGTCGGTAACGACCCGAAAAACTAACGCCGGCTTTTTTCTGGCCGCACCATAAAAATAACTCTGGTATCGAGAGTCCACATAAAGGCTGCGTTAGGCTCCAAAAAAGGAGCGTAGAGCACTTTTAACGCAGCTTCAACTCTCGATACCAGAGTTGCTTACGGATGCGGCCAGCCTCAAAAACGTGCTTGTGCACGATTCCCCCATAGGAAACAATGGGGCTGTTTGAGCTGAAAAAAAACCAAACACCTGCAAAAAAGCCGCGTTCAGCTCCTAACGCAGCCCCATTGTTTGCTATGCGGTAACACTTCCTACGTCTGCACTTAACACTCTAACATGTACTCCGAGCCTAAACACCCCTAACCTTACACTTATTAACCCCTAATCTGCCGCCCCGCTATCGCTGACCCCTGCATATTATTATTAACCCCTAATCTGCCGCTCCGTAAACCGCAGCTACTTACATTATCCCTATGTACCCCTAATCTGCTGCCCTAACATTGCCGACCCCTATATTATATTTATTAACCCCTAATCTGCCCCCCACAACGTCGCCTCCACCTGCCTACACTTATTAACCCCTAATCTGCCGACCAAATCTCGCCGCTATTCTAATAAATGTATTAACCCCTAAAGCTAAGTCTAACCCTAACACTAACACCCCCCTAAATTAAATATAATTTTAATCTAACAAAATTAATTAACTCTTATTAAATAAATTATTCCTATTTAAAGCTAAATACTTACCTGTAAAATAAATCCTAATATAGCTACAATATAAATTATAATTATATTAGAGCTATTTTAGGATTTATATTTATTTTACAGGTAACTTTGTATTTATTTTAACCAGGTACAATAGCTATTAAATAGTTAAGAACTATTTAATAGCTAAAATAGTTAAAATAATTACAAATTTACCTGTAAAAGAAATCCTAACCTAAGTTACAAATAAACCTAACACTAGACTATCAATAAATTAATTAAATAAACTACCTACAATTACCTACAATTAACCTAACACTACACTATCAATAAATTAATTAAATACAATTGCTACAAATAAATACAATTAAATAAACTACCTAAAGTACAAAAAATAAAAAAGAACTAAGTTACAAAAAATAAAAAAATATTTACAAACATAAGAAAAATATTACAACAATTTTAAACTAATTACACCTACTCTAAGCCCCCTAATAAAATAACAAAGCCCCCCAAAATAAAAAAAATGCCCTACCCTATTCTAAATTACTAAAGTTCAAAGCTCTTTTACCTTACCAGCCCTGAACAGGGCCCTTTGCGGGGCATGCCCCAAGAAATTCAGCTCTTTTGCCTGTAAAAAAAAACATACAATACCCCCCCCAACATTACAACCCACCACCCACATACCCCTAATCTAACCCAAACCCCCCTTAAATAAACCTAACACTAAGCCCCTCAAGATCATCCTACCTTGTCTTCACCATACCAGGTTCACCGATCGGTCCAGAAGAGCTCCTCCGATGTCCTGATCCAAGCCCAAGCGGGGGGCTTAAGAGGTCCATGATCCGGCTGAAGTCTTCATCCAAGCGGGCCAGAAGAGGTCTTCCATCCGATTGAAGTCTTCATCCAAGCGGCATACATCCGGAGCGAAGCGGCAGCATCCTGAAAACCTCCACCGCGGAACATCCATCCTGGCCGACGACTGAACGACGAATGACGGTTCCTTTAAATGACGTCATCCAAGATGGCGTCCCTCGAATTCCGATTGGCTGATAGGATTCTATCAGCCAATCGGAATTAAGGTAGGAATATTCTGATTGGCTGATGGAATCAGCCAATCAGAATCAAGTTCAATCCAATTGGCTGATCCGATCAGCCAATCAGATTGAGCTCGCATTCTATTGGCTGATCGGAACAGCCAATAGAATGCGAGCTCAATCTGATTGGCTGATTGGATCAGCCAATCGGATTGAACTTGATTCTGATTGGCTGATTCCATCAGCCAATCAGAATATTCCTAAAAGGAAAAAATGGAAGGCTGCTGAGCATCAGTAAAACGGTTAGTTTATTTCCAAATATAAAAAAATACACATAGAAGTGACCAAAGTGACCAAAGTCACAACAAACAGGGAAGGAGACAGCAGTCTTACATGTTTCACGCACACTTGCGCTTAATCATAGATGCTGGGAACAAGTATGGACAGCTGCTTCATTTAAAGGGACAACACACCAATAGAAACATTCATGTAATTAAGTCATGCAATCCTTGGTTATCAACTTATGCATTTGATTTGTAAAGTGTGTGTCCACATTCAATGATGCAGATCAGATAAAAACAAAATACAAAATACTTGTGAAGGGGGGACAAAATCTGGCACATATATGAAAGATACATATAACTATAATTTATAATATGAAAATGTTCAAGTAAGTAATATAAATATATATATATCCTCAAATAAAATAGTAGATAAGAAACAAATATATGTGTGATTGTCTACAAAGTATGAAACACCATGGAACCTGTGACATATTAACAAAGCATCACATTAAATTTGCAGGATAAATAAATGATATTCATGTATCCTTGTCAAAAAATATGTATATATCTCAAATGGAATAAACAAACAAATCAAATATACAAATGCAAATGTCACAGTTATCATAGGTTACTGCATATTGAAATTAACCCTTGAAATAGAGATTCTAGTAATATTCCATTGAGTATCAAAGACTACAAACTACAAAAATGTCTGCGATGCAGTTATTTGAGTATAGAGAGGGAGGGGGAGAAAAAAGAGTTATATGGAGAAAGGAATTTGAATAGAATAACTGAAACATATATACTAAAATATATACTAATATGAAAATATATGTATAGCTTTCAATATATTTCTCTCAATATGTTTAATAGTGTAAATTCCAGTTTAGTCAACAAAGTATCTCATATCCCACTCCAAATTGATACCCAGGGGAGACCTGGTCTTTAATTTATAAATCCAGAACAGTTCTTTCCTATCCAGGATTTTGGATTTATTACCCCCTCTAGGTGGTGTTCTTGCTAGGTCTATGATCTTAATTTTAATACTGGGTACATTGGTAAAGTGATGGAGATTAAACTCTCCCCCGGCTTAGTTAAAAATGAGACTAGATCTAATGCTAATTGGCTTAGGGGTGTAGGTAATTTTAGGGCACATCTCACGAATTGTTTAACCTGTGATACTATGGACTACACCAATAGGTTCAGTAGTAAGGTCACAGGTGAATCCTTTGAAATAGATTTTTATGCTACATGTCTTACTGACTATATGGTGTACTTATTGGATTGTAAACTTTGTGGGGCCCAATATGTGGGACAGTCGACCAGAACCCTTAGAGACCGAGCTAGGGAACATCTGAGAGATATAAAGAATTTTAATAAGGATTCGGCAGTAGCAAAACACTTTAATCTCCATCACTTTACCAATGTACCCAGTATTAAAATTAAGATCATAGACCTAGCAAGAACACCACCTAGAGGGGGTAATAAATCCAAAATCCTGGATAGGAAAGAACTGTTCTGGATTTATAAATTAAAGACCAGGTCTCCCCTGGGTATCAATTTGGAGTGGGATATGAGATACTTTGTTGACTAAACTGGAATTTACACTATTAAACATATTGAGAGAAATATATTGAAAGCTATACATATATTTTCATATTAGTATATATTTTAGTATATATGTTTCAGTTATTCTATTCAAATTCCTTTCTCCATATAACTCTTTTTTCTCCCCCTCCCTCTCTATACTCAAATAACTGCATCACAGACATTTTTGTAGTTTGTAGTCTTTGATACTCAATGGAATATTACTAGAATCTCTATATCAAGGGTTAATTTCAATATGCAGTAACCTATGATAACTGTGACATTTGCATTTGTATATTTGATTTGTTTGTTTATTCCATTTGAGATATATACATATTTTTTGACAAGGATACATGAATATCATTTATTTATCCTGCAAATTTAATGTGATGCTTTGTTAATATGTCACAGGTTCCATGGTGTTTCATACTTTGTAGACAATCACACATATATATGTTTCTTATCTACTATTTTATTTGAGGATAAATATATATTTATATTACTTACTTGAACATTTTCATATTATAAATTATAGTTATATGTATCTTTCATCTATGTGCCAGATTTTGTCCCCCCTTCACAAGTATTTTGTATTTTGTTTTTATCTGATCTGCATCATTGAATGTGGACACACACTTTACAAATCAAATGCATAAGTTGATAACCAAGGATTGCATGACTTAATTACATGAATGTTTCTATTGGTGTGTTGTCCCTTTAAATGAAGCAGCTGTCCATACTTGTTCCCAGCATCTATGATTAAGCGCAAGTGTGCGTGAAACATGTAAGACTGCTGTCTCCTTCCCTGTTTGTTGTGACTTTGGTCACTTTGGTCACTTCTATGTGTATTTTTTTATATTTGGAAATAAACTAACCGTTTTACTGATGCTCAGCAGCCTTCCATTTTTTCCTTTTGTACATTTTTTGCGGTAGTCCGCCGCTACCCTTTGGTTGGCTCCACACCATTTCCCCCTGCTCACATATGGTTTGATCCGCTCTGTTTCCTGTGCCTGGCGGACGATCACTGCAGCAGCACCTCTCTCTTCACTAATCAGAATATTCCTACCTTAATTCCGATTGGCTGATAGAATCCTATCAGCCAATCGGAATTTGAGGGACGTCATCTTGGATGACGTCATTTAAAGGAACCGTCATTCGTCGTTCAGTCGTCGGCCAGGATGGATGTTCCGCGGTGGAGGTCTTCAGGATGCTGCCGCTTCGCTCCGGATGGATGCCACTTGGATGAAGACTTCAATCGGATGGAGGACCTCTTCTGGCCCGCTTGGATGAAGACTTCAGCCGGATCATGGACCTCTTCAGCCCCCCGCTTGGGCTTGGATCAGGACATCGGAGGAGCTCTTCTGGACCGATCGGTGAACCTGGTATGGTGAAGACAAGGTAGGATGATCTTCAGGGGCTTAGTGTTAGGTTTATTCAAGGGGGGTTTGGGTTAGATTAGGGGTATGTGGGTGGTGGGTTGTAATGTTGGGGGGGGTATTGTATGTTTTTTTTTACAGGCAAAAGAGCTGAATTTCTTGGGGCATGCCCCGCAAAGGGCCCTGTTCAGGGCTGGTAAGGTAAAAGAGCTTTGAACTTTAGTAATTTAGAATAGGGTAGGGCATTTTTTTATTTTGGGGGGCTTTGTTATTTTATTAGGGGGCTTAGAGTAGGTGTAATTAGTTTAAAATTGTTGTAATATTTTTCTTATGTTTGTAAATATTTTTTTATTTTTTGTAACTTAGTTCTTTTTTATTTTTTGTACTTTAGGTAGTTTATTTAATTGTATTTATTTGTAGCAATTGTATTTAATTAATTTATTGATAGTGTAGTGTTAGGTTAATTGTAGGTAATTGTAGGTAGTTTATTTAATTAATTTATTGATAGTCTAGTGTTAGGTTTATTTGTAACTTAGGTTAGGATTTCTTTTACAGGTAAATTTGTAATTATTTTAACTATTTTAGCTATTAAATAGTTCTTAACTATTTAATAGCTATTGTACCTGGTTAAAATAAATACAAAGTTACCTGTAAAATAAATATAAATCCTAAAATAGCTCTAATATAATTATAATTTATATTGTAGCTATATTAGGATTTATTTTACAGGTAAGTATTTAGCTTTAAATAGGAATAATTTATTTAATAAGAGTTAATTAATTTCGTTAGATTAAAATTATATTTAACTTAGGGGGGTGTTAGTGTTAGACTTAGCTTTAGGGGTTAATACATTTATTAGAATAGCGGCGAGATTCGGGCGGCAGATTAGGGGTTAATAATTGAAGTTAGGTGTCGGCGATGTTAGGGAGGGCAGATTAGGGGTTAATACTATTTATTATAGGGTTAGTGAGGCGGATTAGGGGTTAATAACTTTATTATAGTAGCGCTCAGGTCCGGTCAGCAGATTAGGGGTTAATAAGTGTAGGCAGGTGGAGGCGACGTTGTGGGGGGCAGATTAGGGGTTAATAAATATAATATAGGGGTCGGCGGTGTTAGGGGCAGCAGATTAGGGGTACATAAGGATAACGTAGGTGGCGGCGCTTTGCGGTCGGCAGATTAGGGGTTAATAAGTGTAGGCAGGTGGAGGCGACATTGAGGGGGGCAGATTAGGGGTTAATAAATATAATACAGGGGTCGGCGGTGTTAGGGGCAGCAGATTAGGGGTACATAAGGATAATGTAGGTGGCGGTTGGCAGATTAGGGGTTAAAAATTTTTTTTCGAGTGTCGGCGATGTGGGGGGACCTCAGTTTAGGGGTACATAGGTAGTTTATGGGTGTTAGTGTACTTTAGGGCACAGTAGTTAAGAGCTTTAGAAACCGGCGTTAGCCCAGAAAGCTCTTAACTACTGACTTTTTTCCTGCGGCTGGAGTTTTGTCGTTAGATGTCTAACGCTCACTTCAGAAACGACTCTAAATACCGGAGTTAGAGAAATCCCATTGAAAAGATAGGATACGCAATTTACGTAAGGGGATCTGCGGTATGGAAAAGTCGCGGCTGAAAAGTGAGCGTTAGACCCTATTTTGAGTGACTCCAAATACCGGCGGTAGCCTAAAACCAGCGTTAGGAGCCTCTAACGCTGGTTTTCACGGCTAACGCCAAACTCTAAATCTAGGCCTTAGTTAATAATAGAAATATTATTTAGATTTATTTAATTAATATTTAAGTTAGGGGGGTGTTAGGGTTAGTGTTAGACTTAGGTTTAGGGGTTAATAATTTTATTACAGTGGCGGCGGTGTAGTGGGGGGCAGGATAGGGGTTAATAAATTTAATATAGGTTGCGCCAGGGTCAGGGAGCGGCGCTTTAGGGGTTAATACACTTATTATAGTTGCGGCAGGGTCAGGGAGCGGCAGTTTAGGGGTTAATAGGTATAGAGTAGCTTCCGGTGGGCTCCGGGAGCGTCGGTTTAGGGGGTAATAATTTTATTTAGTTGCGGCGGTGTAGGGGGGACAGATTAGTGGTGTTTAGACTCGGGGTACATGTTAGGGTGTAGACATCTCCCATAGAAATCAATGGGATGTCTGTCAGCAGCGAACTTGTACTTTCGCAATGGTCAGACTCCCATTGATTCCTATGGGATCCGCCGCCTCCAGGTACGCTGGGCCGTAAAAGTGCCGAGCGTACCTGCTAGTTTTTTGATAACTAGCAAAAGTAGTCAGATTGTGCCGTACTTGTGTGCGGAACATCTGGAGTGACGTAAGAATCGATCTGTGTCGGACGGAGCCGGCGGATCAAAGTTTACGTCACAAAATTCTACTTTTGCCGGTCTCTAGCCTTTGATAACTAAGGCAAATCAGCCTCGCCACAAATACGCTGCGGAATTCCAGCGTATTTGAGGTTGACGGCTTGATAACTACCCCCCATATCTTGTTCACTACAAAGTAGAATTTAACTCAACAGGGGCATCATTATACACGATAAACAAATTAGAGAGTCAAGAATAAAAAAGTGGATAACTAGGAAACTTTAAACAAGCATGAGTATCTAAATTTCATGCGACACATTTGAGAAATAACAAAATAGTTCTCTAGGGCAGCCAATAAGTCCACCCAAAACATAATGTATTTAAGGAGCTAGGGTACAGACCCTTTAGCAAATGCCTCTAGAAGTCTCTGGCTCAGTGTCCGGGAATAATAGTCTCTTTATAGTCCCCTTCTCCACTGCAGGGACATCATGAAATACAGTGTACGTGAATAAACATAAAGATAGTCTGAAAAGTTCAAGTGTCTAGTTGTGCATATCCACCGTTATAACCTGCGCATGTAACAGAAATATAGGCCTTGGCACGGTATCCTTTAGCAGTCATTACACATGCCGAAACACTAAACTCACACAACTCCAACTCAGAAGTAGCGCTCGGCATGCTACATTCTGCTAATGCAAACGCTCTTTCCTTAGGCCACTCCGGTCCAATATGAAACATAAAACACACAGTAAGTCTATGGTAGTTGGTGTATGATCTAGCTGCCGAGTGAAATTCAACAACTCTGTAGTATTAAAATATAAATAAAGCAAACAGTACTAGCTTTCCGATATTACTATGTATATAACCAGGAACAACAGGCTCCGCATTGTTCATCCTATACCCAATGGTTCAGGGAAGTCAATTCCTCCCACAGAGTCACAGAAGGCCAGTAAACATTGGCTCCAGTGGGATGTCGCTAACCCCATCTTGGGGTACATATTGACTGCCAAATTTATCGCCAGCAAGGTAGCTGCTCCCCAGGCAGATCGTCTCTCCAGAATCGCACGGTAAATGATCAAGTAGGTAGGAAGGCACTTATACCGTGTACCCCTCACAGCCTTCTCGCAGATCCGGGTAGCTGACTCTACAAGAGCCATTGTTCAAGTCTCCACTTTAACTTGTAATCCGGGTGGTGGATATTGGGGTTTTAGGATCTCGTCCCCAGTGTTCCCTGTAGTGTAAAAGTCAGGTTCTATATAATCTGTTCCGTTAGGCTGAAGCGCCATTTTCAGCTCATATGTAAGGGCAGCCTGGTACCTATCCATGCGGTCGCAAAGCTCCCTGAGAATATAAGTTGCAGGCAACATAATTTACACATATACCGGTGTTTGTTAGTGGAGCTGGGAGGGAGCCGTAGTCGATCAAAGATTTCTTGCTGGTCTCCACGTGGCTGAGAAGAAACAGCCCTACTCTGGGTCTCCAGGTAGAATAATGTCTAAAAAAACACAGATCAAACCTCAGAACGTCACCTGTAATCCTGGGCTTCTGAATCTTCTGAGCCCCTAGTAAAGCAACATTGGTCAGGAATTGAAGTCTGAATGGTCACCAAGCTTGACTTTTTTAAGTACTATAGCCGGAGCTGCTGAGATTTGCGACCATCCATCTCCTATGTTGGCTCCGCCCCCAGGATTTATAACATTTAACTCTTATACAACCATAGCAATATAAACAGGTTTCTGCAAAAGTGAATGGTCTTCATCTTTGTCTGAGTAGTGCTGGATGCTGGTGCTCACCCAAGGTCCCTGGGTGGCATAGGATTCTGAGGATACTACTTATTTAGACTATTATACACCTCCTAAAAGTAGCTGTGTTGTAATAGACCATTCTCTCTTGTCTACCTCATATGTACAGGTACTGTATAATTCTGTAAATAAAACTACTGATATTAGTAATGTTTATACATTATTTATAATAACTGTAGGACATCTTAGAGTGACTATTCCGCCTAGGTATATTTATATTTTAGTCTTTGTTGAACACGTGGAGTGGAGATCACCTTTATAATTATTTGTATTTATGTCTATGTTGAGCATATTTTTCCATATACTTCATAATTATAGGATAATTGTGCGTCGATACCTTCTATAGGTTTAATTATGTTATTATATACATCTTCTATAATATTGTTCTGATAATATTTGTTGGGTTCTCCTATTTATATAACTCATTATTAACAAATTGAGGTCCAAAGGAGGCATCTAAGATTTGTGGAGAACTTTCCCATCCCTTAACTTAACAGAAAAAAGTGAGGTCTATTTTATGTATATAGAAATGTATTTGTGATGTAACAAATCTGACTGCATATTTACATCTATATCTTTGATGGTATTCTTTCTCTAAGGATGTTACTAATGCTCTTTGAAGTATTAAATGTATGTAATTTTACCTTTTTCAACCTCAATAAAAAAATTATAACAAAAACAAAAAAAAAATATTTTTGATCAGAGCTGCTTACATCCTATTAAATGATTTGAACAGCCACTAGGATTTTAGCAGCTATAATTCCTATTGGCTGATTCAAAATTTTCAGCCAATAGGAATGCAATACTACCCCCAGTATAAAAGGGGTACCTTGCATTTCAATCCTCAGTGTGCGGCAGATGATCACATGAAGATGACCTCCACGTTGGATCGATGGACCTCCACCTGGACCTCTGCCTTGGACCTCCACCTGGACCTCCGCCTTGGACATTCTCCTGGATCTTCGCCTCCGCACATCGACCGCTCCGCCTCTGCAGGGATGAAGATGTTGGGCCCTCGATGGATGAAGATGGAGCTGCCTGGATGAAGATGCCACCTGGATGAAGATGGAGCTGCTGGGAGGAAGATCGTTCAAGCGGGACTTCAACAACTGTGAGTACCTGAAGAGGGGTTAGTGTTAGGTTTTTTTAAGGTTTTTTGGGGTGTTTTTTTTAGATTAGGGTGGGCACTCTTAAAAGCGCTGAATGCCCTTTTAAGGGCAGCATAAAAGCTGAATGCCATTTTCAGGGCAATTACCATGCAAATGCCCTTTTCAGGGCAATGGGTAGATTAGGTTTTTTAGATAGTTTTTTTTTTAGAAAAAGAGCTGATATACACATTTTAATAGGGTCTACAACAAAGATTATACAAGTTTCAAATGGACTATTATTAAAACAGTAAATGTGGGGAGGAGAGGAGACAGGGACCATGCCTTGGCAAAATGAGAGGTCTATTGGATTTTTCAGCTATGGACAAGGTTTTCTAACGGCCTCAATTCAGAATATGACCTAATTATTATTTTTATTATTTATTATTATTTTTGGAATTAGTATGAGGTAGGGGTCATATACATGCATTAAAAGGACAATAAAAATTATAATATCTTGTAGAGTTTATTCTTAATATTTTTTGGATTATATGCTATTGGAGGTATTGTATACAGATTAAATATAAAATATTAATGTCCTATGTAAAGTATATATTAAGTCTGCATAAGGTTTTGTATCTCTATAGAATTTACGGAAATTGTACAACAGGAGAATATAAGCTAATTGAATGTGTTATAGCACAATTCAATTTTTGTCCATAATAGCTGTTATTTGGGAATTGTATATAGATCAAAGTCAAATTATTAATGTATCATTGAAATTTTTAAATAAGTCTGTATATGATGTTGTATTTCAATGGAAAAAATGAAACTGTACATATAGGAATATATGCAAATTGTATGTGTTATTGCAGGATTTATTATTATTGTGCATAATATTTGATGATTTATAGATAGGTGGTTGCAATCTAAAACCTAAATGTATGTATTAAGCCATTTAAAATAGATTTTGACAGGCTACTAGTGAACTAGCAATATTACTATGGGCACATACTAACTATTTAGAGTAGGTACATTATATGCCAAATGTAAACACCATTTATAAATTTATGAACATTGTGACAGATATATCAGTTACAAACGAAGTATATACTACATTTACTGCATGAACAGAGTTATGTTTAAGCCACACAATAATTATATTGGTGCTCAATTGAGGTGGTATACCTTTAATGTGAGCCTCTAATTAGGAGTTATTAACTTCCTGCCCATTAGTGAATGAAATGGTTTTACCCTCTTTTTAAGCCCATATGCAGAAGGTAAATCTAGAGAGCTATGAGTATGGCCCTTTTGCCAAAACTCGTAAGCTTTACTACAAGCTAAAGGGCATTGTTATGTTCATGTTTTAAAAAGCTAATAAAGAACTGTTTTTACTAAGTTGCTGCTTCTCCGAAATCATTTTTTGAAAGTGTTAATTGGCCTAATTGGAGAGAGAGCAGCACTGATCCCAGGAAGCTGATTGCACTTTGAATTGAGTACCCAAAAGGTCATCGCTCTGATTGGAGCCGAACAAGAATTGAGCAACCACTTTATCCCCAGAAAGCCGGCCACGACCAGTGATGTCATCACTTGGAGCAGAGGCTTGTGGAGACACAGCAGTGAACGAGCCGCAACAGAACCGTGAGTGTGAAAAGCTTGCAGAGCATAGCAGCTCTAAGTACACGATAGCACAAAAGTACCTCACTGCTACATAGAGCCTAGGAGAAGGGTCTCCCTAACGGCTGGATTATATATCTATAGAAGCGTGGCCATGAAGCGGGGGTAAGTGGTGGTTTCCATTTCTTACTAGCATGTTCTTGAACTATCTAAAGGGGACACTGTGAGCAGATAAATCTTGGGGAAAACACATACATAGAATGGATTTGTGTGCGGATGCTGCAGGTGCACTCAGGGTCTCCTCTCGATGGGGAATTGTAAGTTTATCTTTAGGGAAATGCCCTACAAAAGGCCCTTTTAACGGCTAATGGTAGTTTATTCTATATTATGCTTCTTTTTATTTTGGGGTATTTTTTTAAATGGGTATTAGAATAGGAATACTTTTTATTATTTTGGATAATTTGTTTGCTATTTTGTGTAATGTTTTTTTTTTCGTTTTGGGTGGGTTTTTAGATTAGGGGTTTGGCATTTCATTAAAGCTGAATGCCCTTTTAAGGGCAGGGAAAAAAGCTGAATGCCCTTTTAAGGTCAATGCCCATACAAATGCCCTTTATAGGGCAATAGGTAGATTAGATTTTACTTTATTTTGAACTAGTATTTTTAGGGCAATTCCCTACAAAAGGCTTTTAAAGGGCCTACAAAAGGCCCTTTTAAGGGCCCTTGGTAGTTTATTATAGATTAGGGTTTTTTATTTTTGGGGTGTTTTTTTAGGAATACATTTTATTGTTTTGGATAATTTTGTTTGTTATTTTTTGCAATGGTAGTTTTTTTGTGGTAATTTTAATGTTTTGATTTTTTGTAATGTTAGGTTTTAGTGTAAGGCAGCTTAGGTTTTATTTCACAGGTAAGTTTGTATTTATTTTAATTAGGTAGTTAGCAAATAGTTAACAATTATTTACTAACTAGTCTACCTTGTTAAAATAAATACAAACTTACCTGTGAAATAAAAATGAAACCTAAGCTAGCTACAATATAACTATTAGTTATATTGTAGCTAGCTTAGGTTTTATTTCACAGGTAAGTATGTATTTAGTTTTAAATAGGTATTATTTAGTTAATAAATGTATCTTTATTTTAGCTCTATTTTAATTATGTTAAAGTTAGGGGGTGTTAGGTTTAGGGTTATGGTTACGGTTAGGGTTAAGTTTAGGGTTACGGTTAGGGTTAGGGTTAGGTTTAGGGGTTTATAGTTTAATTATTATTATTATTATCAGGTATTTGTAGAGCGCCAACAGATCCGCAATGCTGAATTTAGGTTGTTGCGAAGTGGGGGGCTGGTGGTTTAGGGGTTAATAGGTTTATTTAGTGGTAGTGATGTGGGAGGCCAGAGGTTTAGGGGTTAATAGCTTTATTTAGTGGTGGCGATGTTGGGTAGTGGCGGAATAGGGGTTAATAGCTTTATTATAGTGTGGGGGATATTGGGGTGCAGAGGAATAGGGGTTAATAACTTTAGTATAGTGGCAGCGATATCGGGAGAGGCAGATTAGGGGTTAATATATTTATTTAGGTGGCAGCGATATCGGGAGCGGCAGATTAGGGGTTACTAACTTTATGTAGGTGTAGGCGATGTCGGGGGGGAGGCAAATTGGGGGTGTTTAGAAGTGGGGTTTATGCTAGGGTGTTTAAACGTTACTTTTTTTTCCCCATAGACATCAATGGGGCTGCGTTACGGAGCTTTTCATTCCGCGATTGCAGGTGTTAGTTTTTTTTCTAACCCACTCTCCCCATTAATGTCTATAGGGAAAGCATGCATGAGCATGTCAAAACAGCGCTTGTATTTTGTGCGGTATGGAGCTCAACACAAAACCATATCGCACTCACAAGCCGGCTGTTTTAAAACTTGTAAAGGCAGCGCTATGCAGGGTGAAAGAATGCAACTTTTGTTGCGTTCGTTAAAAACCCTCTAACACGCATAACTCATAATCTACCTGAAAATGTGGTGCATAGCAGCAATTAGCAGACCTCTAATTGGCAAAAACAATGGCAAAGCCATGCATGTCTGTTGTTTCTGAACAAACGGGACCCCAGATAAGCTTTTACAACCATTTGTTTTATGACCACAGTAATTGTGTGTAAATAATTTCAATGAGAACCCCAAAATTTGTTAAAAGTGGGTTGTATTCTAAAAAAATATATAGTTAGTGTTATTAGTAAATTTTAAAAAAAAGGTTCTATTTCTGTTTAAATTGGTGTATAGCAAAAATGCTAAAAAATCTCTGGTATTATAGGCGAGTTTTTCTCTTAGGGGGTTACAGGTACAGAATATTGTGAAGGCCTTGCTACAGGGTACTGCTGTGCAGAAAAAGACTAACAGGCAAGCTGCAGCTGTTATAGCAGCCCAGAACGAAACTAACAGGCTCCTAGCTTTGTAAATCGGAACATTGAGTGAGACATAAAAAGAGATCCTTGAATGCTTTACTACCCAGCAAATACAACCTCAAGCAGAAAGAGTGAGCTGGATATTCCAGATGATGATGTGGAGATCAACCTGTGTCTTTATAACAAACAGCCACCCATGAATCCTGGCCTTTGTGAAATGCTAGGATTTACCATTGAAACAAATAAAGGGGACTTTCATTCATGACGTATAAAATACTTCATGCTTAAAGTTCCTTTATTTGTTTGCTCCCAAGCTTACATTCTTGCTTTTCAAATAAAGATAGCAAGAGGTTGAATAAAAATTGATAATAGAAGTACATTAAAAAGCTGCTTAAAATTGCTGCTCTATCTGAATCATGAAATAAACTATTTGAGTTTAGTATCCTTTAACTCTAAACACTTACACACACAGTTTTACTCTCTCTCTCTCTCTCTCTCTCTCTCTCTCTCTCTCTCTCTCTCTCTCTCTCTCTCTCTCTCTCACACACACACACATATATATTTACATTCATACACACACAGACAGTTATACACACAGAGATACAGTGATATACTCTCACTCATGGACACACAGACTTAAATTCACACATACTCTTCATCCCTCACATGCACACACCAAAAACACAGTTATATTATTATTATTATTATCAGGTATTTGTAGAGCGCCAACAGATTCCGCAGCGCTGTAAACATAGTCGGTGTACAGGATAGCTTTGTAGGGGTCATGTGGGTAGAGGACCCTGCCGAGAGTTTCACTGTTGTAGTCGACTTTTATGAAGCAATCTGTAAACAGCTGGGCCCATAGGCTTACAATCTAAGGGGTTCAAGGGGAAAGCAATGGCGTTAGGAATAGTAAACTTTTTAGGGAGTGCTTGAAGCTATTAAAACTAGGGGAGAGTCTTATGGAGCGAGGCAGGGAATTCCACAAGATGGGGGCCAGTCTGGAGAAGTCCTGTAAACGTGAATGTGAGGAAGTAACAAGAGAGGAGGAGAGGAGGAGATCCTGAGCTGATCGAAGGGGACGGGAGGGAGAGTATCTAGAGACAAGTTCTGAGATGTAGGGGGGAGCAGTGCAGTTGAGAGCTTTATATGTCAGGGTGAGGATTTTATGTTTAATCCTAGAGGCAAGAGGAAGCCAGTGAAGGGATTGGCAGAGAGGTGCAGCAGATGAAGAGTGACGAGTAAGGAAGATGAGCCTGGCAGAGGCATTCATAATGGATTGCAAAGGAGCTATGCGGCAGCTAGGTAGACCAGAGAGGACGGAATTGCAGTAGTCGAGGCGGGAAAGGATGAGAGAGTGGATTAAAATCTTGCTTGTATCTTGTGTAAGGAAATGTCTAATTTTAGCAATGTTTTTAAGGTGGAAGCGGCAGGCTTTAGCCAAGGACTGAATGTGAGGAGTGAAGGAAAGATCTGAGTCAAGTGTGACCCCAAGACATCGGGTGTGCGGGGTAGGGGTAATGATGGAATTATCAACAGTTATTGAAATTTTGGGGGTGGAGACATTGGAAGAAGGGGGAAAAATAAGGAGTTCAGTTTTGTAGAGATTTAGCTTAAGGTAGTGAGAGGACATCCAAGATGAGATGTGAGAAAGACAGTTAGTGACACGGGTTAGTAAGGAAGGAGGTAGGTCTGGTGCAGAGAGGTAGATTTGGGTGTCATCGGCATACAAATGGTATTGAAACCCATGGGACTTTATTAAGGAACCTAGTGATGACGTGTAGATTGAAAAGAGAAGGGGACCAAGGACAGAGCCTTGAGGTACCCCAACAGAAAGTGGTAACGGGGCAGAGGATGTTCCGGAGAAGACTACACTAAATGTACGGTTAGTCAGATAGGAAGAGAACCACGAGAGAGCTGTGTCACAGATGCCGAATGATTGGAGGGTTTGGAGCAGAAGAGGGTGGTCAACAGTGTCAAAGGCTGCAGACAGGTCAAGGAGGATAAGCAGAGAGAAGTGGCCTTTGGATTTTGCTGTAAACAGGTCATTGGTAACCTTGATAATTGCTGTCTCTGTAGAGTGATGGGAACGAAATCCAGATTGCTGTGGGTCAAGAAGAGAGTTTAGTGTAAGGAAATGGGATAGACGTGCGTAAACTAGCTTTTCGAGGAGCTTTGAGGCAAGAGGGAGTAGGGAAATAGGGCGCTAATTGGAAGGGGAGGTTGAATCAAGGGAAGGTTTTTTGAGGATATGTGTGACCAGTGCATGTTTAAGAGATGAGGGAAATATACCAGTGCTGAGGGAGAGGTTGAAAATGTGTGTGAGTATGGGGGTGAGGGTAGAAGAGAGGGAGGGGAGTAGCTGTGAGGGGATGGGGTCGAGGGGACAGGTAGTGAGGTGGGAGGACAGTATAAGGGCAGAAACTTCATCCTCATTAACAGGGGCAAAAGAGCTGCATTTTTGGATATTTGGGTTTTGGGTGATCGTGAGCTTTTGAGGGGGTGGGAGATTGGAAGTATGTTGAGAGCTGATTTCACTTCTGATGGAGTCAATTTTGTTTTTGAAGTGGCTTACAAAATCTTGAGCTGAGAGAGAGGTTGTGTTAGGAGGTGGGGGTGGGTGGAAAAGAGTGTTGAACGTGGAGAACAGACGTTTAGGGTTAGAGGAAAGAGTAGAGATGAGATTAGAAAAATATTGTTGCTTATAAAGATTAAAGGCAGAATAGTAGGAGTTCAGGATGAACTTGTAGTGAAGAAAGTCAGCTGAACTCCGAGATTTCCTCCAATGTCGCTCAGCAGTACGGGAGCATCTGCGTAGGTATTGTGTCAGAGGAGTATGCCAGGGCTGAGGATGAGAGTGTGGTTTCTGAGCTAAGGTTGGATGGGCCAGAGTGTCAATGACCGATGTAAGGGTGGAATTATACTGGCAGACAGATTGGTCAGGGCAGGAAAAGGAGGTGATGGATGAGAGGAGAGGTTTGAGAGAGCTAGCGAGCTGATGCAGATCTAGTGACTTCTGTGAAGTTTGGTGTGAGGGGTAGAGGGAGGGGGAGTTGTAGGTAGGGAAGTGATGTTGCAAGTTAGGAGATGATGGTCAGAGAGAGGAAAAGGGGAGTTTGTTAAATTTGAAAGAGTGCATTGATAGGTGAAAATCAGATCAAGGGAATGACCGTGTTTGTGAGTGGGAGAGTCAGTCCATTGTGACAGGCCAAAAGAGGAAGTCAGTTGAAGAAGTTGTATTGCAGAGGAGGCATTGGGATTGTCAAGAGGGATGTTAAAGTCACCAAGAATGAGGGCAGGGGTGTCTGAGGAATGGAAATAAGGAAGCCAGGCAGCAAAGTGATCTAAAAATTGAGTTGGGGATCCAGGGGGGCGGTATATGACTGCAACACGTATAGAGAGGGGAGAAAATAACCGAATCATGTGTGCTTCAAATGAAGAAAATGTGAGTGAAGAGAAGGGCTGTATTTGTTGGAATGTGCAACGAGAGGAAAGTAAAATACTGACACCACCTCCTTGTCTATTGCCAGACCTAGGAGTGTGGCTGAAATGGATACCCCCATGTGACAGTGCAGCAGTGGATGCTGTGTCTGAAGCAGAGAGACAGGTTTCTGTAAGAGCCAGAAGGTTAAGAGAGTGGGAGATAAAGAGATCATGGATAGAAGTGAGCTTGTTGCAAACAGAGCGAGAGTTCCAGAGTGCACAAGTGAAGGGGGAGGGGTTTTTAGATGTAAGAGGAATGCGATTAAGGTTACCAGAGTTTAGTTTATGAAGTCTATTGAAAGGCACACAAGGATGTGAAAGGCTAGGAGGTTGTGAGGGACCAGGATTAGGGGAGATGTCGCCAGCAGCTAGTATGAGCAAGAGGGAGAGTGACATGAGATGAGAAGCAGATTTGCAGTAATGAGACTGTTGTTTGGCTGAAGTGCAGGGGGGAGAGAGAGTGTTTAGGAATAGGTAAAGTTTATGAGTACAAAAGTAAGGTGAGTATAAGAGAGATGGGCTAATGAACAGTGCAGGTGGAGAGGGAGAAGGAGTAAGTGAATAATGGAGTTTGTTATAGAGACAAGAGGTAGCAAAAAGGAATATGAAGATGAAGATAAAGTTATATACTCTCACACACAGAAACACAACTTTTCTACACACAGACATAGGTACATTTTAGATAACTTTATTTAAGCACTTTTTTTGCTAACTTTAGCACTCATAGGATTTTTCACATAATGTAGCAATAAATGTTTATGTGTTTGCTCGGTATATACATTTCTTGGCAAACTCAGCCAGTGAAGTACATACTGATTTGCCTTTGAGTTTATTTGAAAACATACCTGTTTATTTTTAGTTAGAAGGTTTAAACTTGATGTATGAGAATTAGATCTTGTAAGGCCAGGTGTATTTGTGCATATTGCATATGTGTAATATAATTTTTTTGAATAAAAATGGTAAATTCAGATATATTAAGGTAAAATATATAGATTTAACAGGATACAGGTTTTATGTTGCATTTACATTTATATACTCATACAAAGCACAACTAAATACCATGTCACAGATGCCAATTAGATGGGGCTGTTATATAGCGATGTAAGCTCATATGAGACTAGTATTCTGTGTCTTGGAGAACTGTATGTATGGTACGTGAGCACTGCGGTTGCACAGTAAAGGCTCATAAACAAAACTGGCATAAACAAAAGGATCACTTAATCAATCATGTAGGCACTCACTTTCATGGCTCTCTGATGCATTTGATCTGCAGCTACACTAATCGTTCTGTGAGGGTTAAAGGGCAACAAAAGCTTGGAGGGAAATATTTATAGGGGCACTTCCTGTTACTGGAACTTCTCTCAACTTCTCTCAATGCTCAGCTGCAAAAAACCCCCACTGTCTGCACAGTCTACTATGCAGGTTTTCTTAGAGGGGGAACTGTGCAGACTGGGTGACAGTGAAGTGCCAAGCAGACAACCACCTTGTCAATGGTGCTGACTAAACACTCATGCACTCATGCTGGCCCAGCACTGCAAGCTTCAAGCCTAGTAGGAGACAGAGGCACAGGAGCAGTCTGGCCAGCTATGATCACTGAAGTGCCGGTAAAATACCAGCTGGTTGGCAGCTGCTTTGGGCCCCACAACAAAGACTGGGCCCAGGGCAGCTGCCCCTTTTGCCCTGCCTTAAAGACGGCCGTGGCGGGTAGGCATAAAAATCTTATTATGACCTGGAAGAGGAAACTGCTGCAGACTACCCACAACTAAAGGCTGATATTCTGCCCCACTTGGGTGTGACAGTGGCTATAAGTGCTCAGCTCTGTAATGAAGGGAAAGCACCAAGATCACAGATGTTCAACCTTATTCATCCGGCCTGGAAATGGCTCAAAATGGAAAGCCAAACTCCTGCACAGGTCATGGAGACCTTGGTGCTAGACAGATATTTAAGATAACTTCCTATGGCTTTCATGAATGGGTCAGTCAAGGAAACCCCACAACTTACTATAGTATGGTAGCTAAAGTGTACTGATATCTTTCTGCAAAGGACTTGAAAAAATCTTCTACTAAGATATTAGCTTTGATTCCAAGGCCAAAACTCCAAAAGGGTGAGCCTGCAGCAGAGACTGTATAGAAAGTGAGTTTGCAAATACAGAATCTAGGGACCACACTATGGTTAAAGAAGTTCGCTTTGGGGGAAATTCCATAACATGCTTTAAAGGTGTGGTAGAAAATGACATGTCAGGGCAAGGTACCCTAACATTCCAGAGCCGATGCATTGTTAACTAGGGGAAAAACCTATAATCTTTTGTGGACTACAATGTTTAGATGCATGGTGGATAGTTCACATACAGTGCAATTGAATAACCAAGAGAAAAGGGCACTAGTTGACTCTGGTAGTGCCTTAACTCTGGTTGCTGTGCCTTAACTCTGGTTGCTGGTGGCATAGTCAAGCCTGCTTATGTTCAAAAGCATAAAACAATGGGGGTGCTTTGTATTCATGGGTGCACTGTATGATATCCTACTGCCAATATAGAGGGTCTTGTGCATGGTAGACTGGTAAAGATCTCAGCAGTAGTAGAACCTTAACCACCCTATCCTGTAGTCATAAGGAGGAACTTCCATGACTTCAGCTCTCTTTTACATTTCCCAATAATGTCAAAACAGGAGGAACCTGTGGGTGAACAAGGAGGTACTGGTATTCATGAGATGTCTCTCCTTCACTCACCCCAACTTGTATTTTGCAAACCCTAAAAAGAGGTAAACCGGATGGGAATTCAGAGAGAGCAGATTGAGATTTAATAAAGCTGTAAACAAAATGTTGTTCAACAAGGGGGCAAACAGTCCAGTAAAGGTGTGGCCACACAATGTAATAAAGATGACAAAGAGGTTGACAAGGTTCAGGATTGTGAATCTGGTGTGAGTGACTGAAGAATATTGGATACTTCCAATAGCAGTTTAAGTGAGACCAGACAAATCCTTTGTTACAGAATACTAGAAGCAGAGTGGAGGAGGTGAATGGCATACCCATAGAGGGACACTCAAAAAATGTGTACCCCTATTTCATTCTCAAATATCCTTTACAGGGTAACCTCAGATAATGGTCAAGAGATTGAATGACTAGTTGAGACTTCCTCCTATACCAAAAAGGTGCTTGATTTTTCTCACTTTCACCTCTAGGGTGGCACTTGGGAGTGGAGAAACCCCTAACATAGTTATTTTGACCAAGAGTGTATGATGATATTAAAAGGTATTGTGTTTTTTGCCTTGGATGCCAATTGCCCTAACCAAAACCCAAACTAAAGGCCCCACTCATACCTCTCCCTATAATCATTGTGCCATTTAAAAGGATTGTCTTGGACCTAGTGGGTCCATTGGAAAAAAAGGCAATGCTTCATGTAAATCTCATTTTGACAAAGATAGATATAGATGCCTGTACATTCACAGTGGGTGACAAACAGGCTCATTCCCTGACCGCAGAGCAGTCAGTGTCAATTTATATAGAAATGACCACTAAACAAGAAGAAAAGGCTAGAAGCTTGGTTGAGATGAATATCGATGTCTTCTAAACAATACTTGACAGAACCCAAGAGATTACGCATGACATTATGACAGAGCCGGGAGTTACACCATACCATTTCCCTGAGGCAAAAAGGGAAGCTGTAAGGGCCGAAGTTAAGAAAATGCTCGACCTATGGGTGATAGAGGAATTGCAAAGTAACTGGTCAAGTACAATTGTTCTAATGACTAAACCTGATGGTTCTCTTATATTCTGTAATGATTTTAGAAAATTAAATGAGATCTCTAAGTTTGATGCATATCCAATGCCCCATGTCGACAAATTAGTAGAGAGATTAGCAAAGGCCAGGTTTCTCTCTGTATTGGACCTGACAAAAGGTTATTGGCAGATACCATTAACAGAGCGTGCCAGAGATAAAACCAAATTTGCTACTCCCGATGGTCTTTTTCAGTATAGAATAATTACTTTTGGTCTCCATGAAGTGCCAACAACCTTTCGAAGGTTGATGGACAAATTGCTTATACCTCATGCCACATATAATGCTGAAGACTTGATTATTCATAGCCCAGACTGGGTTTTGCAGCTAAATAAAAATGCAGGCGGTGTTAGACACATTAAGAAAGGCAGAGCTGAAAGCCTGCCCTTCTAAATGTAACATCGGTTTGTCTGAGGCAAAAAAATTGGTCAGTAGAGAAATGGTAAAGCCCCACCTTGACAAGGTAGAATCTATACAAAACTGACCCAGGCCACTGAGGAAGATGCAAGTAAGAGACTTTTTAGGAGTTGAAGGCTACTACCGGAGGTTCATTTCCCATTTATTCACAAGAGCTGCTTCCCTTACTGACCTTACTATAGCAAGTAGCCCAGACACAATAAGGTGAGGCAGCAAGGCTGAAGAGTCTTTTTCTGATCTAAGTGCAGCACTCTGCAAAGAGCCCTCTTTGTGGCACCTGACTCTAGTAAGGAATTCTTCTTCCAGACAGATACCTCTGGGATTGGTTTAGGTGCAGTACTCTCCCAATATGTTGATGATGAGGAACATAAATATATTGCCAAAACAATATCAAAAGGTGCAGTATAAGGGTAGGATAAGGTATATCTGTAAACTAATCAGTAGGTAACCAGATAGAGTTGTTACAAATAAAATACAGTATCAATTATGGAATGTATAAGAGAGAAAGTCCCAGTGGCAGTGATTGTCCAAAAACAGGCCATGCTCCCAATAATACGATGATCAGTAGCAATGTTTTGAAAGACAAAAGGAGAGTCACCTCATAGTGCAGTCCAGTGTGACTAATAGAAGGTATATTGAATAAGACAAAGGCAAACTCAAAACTGGAGAAGGCACACACAGTGCCAAACAACCAGGTTGAGTGCCAAACAAGCAGGTCGAGACTTCAGAGCTTCCGTCACAAGGGTCCCAACCTGACTAAGACTCACTCCACACGTACGTCAGAAGGCTCAGGGCAGGGTTCGTCAGGAGATCCCAAAGAAAACACATTTAATACTGCTCCATGCTGATCTTCTTCACCAACTTTGTAAAACATAGAAAGTGCAATGAGAACACTTTTTCTTTATTTTTAAAAAGACCACCCACTTTACACTGATTGCCTTATGCTCCTGTCATTTTTAGGTGGTGATAGAAATGGCAGTCACCTAATTTAATTACTATATGGGTGACAGCAGATCCAAATGAGATGGGGAAACAAACACCATATGAAAAATACCCATTAAATAAAACAGGGATCTTATTCCACACTAGGTAGCAGTTATTTACGATAGTAATTGCATATGACTCTCTACTAGAGGAGATTAAGGTACAATAAACTGTCCTAAAACCATCTAAGCCCAAAAATTGTCAAAGACCCATAATAACAGGCTGTTATATTGACCTGGCTATCCGTGACTATCATAGCAGCAATGGCCACTTGCATATCAATCAAAATCATGGATGGTAAGCCCATATCTTGCCCCCACACAAAGACAGAAATAAATCTAAAGCACCATCTTTGAAAGAGGACATTTTTTCTCTTTCAACGAGTGGTTCCCTGTCCATCTGCCTTCTATGTTAATCTCATCACACTGATAAATACATTAAAGCTTTTTACAGATATGCTCTCAAGTGTTCAGCATATGGATAATGTGACTTTAATTAACCCTACTTGATATTGCCTCAATTACAATTAACCCTGTACACATTTTATTGATTTGCATAATATACTGAAACTTTTTAGTGGAAAATAGCACCTATCACTACTACTTGGGAACAGTTGCAATGTTGGTGTTAGCTACCTAGAAATATATTACATTCTTAACATGCCTATCATGTACACTAACCGACCACTTTATTAGGTACACCTGTTCAATTGCTTGGTAACACAAATTGCTAATTAGCCAATCACATGGAAGCAACTCAATGCATTTAGGCATCTAGGCGTGGTGAAAACGAGTTGCTGAAGTTCGAACCGAGCATTAAAATGGGGAAGAAAGGGGATTTAAGTGACATTGAAGTGACATGGGCTAGTCTAAATATTTAAAAAAAAACAGCTGATCTACTGGGATTATCACGCACAACCATCTTTTACAGAGAATGGTTTATAGAGAATGGTCCGAAAAAGAGAAAATATCCAGTGAGTGGCAG
Source organism: Bombina bombina (assembly GCF_027579735.1). Taxonomy (NCBI): domain Eukaryota; kingdom Metazoa; phylum Chordata; class Amphibia; order Anura; family Bombinatoridae; genus Bombina; species Bombina bombina. Next base: position 534,228,019 of record NC_069502.1, on the reverse strand, counting down.
TTGTGTGGACGACAGTGACTTGTTAATGTCAGAGGAGAATAGGCAGACTGGTTTGAGATGATAGAAAGGCAACAGTAACTCAAATAACCACTAGTTACAACCAAGGTATTCAAAATATCATCTCTGAAGGCACAACACATCAAACCTTGTTGCAGATTGGCTACAGCAACCGAAGACCACACCGCGTGCCATTCCTGTCAGCTAAGAACAGAAAACTGAGGCTACAATTTGCACAGGCTCACCAAAATTGGACAATAGAAGATTGGAAAAAACGTTGCCTAGTCTTGATGAGTCTCGATTTCAGCTGAGACATTCAGATGGTAGGGTCATAAATTGGCATAAACAACATGAAAGCATGAATCCATCCTGCCTTGTATCAACGGTTCAGGCTGGTGATGGTGATGCAATGGTGTGGGCGATATTTTCTTGGTACACTTTGGGCCCCTTAGTACCAATTGAGCATCGTTTAAACACCATGGCCTACCTGAGTATTGTTGCTGACCATGACCTTCCCTTTATGACTATAGTGTACCCATCTTCTGATGGCTACTTCCAGCAGTATAATGCACCATATCACAAAGCTCAAATAATCTCAAACTGGTTTCTTGAACATGACAATGAGTTCACTGTACTCCAGTGGCCCCCACAGTCACCAGATCTCAATCCAATAGAGCAGCTTTGGGATGTGGTGGAATGGGAGATTTGAATCATGGATATGCAGCCGACAAATCTGCAGCAACTGCCAAAATCTCTAAGAAATGTTTCAGGCACCTTGTTGAATCTATGCCATGAAGAATTAAGGCAGTTCTGAAGGCAAAATGGGTCCAACCCGGTACTAGCAAGGTGTAACTTATAAAGTGACCAGTGAGTGTATATGAAAGAGCTGTTCAGTTTGATTGTAAAGCAGATACGTACTGTACATATGTGTACATATGGCATTAAAGAATGTTTTTTTATTTTCCTTTAGGCAACATCCTTTTTTTAAAAATAAAAGAACACTGCAATATTTTGTAATACCTTTTAAAATGCATGATGTCCCTGTAATTGCTGACAGGCAAGGTTAGGGTCTAACCCTATAATTTTTAACTCATACATATTTTTTAACTCAATAAATCAACACATTGTTTTTAGTACTATGGTATCATATATATAAATAAATATAATATAATATATATATATATATATATATATATATATATGTGTGTGTGTGTGTGTGTGTGTGTGAAAAAAGAGAAAGAGAACAGCACTCCTGAGATAGAACAAAAGCTAGAATAACTTCCATGCCTGTTCATTTAACCCCTTAATGACCGGACCGTTTTTCAATTTTCTTACCCTTAATGACAATGGCTATTTTTACATTTCTGCAGTGTTTGTGTTTAGCTGTAATTTTCCTCTTACTCATTTACTGTACCCATACATATTATATACCGTTTTTCTCGCCATTAAATGGACTTTCTAAGGATACCATTATTTTCATCATATCTTATAATTTCCTATAAAAAAAATATAAAATATGAGGAAAAAATTGAAAAAAAACACACTTTTTCTAACTTTGACCCCCAAAATCTGTTACACATCTACAATCACCAAAAAACACCTATGCTAAATAGTTTCTAAATTTTGTCCTGAGTTTAGAAATACCCAATGTTTACATGTTCTTTACTTTTTTTGCAAGTTATAGGGCCATAAATACAAGTAGCACTTTGCTATTTCCAAACAACTTTTTTTCAAAATTAGCGCTAGTTACATTGGAACCCTGATATCTGTCAGGAATACCTGAATATCCCTTGACATGTATATATTTTTTTTTAGAAGACAACCCAAAGTATTGATCTAGGCCCATTTTGGTATATTTCATGCCACCATTTCACCGCCAAATGTCATCAAATAAAAAAAAAAGTTCACTTTTTCACAAATTTTGTCACAAACTTTAGGTTTCCCACTGAAATTATTTACAAACAGCTTCTGCAATTAAGGCACAAATGGTTGTAAATGCTTCTTTGAGATCCCCTTTGTTCAGAAATAGCAGACTTATATGGCTTTGGGGTTGCTTTTTGGTAAGTAGAAGGCCGCTAAATGCTGCTGCGCACCACACGTAAATTATGCCCAGCAGTTAAGGGGTTAAATTAGGTAGCTTGTAGGGAGCTTGCAGGGTTAATTTTAGCTTTAGGGTAGAGATCAGCCTCCCACCTGACACATCCCACCCCCTGATCCCTCCCAAACAGTTCTCTTCCCTCCCCCACCCCACAATTGTCCCCGCCATCTTAAGTACTGGCAGAAAGTCTGCCAGTACTAAATAAAAGGAGTTTTTATTTTTTTTAATAAAAAAAAATAAAATGTTTTAGCTGTGATGGACTCCTGCCTTAGCCCCAACCTCCATGATCCCCCCCCCAGCAATCTAAAGCTCTCCCCTACCTAATTGCCGCCATCTTGGGTACTGGCAGCTGTCTGCCAGTACCCAATTTGCCCCCCAAAAAAGTGTTTTTATTATTATTTTTTATTACCAATTTATTTTTTTCTGTAGTGTAGCAGCCCCCCACAATACCCCAACCCCCTCCCCCTCCCAGATCCTCATATATATATATTTTCCCCCCCTCTTCCCACTCATTGGTGTCAGTGTGGGTAGGTAATCGCGCGCGTGCGCGCGCACCCGCGCGCGCACGCGCACGCGCATGCGCGCCCCCCGCACGCTCCCGGCACCCGGCGTGCACATTGCACTTACAGGAGCCGGATGCCGGGTAGCGATGGGCCGCCCACCCGCCTCCCAGTTGCGCTCCCACCCACCAACGAACCGGCCGCATCGCTACCGGTGCAGAGAGGGCCACAGAGTGGCTCTCTCTGCATCGGATGCTTTCTAAGGGTATTGCAGGATGCCTCAATATCGAGGCATCACTGCAATACCCTGAGAGCTGCTGGAAGCGATTGCGATCGCTTCCAGCACTCTCTTAGACAAGTGACGTACCAGGTACGTCCATTGTCACTAACTGCAAGTTTTTGCAGGACGTACCTGGTACGTCACTTGTCATTAAGGGGTTAAATTGCAACTCAGGGTGCGCGTTCTTTTAGCACACTATGCCCCTTCACAGAGAAAAAAATAATATCCTGTAGCATATCAGTTTGATCCTGCCCAATGACAGTCCAGCGCCGAAATACCAGGCAATTCTTCTCTGAACAAGGGAAGCAACAACCCCAGACGATCGTTTCGTAATTCTTTTATTAGAAAAAAAGTCATATATGCATATATACAAAATAAAATCATAATAACAAATACAAACAAAATATCTCTTGTTACAAAACTGAAATAGTGACCCAAATTTTTGTCATCAGAAAAAAAACAAAATGCAAGCATTAAACTTAAATAATCACACAAAATAAAATTAAACATATTTCAAATACAGACAAAAACAAACTGAACAAAAAAAACAAACAACTAAATACTTCTTTGTCTTCCAGATGCCTTCAGAATCTAATTCCCCATATCGCCTCCTATCAAAAAAAAATACAAAAACAATTTCCCAACCCACACAATTACCTACAGTAACTACCTCTTTCTTAAAAATCAAAATATTACGCACATCCCACAACACCTCCTTCACACAACATGCCAACAACCATATCAATCTTACTTTCTCCTTTTCCACACCACTTCCACACAAACCATACATCATCATATTAAAAGTAAAAAACTGCACTCCAGTCAAACCCTTAATCATCCTTTTCAAACTTCTCTAAACATCCCTAGCATACTCACAATTCCAAAACAAATGAATAACACTCTCGCTTTGAAAACAACCATCTCTAGGACACACTTCTGAAGCCACTAAATGACGCATTCTCTGAAAATTTCTTGTTGGCAAACACTTATGCACACTCATCCAACTAATATCTTTCTGCCTATTCATCAAATACTTATTACACACATTTTTCCATACCAACACACATTCATTTTCATTCAAACCCCCAATCAACTCAAGACCTTCCTTCTTCTCCAACATTTTCAACACCATTCTGTTTGCACACCAGACACCACATCTCCCTACTAACATTCTCCAAACCATATTTTTTAATCCAACATTCCACCCTTACATAAAACCACAGAACAGCAAAACATACCGGTTTCTTTCTATCAATCTCAAATAAACCATATTGTCTTAAAACATTTCCACAAGCAAACTTTACCATACAACCAGCCATGCTATCCTTACCACTCAGAACCACACACCTACTAACATATTTCTATTTCTATTTGCCAACACCTTTGCAATAACCTTATTGTCAACATTCAACAACGTAATCTGCCTCCAATTCCTCAAATCTCTCTTATCACCGATTTTAAATAACAAAACAATCAAACCTTTCCTCATTGAAACAGGCAAAACATTCATTCTAAAAACAAACTTGCAAACATCCAACATATCCACCCCAATCAAATTCCAAAAACAAGTATAAAATTCAACAGGCAAACCATCACAACCAGGTACCTTCCCATTCTTAAAACTCCTAACAACCTCTGCAATCTCATCCAAACTTAGATCCCTTTCCAACAAATCATTATCATATTTTTCCAACTTAACCTCAATAACTTCCAAATACTAATTTTCCAATAAAAAAATCTCTTGTTTTTTCTTTATGCAGCTCACTGTAAAACTCATAAACTTCATGCAAAACACCATCCATACCAATAACTTCACACTCAACCTTATCAAAAACACTAACAAAATCAGTCTTTCCTTCAAAAGCTTTCTTAAAAAAATATTTACTACAAGACTCATCCTTTTCCATTTTCTCCAATCTTGCCATAAAAACAATTTTCTTTCCTTTTTCATGCATACACTTTTTAATTATCTTTCTTTCTTCAGCAATTTCCTCATGCACATCAATACCACAATTTCTCAATTCATACAAATACAACAACCTCAGATACCATTTATCATCCAACTCCCTTTCCATTCTAGCTTTCTCACAGCGTTTCTTAATAAAAAACCTCTTTATTTCCACGTTCAACCATTCCCACCACATAAGCACATTACTAAAATCACATTTTCTTTCACACCACCTTTCATACATCCAAACAAACTGACGCTTAAACTTCTCATCTTCTAACAAATCCACATTCAGTTTCCAAACACCCTTACCATACTTGATCTTCAAAACACAATTCACCTTACACATCAAAAGGGCATGATCCGTAAAGGGCATCCGCTTTAAAGAAAAATCATAAACACATAAAAATTTAGATAAAAAACAAAAATCAATTCAAAATTTTATCCCACCACTATCACTAAAGAAAGTAAAACCTTCCCCTTAAAAAGAAACAGACCCGAAGGCATCCTTCAAACCGAAAGATTTAAGCAAATCAAGTAAAAACTTCCCTGAGCTATCCACCCTACAATCATTCCCACCCTTTCTGTCCCCATTCTTAATAATTCAATTAAAATCCCCAACCAAAAAAGTTGGCTCTCGACCTGGCAGAAAAAACTTTAAAGTTTCAAAATCAAGCAAACTTTCTACCCTATTTGGAGAAGCATATACATTAAACAAACAAAAAACAGTCCCACAAAAACTAAAACTAACCAAAAGTACCCGACCTGGGACAATATGAACTACATTAGGGATAGAAAAACTAAACCCCTTAATTAAAACTCCCACCCCCCCCCCCATTCCTATCAGAAGAACAAGACCATACTTTAGGATCATATTCCCAGTCAGCACATTTAGGATGTTCAGAGAGACCACATTCCTGCAAACAAAAAATATTAGCAGAACATACAGATAATAATTTAAAAATTGCAGATCTCCTTGCTATAGTTGTCATACACCTGACATTAAGGGAAGAAATGGTCAGAAACATCACAAAAATAAATTAAAGAAAAACAAAAAAAGAAATAATATCAGGACTTCTTCTTTCCTTTCTTTTTTCTTAGGACTCAAAGGAGATCCTTTAAATCTGCCTCTGTGACGTTCCGACCTCCTAGGCTCCCCCTTGCCAGCCTCATAACCAGTAACTTCAGCAAGTTGGTTCACATCTCTTTTATCTAGATAACCAACAGAAGAGGCATCAGAAAAGTCACCTATACACTGGCTTGAGTCAGAAGGAACGTCTTTAGTAGAGACAGAAGGAAACTCTGAAATTAAAGAGTCAGCATCACTTGTAATATCTGGATCTGCACCCTTAACTACTGGAAGATCCAAATCAAGACTCTCCCATCCATCAGAATCCGCATTTTTTTTCCGCTTGGAGGCAGATTTTTTTCCCTTCAGTGTCCATATCCTCCTCAGAACTAGAGGACAAAACAGCAGACCAATCAATGTTCTCCCCTTCACCAAGAACAGCATCAGGAGCAGGATCACAAGATGACTCAGTGAAGGAAAAATGATCTGTCCCAGGAACAGCAACAGTATCATCCACAGAATTGGGCAAAAGGGCTTCAAGAACATCTGAAGCAGCTATCACATTAGATGTAGCAAGATCCACCTCCTGAAGATGAGATTGGGCTTCCTCCACCTTCTCAGCCACAGGAACCACCACAGGAGCATCAGACACCTCTCCGACAGGGATCCCAACTGCTGATTTCTTACACAAAAGAGGTAATATAGAGTTCAATGCCTCATCAGAGACCTCCTCCTCATTCACAGATGGCTCAACTGCAACTGAAGATGTTTTTTTTGCAACATCAGCATAGGACACATCCTGCACAGATGACTTGAAGAACCACACAGGTCACAGGTCCGGCGTTTACTACAGTGGGCAACAAGATGATCCTCCTCACCGCAATTTCGACATCTGGCACCTGGGCAATTTTCAGCAATGTGCAAATACGGCAAAAAAGAGGCATGTCATCATAGTATAGGAAACCTCTATTTCCACCAATGGCGAAAGTCTGTGGAGGGTGTTTCTTTCCACCAATACCTAATTCATCTAACACAAACCGTACCCAGAACCTGCGCTTTCCATTGAAAGTCCCAAACTGATTCTTCAGCTTGCTACCTCCTTGAATATCATCAAAGTAGCGACAAAGAAACAGACAAATTTCCACACCAGTGACCCAAGGGTTGTACATATGTACTGTCACAGGATTCTTCTCTCCCTCTGCACACAGGCAACAAATTTCATGCCAACCAACTCTGGAGCAGCAGCCGTATCAATAGTCCGTTGATAGCAGGTCTGTAAATAATGCTCATCGGTGAAAGCCACATCAAACATCCCTCTTGAAGGGACTGAACACAATGCAAACTTGCTCTTGGCATCTTCAAAACACCCTCCAAAACCACCTGATGGACATGAGCCAAACCAATCTTCTCTCGAAAGTCCTCAGAAATCAACACCCAAAGTGTATGGGGAACATTTGGCACATTGGCAGCCATATTTGCCCTATTGCCTCTTTAGGCTGGATTTCAGAGCGCCCCCCCAAAAGCAGCATGTGGCTGAAGTCCAGGGACGATGCAACAAGGCCAAGGGGATGGCCCTACTACCCAGTTGCTCTACGCCTAAGGAGTAGCCACCCCCCCCCAATAGCAGCAGGAGCCCAAACCCCAAAGGGATAGGACCCCAGGCCGAAGGAGCAGGTCTCCAGGCAGCAAATCTTACAACCAAGATCAAGCACAGAAAACTGCACTTGATCCAAGCCAAAGGCCCGAGAAGCAACCTCAGCTGATCGTTTTGGCCTTCTGTTGGCCTCATCAGTGAAGTGCAGCTGTATCTTTCTAAGGGCATGTGTGCAAGGAGTCCACGTCTGGTTTCCCCCATTACTCTTAGGGAGACCCAAGAGTAATTTACATAAATGATCGTCTGGGGTTGTTGCTTCCCTTGTTCAGAGAAGAATTGCCTGGTATTTCGGCGCTGGACTGTCATTGGGCAGGATCAGACTGACATGCTACAGGATATTTTTTCACTGTGAAGGGGCATAGTGTGCTAAAAGAACGCGCACCCTGAGTTGCAATTTAAATGAACAGGCATAGAAGTTATTCTAGCTTTTGTTCTATCTCAGGAGTGCTGTTCTCTTTCTATTTTTTCACATTTATGTAAATTACTCTTGGGTCTCCCTAAGAGTAATGGGGGAAACCAGATGTGGACTCCTTGCACACATGCCCTTACAGAGATACAACTGCACCTCACTGACGAGGCCCAATGAAGGCCGAAATGATCAGCTGAGGTTGCTTCTCGGGCCTTTGGCTTGGATCAAGTGCAGTTTTCTGTGCTTGGTCTTGGTTGAAAGATTTGCTGCCTGGAAACCTGCTCCTTCGGCCTGGGGTCCTTTCCCTTTGGGGTTTGGGCTCCTGCTGCTATTGGGGGGGTGGCTACTCCTTAGGCATAGAGCAACTGGGTAGTAGGGCCGTCCTCTTGGCCTTGTGGCATCGTCCCTGGACTTTAGCCACATGCTGCTTTTGGGGGGGGGCGCTCTGAAATCCAGCCTAAAGAGGCAATAGGGCAAATATGGGTACCAATGTGCCAAATGTTCCCCATACAATTCGGGTGTTGATTTCTGAGGACTTTTGAGAGAAGATTGGTTTGGCTCATGTCCAGCAGGTGGTTTTGGAGGGTGTTTTGAAGATGCCAAGAGCAAGTTTGCATTGTGTTCAGTCATTCCCTTCAAGAGGGATTTTTGATGTGGCTTTCACCGATGAGCATTATTTACAGACCTGCTATCAACGGACTATTGATATGGCTGCTGCGCCAGAGTTGGTTGGCATGAAATTTGTTGCCTGTGTGCAGAGGGAGAGAAGAATCCCGGTGACAGTACATATGTACAACCCTTGGGTCACTGATGTGGAAATTCGTCTGTTTCTTTGTCGCTACTTTGATGATGTTCAAGGAGGTAGTAAGCTGAAGAATCAGTTTGGGACTTTCAATGGAAAGCGCAGGTTCTGGGTACGGTTTGTGCCAGATGAATTAGGTATTGGTGGAAAGAAACACCCTCCACAGACTTTCGCCATTGGTGGAAATAGAGGTTTCCTATACTATGATGACATGCCTCTTTTTTGCCGTAGTTGCAACCTGTTTGGTCACATTGCTGAAGATTGCCCAGGTGCCAGATGTCCAAATTGCGGTGAGGAGGATCATCTTGTTGCCCACTGTAGTAAACGCCGTACCTGTGACCTGTGTGGTTCTTCAAGTCATCTGTGCAGGATGTGTCCTTTGAAGATGTTTCAGGGGCTTGATAGAGTGAAGCCTTCCTATGCTGAAGTTGCACAAAAAACATCTTCAGTTGCAGTTTAGCCATCTGTGAATGAGGAGGAGGTCTCTGATGAGGCATTGAACTCTATATTACCTCTTTTGTGTAAGAAATCTGCAGTTGGGGTCCCTGTCGGAGAGGTGTCTGATGTTCCTGTGGTGGTTCCTGTGGCTGAGAAGGTAGAGGAAGCCCAATCTCATCTTCAGGAGGTGGATCTTGCTACATCTAATGTGATAGCTGCTTCAGATGTTTTTGAAGCCCTGTTGCCCAATTCTGTGGATGATACTGTTGCTGTTCCTGGGAGAGAGAATTTTTCCTTCACTAAGTCATCTTGTGATGCTGCTCCTGATGTTGTTCTTGGTGAAGGGGAGAACATTGATTCGTCTGCTGTTGTGTCCTCTAGTTCTGAGGAGGATATGGACACTGAAGGGAAAAAATCTGCCTCCAAGCGAAAAATAGATGCGGATTCTGATGAATGGGAGAGTCCTGATTTGAATCTTCCAGTAGTTAAGGGTGCAGATCCAGATACTACTAATGATGCTGACTCTTTAATTTCAGAGTTTCCTTCTGTCTCTACTAAAGACGTTCCTTCTGACTCAAGCCAGTGTATAGGTGACTTTTCTGATGCCTCTTCTGTTGGTTATATAGATAAAAGAGATATGAACCAAATTGCTGAAGTTACTGGTTATGAGGCAGGCAAAGGGGAGCCTAGGAGTTCGGAACGTCACAGAGGCAGATTTAAAGGATCTCCTTTGAGTCCTAAGAAAAAGAAAGGAAAGAAGAAGTCCTGATGTTATTTTTTGTTGTTGTTTTTCTTTAATTTATTTTTGTGATGTTTCTGACCATTTCTTCCCTTAATGTCAGGTGTATGACAACTATAGCAAGGAGAGCTGCAATTTTTAAATTATTATCTGTATGTTCTGCTAATATTTTTTGTTTGCAGGAATGTGGTCTCTCTGAACATCCTAAATGTGCTGACTGGGAATATGGTCCTAAAGTATGGTCTTGTTCGTCTGATAGGAATGGGGGGGGTGGGAGTTTTGTTTAAGGGGTTTAGTTTTTCTATCCTTAATGTAGTTCATATTGTCCCAGGTCGGGTACTTTTGGTTAGTTTTAGTTTTTGTGGGACTGTTTTTCGTTTGTTTAATGTATATGCTTCTCCAAATAGGGTAGAACGTTTGCTTAAATTTGAAACTTTAAAGTTTTTTCTGCCAGGTCGAGAGCCAGCTTTTTTGGTTGGGGATTTTAATTGTATTATTAAGAATGGGGACAGAGAGGGTGGGAGTGATTGTAGGGTGGATAGCTCAGGGAAGTTTTTACTTGATTTGCTTAAATCTTTCGGTTTGAAGGATGCCTTTGGGTCTGTTTCTTTTTAAGGGGTGGGTTTTACTTTCTTTAGTGATAGTGGTGGGATAAAATCTCGAATTGATTTTTGTTTTTTATCTAAATTTTTATGTGTTGATGATTTTTCTTTAAAGCGGATGCCCTTTACGGATCATGCCCTTTTGATGTGTAAGGTGAATTGTGATTTGAAGATCAAGTATCGTAAGGGTGTTTGGAAACTGAATGTGGATTTGTTAGAAGGTGAGAATTTTAAGCGTCAGTTTGTTGGGATGTATGAAAGGTGGCGTGAAAGAAAATGTGATTTTAGTAATGTGCTTATGTGGTGGGAATGGTTGAACGTGGAAATAAAGAGGTTTTTTATTAAGAAAGGCTGTGAGAAAGCTAGAATGGAAAGGGAGTTGGATGATAAATGGTATCTGAGGTTGTTGTATTTGTATGAATTGAGAAATTGTGATATTGATGTGCATGAGGAAATTGCTGAAGCAAGAAAGATAATTAAAAAGTGTATGCATGAAAAAGGAAAGAAAATTGTTTTTATGGCAAGATTGGAGAAAATGGAAAAGGATGAGTCTTGTAGTAAATATTTTTTTAAGAAAGCTTTTGAAGGAAAGACTGATTTTGTTAGTGTTTTTGATAAGGTTGAGTGTGAAGTTAATGGTACGGATGGTGTTTTGCGTGAAGTTCATGAGTTTTACAGTGAGCTGTATAAAGAAAAAACAAGAGATGTTTTATTGGAAAATGAGTTGAAACAAGAAAAAAAGAACCCAGCACATAGAAGGTGGGATCCAAATGATGAATAAAAGTTCCAGTGAAAAAAAGGATAATAAAACGTAGCCTTTATTCAAGTCAGTAAGACTTATACATAAAACCTGCAAAAACACATCTTGTGTTTTTGCAGGTTTTATGTATAAGTCTTACTGACTTGAATAAAGGCTACGTTTTATTATCCTTTTTTTCACTGGAACTTTTATTCATCATTTGGATCCCACCTTCTATGTGCTGGGTTCTTTTTTTCTTGTTTCATTACATAAGGAAATCAGGGATTCCTTCCTTTCCTAGCACTGCAGGATTGTTTGGGAGCTCAGGATGCCTGACACATCACTACTTGCTTGGGAGGCATTGGACTGTTAGTGAGGAGCCGCGCAGAGCGAGTATATGAATAATTATTGTGACTCCAGCCAATTATGAACTGCTTACACCGGACTACACCCACACAAGAGAAGAGGCACTGAAATCATACGGTAACGTTTAACACAGCAATTTCTCATGCATTCTTTTGAATTATTGACAACATTGTGTTTAAGGCTGTGAATTACCTGCAGACTGTGCTTTTTGCTGACAGCTGACTTTGGATACGTCATGCAGCAATTTTAGCTGATACAGCCTGGATATTTAAAGTGGTATACACGCAATCATATAAGTCACTGAAGTGTGGCTATTATCACTTTCATGCATGTTGTGTCTTCATTGTGACTTGCAATATCATCTTTACTTCAGAGTTGTACCGTATTAGGACCAGTGTGCCATTATTATTGTGTGGGACATAACAGTTTTATTTTATTTTGGCTTGGTAGTTGAAATCCTGAATGAACAGTGTTTATTTCTCATACACTCCCTGCCAGTTGCACATGGTAACAGCTCCCCCTAGTCTTTCTGTTTCACTCTGTGAACTGTTTTTTTCTTATTTTGTTGGAAAATGAGTTGTTGGAAAACATTGAGGTTAAGTTGGAAAAATATGATAATGATTTGTTGGAAAGGGATCTAAGTTTGGATGAGATTGCAGAGGTTGTTAGGAGTTTTAAGAATGGGAAGGTACCTGGTTGTGATGGTTTGCCTGTTGAATTTATACTTGTTTTTGGAATTTGATTGGGGTTGATATGTTGGATGTTTGTAAGTTTGTTTTTAGAATGAACGTTTTGCCTGTTTCAATGAGGAAAGGTTTGATTGTTTTGTTATTTAAAAAGGGTTATAAGAGAGATTTGAGGAATTCGAGGCCGATTACATTGTTGAATGTTGAATATAAGGTTATTGCAAAGGTGTTGGCAAATAGAATGCGTGGAGTGATTGGTAAGGTTGTGGGTGAAGAGCAAGTGTGTGCTGTTCCTGGGCATCAGATTTCTGAAAGTTTGTTGTTACTATGTGATGTACTGTGATATGTGAGGGAGAGGATGAGGTCTGTTGCTGTTGCTATTGTGGATTTTGAAAAAGCATATGATAGGGTAGTGCATGATTTTATGTTTCATGTTTTAGAACGTTTAGGATTTTCTGGTAAGATTATTGGATGGTTTAAATGTTTGTATAGTGATATTGTGAGTCAAGTCCAGGTTAATGGTTTTTTGACTGAGGAATTTTGTGTTAAATCTGGAGTGCGTCAAGGATGTCTTTTGTCTCCTGTGTTATTTGTATGTGTCATTGAGCCATTACTAACTAGTTTGAGGAAGGATAAATTAGTTAGAGGTGTGAGTGTTCTTGGTAGTAATGGAAGGTGTTTAAAAGTGATTGGGTATATGGATGATGTGAGTGTGGTATGTGAGACTCAGGCTGGTTTGAGGAGGGTGAAAACTTTAGTTGAATGTTTTTGTATGGCAAGTGGTTTCAGAGTTAATTGGAATAAGTGTAAAGTTAAAGTTTTTGGTAATGATAGGGAGATTGATTCTTGTGGATGGCCTGTGACTGAAGGTGCAATTGAGGTGTTGGGTGTGAAATTTGATGTGGATTTGAAAGGCTTGGAAAGTTGGGAGAATGTTTTTGATAAAGTGAGTAGAAAACTTCAGTTTAGGTCTTTAAGGACTTTATCTTTGGAAGGAAAAATGTTAGTTATTAAATCGGTTTTGATCCCTATTATGTTATATTTGGCGTTAGTTTTTCCGCCACCTGAGAGGATTTTGTCGGAGAATTTTGAGAGTGTTGTTTTCTTTTTTCTGGAGTTCTGGTATGGAGCGTTTGAAAAGAGATGTTGTTGTTAAGAGTAAGAATGTTGGTGGTAAGGGTTTTCCAAATGTGGAGAGATTTTTGGCTGCGAAATATGTTAGTAGATGTGTGGTTCTGAATGGTAAGGATAGCATGGCTGGTTGTATGGTAAAGTATGCTTGTGGAAATGTTTTAAGACGATATGGTTTATTTGAGATTAATAGAAAGAAACCGGTATGTTTTGCTGTTCCGTGGTTTTATGTAAGGGTGGAATGTTGGATTAAAACATATGGTTTGGAGAATGTTAGTAGGGAGATGTGGTGTGCAAACAGAATGGTGTTGAAAATGTTGGAGAAGAAGGAAGGTCTTGAGTTGATTGGGGGTTTGAATGAAAATGAATGTGTGTTGGTATGGAAAAATGTGTGTAATAAGTGTTTGATGAATAGGCAGAAAGATATTTGTTGGATGAGTGTGCATAAGTGTTTGCCAACAAGGGATTTTCAGAGAATGCGTCGTTTAGTGGCTTCAGAAGTGTGTCCTAGAGATGGTTGTTTTCAAAGCGAGAGTGATATTCATTTGTTTTGGAATTGTGAGTATGCTAAGGATGTTTGGAGAAGTTTGAAAAGGATGATTAAGGGTTTGACTGGAGTGCAGTTTTTTACTTAATATGATGATGTATGGTTTGCGTGGAAGTGGTGTGGAAAAGGAGAAAGTAAGATTGATATGGTTGTGTGAAGGAGGTTTTGTGGGATGTGCGTAATATTTTGATTTTTAAGAAAGAGGTAGTTACTGTAGGTAATTGTGTGGGTATGATCCGTGGGAAATTGTTTTTGTATTTTTCTTTTGATAGGAGGCGATATGGGGAATTAGATTCTGAAGGCATCTGGAAGACAAAGAAGTGGAAGGATTGGGTTATTTAGTTTTTTTTTTTTCCTCCAGTTTGTTTTTGTCTGTATTTGAAATATGTTTAATTTTATTTTGTGTGATTATTTAAGTTTAATGTTTGCATTTTGATTTTTTTCTGATGACAAACATTTGGGTCAATATTTCAGTTTTGTAACAAGAGATATTTTGTTTGCATTTGTTATTATGATTTTATTTTGTATATATGCATATATGATTATTTTTCTAATAAAAGAATTACGAAACGATCATCTGGGTTTGTTGCTTCCCTTGTTCAGAGAAGAATTGCCTGGTATTTCGGTGCTGGACTGTCATTGGGCAGTATCAGACTGATATGCTACAGGATATTTTTTCTCTGTGAAGGGGCATAGTGTGCTAAAAGAACGCGCACCCTGAGTTGCAATTTAAATGAACAGGCATAGAAGTTATTCTAGCTTTTGTTCTATCTCAGGAGTGCTGTTCTCTTTCTTTTTTTCACAATTATGTATATTACTCTTGGGTCTCCCTAAGAGTAATGGGGGAAACCAGACGTGGACTCCTTGCACACATGCCCTTAGAGAGATACAACTGCACCTCACTGAAGAGGCCCACAGAAGGCTGAAACGATCGTCTGGGGTTGTTGCTTCCCTTGTTCAGAGAAGAATTGCCTGGTATTTCGGCGCTTTTGTTCTATCTCAGGAGTGCTGTTCTCTTTCTCTTTTTTCACATTTATGTAAATTACTCTTGGGTCTCCCTTTTTTCATACATGTATATATATAATTAAATCCACAAATGGTTCTTCTCTCTTTTAAGGTTTTTCACATGTTTATTAGTTTATTTAGTTATGTGAAAAACCTTAAAAGAGAAAATAACCATTTGTGGATTTATACTCAATTAATGATTCATGTTCTAAAAGCAATGCTAGTGTGCTGGTCCTATATGGATATATATATATATATATATATACCGTATTTTCCGGTGTATAAGACGACTGGGCGTATAAGATGACCCCCTACTTTTCATGTTAAAAATATAGGGTTTGTGCTATACTCGCCGTATAAGACTACCCCCTTACCCCCCTCAATGAATGCAGCAAGCACACCAAATAAAAATTAAAAAACATCAGATTTCATTTCAATATGGTAAATTTAATTCAAATGCTTATGACATGAAGGTACATAGCAGGAAAACTCTCACTTATAAACATAAGGCTGTTTGTCATTAAGCATGTAAACTCACTTATAAACATAAGGCTGTTTGCCATTAAGCATGTAAACTCACTTATAAACATAAGGCTGTTTGTCATTAAGCATGTAAACTCACTTATAAACATAAGGCTGTTTGCCATTAAACATGTAAACTCACTTATAAACATAAGGCTGTTTGCCATTAAGCATGTAAACTCACATATAAACATAAGGCTGTTTGTCATTAAGCATGTAAACTCACTTATAAACATAAGGCTGTTTGTCATTAAGCATGTAAACTCACTTATAAACATAAGGCTGTTTGCCATTAAGCATGTAAACTCACTTATAAACATAAGGCTGTTTGCCATTAAGCATGTAAACTCACTTATAAACATAAGGCTGTTCGCCATTAAGCATGTAAACTCACTTATAAACATAAGGCTGTTTGCCATTAAGCATGTAAACTCACTTATAAACATAAGGCTGTTTGTCATTAAGCATGTAAACTCACTTATAAACATAAGGCTGTTTGCCATTAAGCATGTAAACTCACTTATAAACATAAGGCTGTTTGCCATTAAACATGTAAACTCACTCATAAACATAAGGCTGTTTGCCATTAAGCATGTAAACTCACTTATAAACATATGGCTGTTTGCAATTAAGCATGTAAACTCACTTATAAACATAAGGCTGTTTGTCATTAAACATGTAAACATAAAACAGTGCAAGTGGATTAAACTTTTAGGAGGAAGATAATAAACAATAGAGAAAGAGCAAGTGCCGGGCAAGTTGCTCATCATACCGTAACTTCAAGCTATTTTTACCAGTTTTGATGGCATTACAGTTTCCCTTTAAAAGCCTTCAAAATCCTCCTGTTCGTCATCTGATATCAGAAATAAATCAATGATATCTTATGATACATTTGTAAGGCAGTCATCGTATGGATCTAATTCCGTATCAGATGGTGTGGTCTCAGCTTCGGCTTCCTCTTCATCTTGCCACAAGTAGTCATCCTCCATACCATCTAATGAATTTGATATGCCACACTTCTTGAAAGACCTGATTACTGTTTCTGCATTAATACCATTCCAGGCTTTTAGGACAAACTTGTATAAAACATCCAACTGTAGAGTACGCATGTTTCCTCCCTTTTTGAATGACTTTTCGCCGCTAACCATCCACTCATTCCACTGTTCTCGAATGCGATCTTTAAATGGCTTGTTTAGGCACACATCCAGTGGCTGTACCAACGATGTCAATCCTGCAGGAATAACTGCTGTATCTGTGTTTATTCTTGCCAGTCTTTGCTTGGTGCTGGGAGTTAAATGAGCCCTGAACATATCCCACACCAGTAGACTACATTTTTTAATAAGTCCACCTGGTCGCCTGCTCCATACATTATCAAGCCATAGCTTTACCCCTTCTTCATCCATCCAGCCTTTTTCATTCACATGTACAAAACAACCAACAGGGAACTTGAGTTTCGGCATTGTTTTCCTTTTAAAAATAATTATTGGTCTCAACTTGGCGCCATCAGTTGTGCATGCTAGTACTACTGTAAAACTGGACTTTTCATGTCCTGTTGTTTTAATTAAAAAAAATTTTTCACCTTTTTGATGGACAGTTTTATTTCCATCCATATCAAAATTCATGGGAGTTTCATCCATATTTCCGATACTACTTAACATATAGCCATATTTATTGCGCTGTTGTATTACGTATCGATGGAAACTATTTACTTTGGCATCAAGATCTGCAGGTAATTTTTGTGCAATTTTCATCTTTTGCCTCAGTACCAGATTATGCCTTTCCAAGAATCTACTACACCAGGATACAGTGGCCTTAAATCCGTTGCTGTGATCTGGGTTAGATTTGGCCCACTGAAGTGCAAACAAACGTATTTTATTTCGTGTCACCACATAACCGTTTTGGCGATGCTCATTCACCATGTCTGCAACATGTTTTTTTACTTCTGGCCAATGTGGGATACCGCTTCTTAATGCACACTTACCCCTTGGCATACTCTTTAATGCTTTTTCATTTGCTTTCCAGTTCCGAACCATCTTTTCTGTTATTCCATATTGTCTTGCAGCAGCACAATTATTATGTTCCATGGCAAAGTTTATAACTTTAAGTTTGAAACTGACTTCATATTTCTTTCTTCTTGCTTGTAGAGCCATGACTGCTAGCTACCATATTTGTATACTGTACTGTATGTACTGTAAAAAAAAGTTAAAATGAAGTATAACAACTTTTAAGCACACACACACACATATGGTACATACACATATACCGGTACATACCGTATATACCGGTATATATAAGCTAGGACGGAGGGACACATTAGCCCAGTGTACAGGGGAACCTGGGTATAGTTGGCACACAGATCTTGTAGTAGTATTACCGTAAATTAAAATACAATATTATTGGTAGAGGAAGGAGGGAGGGAGAGGAAGAAGAGAGGGAGGGAGAGGAAGGAGAGAGGGAGGGAGAGGAAGGAGGGAGGGGGAGAGAGAGAGAGAGGGAGGGAAGGGGAGAGGGAGGGGGAGAGTTAGGGGGAGAGGGAGGGGGAGAGGCAGGGGGAGAGGGAGGGGGTAGGGAGGGAGGGGGAGAGAGGGAGGGAGGGGGAGGGAGGGGGGAGAGGGAGGGGGAAAGATGGAGAGAGGGAGGGGGAGAGAGGGAGGAAGGGAGGGGGAGAGAGGGAGGGAGGGAGGGGGAGAAAGAGGGAGGGGGAGAGAGGGAGGGAGAGAGAGAGGGAGAGAGAGAGGCAGAGAGAGAGGGAGGGATAGGGAGGAGAGGGAGGGATAGGGAGGAGAGTGAGGGATAGGGAGAAGGGGGCGAGAGAGAAAAAAAGGGAAAGTGAGAGGGATGGGGGAGAGGGATGGAGAGAGAGGGGGAGAAAGAGGGTGGAGGGAGAAAGAGAGAGGGAGAGTGAGCAAAGTTAGCAAAGAAATTCCTTAACCACTGAGGAGTCACATAATCCATATTACTCAGATGGGCAAGGGTTATCAGAGCAGAGGAGACATTAAGGCATAATACCGGTATATAGCAGCATGAAACAGTTCCCTTAGATTTCTAACACACAGACTAACTACTAGCACTGTGTCTGTAAAACTTTCAGCAGTACTGACCTTCTGATCTGATCTGACTTTCACTGGAAGATCTCTAGATCACTGGCAATGCAGGGCTGAGAAAAAAAAACACTCTAGTGGAAGGCTGTCCCTTTAATAACCTTTCTTTCCTGCACTATTTGCTCCGTAGCAGATGTCACATGACCGCACTGGAATTTGGATGTCTGGCTGTAGTGTAGCAGCTACGGAGCAAATTGTGCAGGAAAGAAAGGTGATTAGCAGAGAAAGATACCGGGTATTTAAAGTAAAGCCTTCCTAGTGTTTTGTTTTAAACATATGCTTGTCTTCAGCCCTTAGCCTTGTAGGGAGTGGGACACCTCATCAGGACTGGACTCCTGACGGTGGGCTGACTGACTGTCTGACTGAGACTGCACAGCACATCGCAAAGCTCCAGCTACTAATATGATATACGGTATATGATTGATTACCGGTATATCATATTAGTAGCTGGAGCTTTGTGATGTGCTGCGTCAAAATTTCTACTCCCCATATAACCTGTCCTGCCTGCTGCCCTGCTGTCACCGTGACCTACCTCGCTCACTCAGAACCAGTGCACCGCAGTCGCACAGACCACTTCTGCCTGAATCTGGATTCACTGTCGTCTTCGGCAGGGCAGCACGCCACAAACAAGTCACTCTCAGCAGCTCCCTACTGCTCACTCTTCTTCCCGCCTGAAGCCTGTGTCGGCGCGACCGCTACGTCATGCTGCTCTGTACAATCAAGGCGCATCATTGGCCAGCACAGCCGGGGGCCTATCTAGGGGGGTGTGGGCCTGGAGCTGCAACTCAGTCCATTCACAGTGTGACTAGAGTGTCCGACTCCTCCCCACCGCCTCACCCAGACGTCACACAGCTCACTGGTGCTTCTTACTCTGTGCCTCTCTGTACACAGTCACTAAATAACTCAGTAATAATAAGGCTTATAAAACAACACCCGGCGTATAAGACGACCCTCGACTTTTGAGAAGATTTTCAAGAGTTAAAAAGTCGTCTTATACGCTGGAAAATACGGTATATATATATATATATATATATATATATATATATATACACACATTTATATTACTGTGTCACCTTTCAATATTTCAGCAACCACAGGGACAGAATCATAATAAATGTAGAATGGTACAATGAAACATAAAAATCACTCACTGTTTAATAAAATGTATGTGTGTTGTAAGTAGAAATAAAATCACCAAAATGTGGTATTTAAACGGCTTATAAGAATAAGGAAAACAGTGGAAGTGTTTTCCAATAGGGTTTCTAATCTTGAATCTACTTAATAGAAATGAAAATGTGAAATATAAAATAGATTTATAACAACCTAACAAACACACATAGTAAACCTTAGGAGTCAAGGTTAAAAAAAGTAGACATAAAATATAGCCTTATATAATATTATGAATTTGCTGCAGCTGCTCAAGGAGTTTGTTAAACCAGTAAATGTGTCAATGTTTGGTGCAATGACTTTGTATGTTAATAGCTGCAAGAAAGTTCAAAGGTACCATATAATTTTATGGAACCTATGCCCAATGCATAGCTTATAATACTTTGCCAATCTCAAAAGACTATAAAGATAGCAGCTTAATATTGCTGCTGTTAACTCTAAGGTTGCCTTTGAGAGCGGCAATGCAAAGTGCTGCACAATACTGAATCCCTTTCTGTCTAGAGGTTAAAACATATAGACTGAACAGTTTCCCCAAAGATAAGTAAGGAATGAAGGTTTAGTTAGAAATGTTCTGTGCTCCTAAGATTTGGGGAATGGTTCTGGAATTAAAGCTAATCTTTATGTTTTGTTGTGTTACTTACTCTGATATCTCATTAAAGCCTTTAGCAGTTTCATTTTAAGTTTAAAAGATAATTGGTTGTGTTGTAGTCAGTTAAGATTCAATTACTGGTTACATCCACTTCTATTGCAAAGTAATTTA
The DNA here is from genome assembly GCF_027579735.1 of Bombina bombina. Classification (NCBI taxonomy): domain Eukaryota; kingdom Metazoa; phylum Chordata; class Amphibia; order Anura; family Bombinatoridae; genus Bombina; species Bombina bombina. The sequence continues at coordinate 534,207,459 of NC_069502.1, read as the reverse complement.
AGTATTCCATGATAGAGTCTATAGTGGATATGGCTTTTGGAACCCTCTCTGTGTAAGGTACTGCAGCTTCCAAAATTAATATTACATTTTTCTCTTGTTAAGAAATATTGAACCTTTTAATAATGCATTATATAATTATATATATATATATATATATATATATATATATATATATATATATATATATATATATATATATTATATACAAGAGAAATGTCGAAAAATATTCAGCGCTACAAATACTTAGGATATATGAATATATATAAAGTTATATCAAATAAATGTCTCTCTGTAGGAGTAGACAAAAAGCCCTTTGTCTCACAAAAAACAGTTCAGGTGGTGAATAAGAACAGGCTAGGTGAATATTATAAGTTCAAGAAGTGTTTTGCCAACAAGACTTAACGATAACTGTAACACTGGTGCTAGGAGACCAGTGATATGCCCTTACCAGAGGGTACCTCAATCATATGAGGTAATGTCAGAGTGTCTGATTTGTATCTCTCCGGTGTGTCTTGGCAGACTTTCCTGTGTTGGGAGATGTCCTTGTCTTTTATTTCTTTTATTTCATGCCAGGCTTGTGTATGGTACTTTCAACCTTGGAGTCTCCTGGTTTCCAGTCTTGTTGACTCGATATCTCTCCGCAGTATGGTGGTGCGATCAGGATCTTGGCTCTCACCGTATAAGATGAAATATGGCAAAAAAAGAAAAAGAGTACATAACGTAATACTGTATAAATAAAAATATTTATTAAATACAAGGCAGGTGTAAGAAATGCACTCACATTTAAAACCCTCAATCTGTATGAGGTAAGTAATGGTGTGTAGATATATTTTTATACACCTTAAGCAGGTGTTGCTGGAGGCTGGTGACTGATGATAAGCTTATTGCGTATGTCCTGATAGTGAAATCACTTCACGTAGTCTCTTCTGTGTCCCAAACAAGAACTGGTCAAGTTCCCTGGTTGTTGAATACACTTATAGTGTGTGGGGACCAGGCATACTGTGGGCAGTGGTGAGGAAAAAGAATCCTAGAGAATCTAGGACCTGCAGCTGAGATGAGTTAAAAGCTGCTGTAGTCTCTGTTCTCTCTGACACAGTATGTAAGGGAACAAAGTATCCCTGTACCTGATGTACGGTACAGACAGTAATAGTATGTGGCGAATGGCCACAGACTGACGGTGGTGTCAGAGTCTGCTGTGGTCTGTAAAAGCAAATGTACTGCCCTGTGTGTAACAGCGTGGAGTACTAAATGTTTCAACCTGATAGGTAAATCTGTACTCTGTAAGCCTGTGATCTAGCTAGTAGAATATGACAGATGCTAGAAGAGGCTATGTAAGTGTGAGTGGATGTTTAAAAAAGTGTGTATGGGAGCAGCGTGGGATTAATTGCCTGTAGCAAGTAAGGGCACTCAAAGGTGCCGAGGTTAGCGTTCTATAGGGTACGCCTCCCAAGTATCGTGAAAGCCGCGGAAAGAAGACAATTTCAAGTCTCAGCCGCTAAGGTAAAAAAGAGCTAAGCCACACTCTGTAAAAGTAAATCCTTACGCGTTTCGAAGCTTGGGGTTGCTTCTTCGTCAGAGGAGTTTGTGGCTTGCTACTCGAAAGTACTGAAATTTAAAGGGTTAAGAGTGGGCGTCTTTTTTACGTTTTGCGTAATACGTAGTTACGGTATGGCAGGTGCGGCTGTGGGTTGACGGCAGTGAATATGTTGCCTAGGTAACAAATGTTTATGTGCGAGTATTTGTAACCAGGGAGCTACTATTTACCCCCTCTGTGCTGAATCGATTTTTTTGTAGAGTAAAAAAAGAGAGACAATAGCCCTTTGAACTAAAAAGGACATGTAATAATAAGAGATGATGGTTAGAGAGAGATGTTTACAGATTTTAAAGAAGAAAAGTGTTATTGGGTAGGGAAACCGGATTGGTTTGACGGCAGTGTATATGTTGCCTAGGTAACAAATGTTTATGTGCAAGTATTTGTAACCAGGGAGCTACTATTTACCCTCTCTGTGCTGAATCGATTTTTTTGTAGAGTAAAAAAAAAAAAAAAAAAAAAGGAGACAATAGTCCTTTGAACTAAAAAGGACATGTAATAATAAGAGATGATGGTTAGAGAGAAATGTTTACAGATTTTAAAGAAAAAAAGGGTTATTGGATAGGGAAACCGGGTTGGTTTCACTAATAAATATTTGGAAAAATGTGAAACTATTAGTTCATTGTTACGTCTTTTTATGTCTCCCCCTCTGTTACAGATGTATGTTGGGGACCGGCTGTATGATATATGATGGACAGCCTTAGGATTTTTAGTGTCGCATCTGTGTCCCCTTTGGAGGAGTATATTATGTTAGGGACCCGCTATGTGAGATATATTGAACTGCAAAAAAAGTATAACAGGCCTTTAGACTACAGTAGGAAGGAGTGCTCCATCATTTTCACTACAATCGGATGAATACTACCAGTAGCTATGTTGAGTTTCGTGTATCCAGCCTAATCTAATTAGATCTACTCTAATCTAATGTAGGATTCATTCTAGACTATACTGTAGTTAGAAAGTATGTATGACCTCTGAGTGTCCCCTAAGGTTTCTGTGTTGGTGGTGCTAATCGCACCTGTTGGGGATCAAAAAGTTGTTTGAGGTAGAATACATGGTATAAGTGGTTATGTGTGAATACGTTTAAAAGATTTTTGTTACTTATCAAAGAAAGGCTGCTAAGTCTATTTCTTCGTTTAAGCCCCTGGGGGTCATGGTACCCATGTAGTGTATCCAGTATGATTCCCTTTGTTTCAGTTTTTGGAATCTATCCCCTCCTCTGGCAGGGGCTAGAACATGTTCAAGGACTGTACACTTTAAGAGAGCTGGATTTTTTTTGATGAAAATGCTTGAAATGTCTGGATAGGCTATGATCTTTATAGCCTTCTTCGATGTTTTTCAGGTGCTCCAGTAGACGTGTTTTGTATGTCCTCTTGGTGCGTCCTATGTATTGAAGTTTACACGGGCATTCTAGTAGGTATACCACGAAATTGGTTTTGCAGTTGGTTAGTCTATTAATGTTGCATTTTTTGTGTGGGAAAGTAAGGGACTGTACCAGTTTGGTTGGTTTTTTGGGGTCATAGGCATGCTCACATCCCTTGCAATTCAACCGATTGCATTTGAAGAACCCTTTACTTTTTTCTGTTAGCCAATTTTCTCCAGACTTCTTTTTGATTTGACTGGGTGCCAGCATTTGTTTAAAATTTAGTTTTTTTCTAAATATTATTTTTGGTGCTGGGCCTATTGCGTTCTTTAATAGTTTGTCCTGCTGTAGAATTGGCCAAAACTTCCTAAGAATCTTTTTGATTTCTGGAGCAGCCTCGTTGTAAGTTGTGATCAAGGAGATCTTTTGTGTTTTGTTGGTACCGTTTTTTATTTGACCTTGTAGTAAATTTTTCCTTTCTAGCTGTCTCACTCTCTTCTGAGAATTTTCAATAAGTTTTTTTGGGTATTTCTTTTCAATAAATTTGGTTTTTAGAATATCTGATTCGGTGTTGTAATCTTGTATTTTGGAGCAATTTCTTCGCACTCTCTGAAATTGTCCGTACGGAATATTATTGATAATTAGAACACACAATAGTAGAGAACACAAACAGAATTTTTTAGAGCAGGAATGGACAGGCTATCACCATCCACAAAGCAGACAAAATACTATAGAGATACCAAAAAGAAAAAGGACAGAAACAATCGATTACGAAGTAAACCTCAGACCACAATGGTCAAGGGACCCAACCAGAAAAAGAAAAGGACCAGAAGAGGAAGAAGAGGAAGAGGTGTGGTGGGATCCAGAAGGAGGAAACGAAGCTCCAAGAACCCCAAAGAGAGGAAAACGGGAGAGGGATTTTTAAAAATATTTAACTTCTCGAACAGTATCTTCTTCAGTATCTTCTCCAACACACAATTAGAAATTTTATCCAAAGGCCTCAGCTTCGCACCCACAAGAGGCCCAAACTCTTTCAATCTATTCATTGATTTTAATAAATTCATTCGCAAACTAACCCTTTGCAGACACTTTGAAAAAATCAAAATAAAAGATAACACAAATGCGAAAGAACAACTAGAAGATACTGATTACGAAACACTAAACATTCTGGAAGAATTATATTCAAATAACGAACACCACCCCGAAGATAATATCTTCAAGGTGAACAATAACTCGAATCTTAAACCCTCTTCTATTTTCTATCCAACCCAATCCAAGGGAAATTTCATTCCCACATTTAATGATCTAGTGACTAAAGAACTAGACAATCTTTGCACAAGTTTCAAAATAAGACATGACAACCTGTCTAAAAAAGAGAAAAACTTGATGGACATGGATGACATTATCCTAAGGGAAGCAGATAAAGGAGGGGGTCTGGTCATCCAGAACAAGACTGATTACATCAAAGAAGCCTATAGGCTTCTGAACGATACCCATACATATGTCCAATTAAGAGGAGATCCTACTGAATCTTTCCAAAAAGAATACAATTCCCTCATAGATACAGCTCAGTTCAACAAACTTTTTAACACCAACGAACTAAAATTTCTAACACATCAACATCCCAGGAGGGCAATTTTTTACCACCTGCCTAAAATACATAAGGACCAAAAAAAACCTCCGGGACGTCCAATTGTGTCAGGAATTGACTCCTTAACCGCCAGACTATCACAATACGTGGACTACTTTCTGAAGCCTTTGGTGCCAAAACTAACTTCATACATAAGAGATTCCACGGATTTAATTACAAAACTAGCCCAAAAAAAATGGAAAAATACGTATAAATGGATGACACTAGACGTGTCATCTTTATACACTTCCACACAACTTGGGAATACAAACCATGTCCCAGGTTCTAAAAGAAACATCACTGACAGAGACACACCAACATTTCATTTTGGACAGCATCAGATTTGTCCTAGAGAAAAACTATTTCCTGTTCGATGGCAAATTCTTTTTGCAAACCAGTGGTACAGCTATGGGGACCATTATGGCCCCCAGCTATGCGAACCTCTATATGGGGGAATGGGAAAAAACGTACATATATACCAACAACCCCTTTCAGCAAAATATAATTTGGTGGGGAAGGTATATCAATGACATCGTGGTCATATGGGAGGGAGATGACAAAACTAGCAACGAATTTATCGAGTACCTAAACACAAACATCTACAATTTAAAATTTACATAAAAAATCTCGGATACAAGCATTGAATACCTAGATTTAGTGTTATTCAGTGAAAATGAAGAGATCCTAACCAAACTGTACACTAAAGAAACCGACTGTAATGGCTATCTAAGGGCAGACAGTGGTCATCACCGACCATGGATCAATAATATTCCGTACGGACAATTTCAGAGAGTGCGAAGAAATTGCTCCAAAATACAAGATTACAACACCGAATCAGATATTCTAAAAACCAAATTTATTGAAAAGAAATACCCAAAAAAACTTATTGAAAATTCTCAGAAGAGAGTGAGACAGCTAGAAAGGAAAAATTTACTACAAGGTCAAATAAAAAACGGTACCAACAAAACACAAAAGATCTCCTTGATCACAACTTACAACGAGGCCGCTCCAGAAATCAAAAAGATTCTTAGGAAGTTTTGGCCAATTCTACAGCAGGACAAACTATTAAAGAACACAATAGGCCCAGCACCAAAAATAATTTTTAGAAAAAACCTAAATTTTAAACAAATGCTGGCACCCAGTCAAATCAAAAAGAAGTCTGGAGAAAATTGGCTAACAGAAAAAAGTAAAGGGTTCTTCAAATGCAATCGGTTGAATTGCAAGGGATGTGAGCATGCCTATGACCCCAAAAAACCAACCAAACTGGTACAGTCCTTTACTTCCCACACAAAAAATGCAACATTAATAGACTAACCAACTGCAAAACCAATTTCGTGGTATACCTACTAGAATGCCCGTGTAAACTTCAATACATAGGACGCACCAAGAGGACATACAAAACACGTCTACTGGAGCACCTGAAAAACATCGAAGAAGGCTATAAAGATCATAGCCTATCCAGACATTTCAAGCATTTTCATCAAAAAAATCCAGCTCTCTTAAAGGGTACAGTCCTTGAACATGTTCTAGCCCCTGCCAGAGGAGGGGATAGATTCCAAAAACTGAGACAAAGGGAATCATACTGGATACACTACATGGGTACCATGACCCCCAGGGGCTTAAACGAAGAAATAGACTTAGCAGCCTTTCTTTGATAAGTAACAAAAATCTTTTAAACGTATTCACACATAACCACTTATACCATGTATTCTACCTCAAACAACTTTTTGATCCCCAACAGGTGCGATTAGCACCACCAACACAGAAACCTTAGGGGACACTCAGAGGTCATACATACTTTCTAACTACAGTATAGTCTAGAATGAATCCTACATTAGATTAGAGTAGATCTAATTAGATTAGGCTGGATACACGAAACTCAACATAGCTACCGGTAGTATTCATCTGATTGTAGTGAAAATGATGGAGCACTCCTTCCTACTGTATTCTAAAGGCCTGTTATACTTTTTTTGCAGTTCAATATATCTCACATAGCGGGTCCCTAACATAATATACTCCTCCAAAGGGGGCACAGATGCGACACTAAAAATCCTAAGGCTGTCCATCATATATCATACAGCCGGTCCCCAACATACATCTGTAACAGAGGGGGAGACATAAAAAGACGTAACAATGAACTAATAGTTTCACATTTTTCCAAATATTTATTAGTGAAACCAACCCGGTTTCCCTATCCAATAACCCTTTTTTTCTTTAAAATCTGTAAACATTTCTCTCTAACCATCATCTCTTATTATTACATGTCCTTTTTAGTTCAAAGGACTATTGTCTCCTTTTTTTTTTTTTTTTTTACTCTACAAAAAAAATCGATTCAGCACAGAGGGGGTAAATAGTAGCTCCCTGGTTACAAATACTTGCACATAAACATTTGTTACCTAGGCAACATATACACTGCCGTCAAACCAATCCGGTTTCCCTACCCAATAACACTTTTCTTCTTTAAAATCTGTAAACATCTCTCTCTAACCATCATCTCTTATTATTACATGTCCTTTTTAGTTCAAAGGACTATTGTCTCTCTTTTTTTACTCTACAAAAAAATCGATTCAGCACAGAGGGGGTAAATAGTAGCTCCCTGGTTACAAATACTCGCACATAAACATTTGTTACCTAGGCAACCAACAGCCGCACCTGCCATACCGTAACTACGTATTACGCAAAACGTAAAAAAGACGCCCACTCTTAGCCCTTTAAATTTCAGTACTTTCGAGTAGCAAGCCACAAACTCCTCTGACGAAGAAGCAACCCCAAGCTTCGAAACGCGTAAGGATTTACTTTTACAGAGTGTGGCTTAGCTCTTTTTTACCTTAGCGGCTGAGACTTGAAATTGTCTTCTTTCTGCGGCTTTCACGATACTTGGGAGGCGTACCCTATAGAACGCTAACCTCGGCACCTTTGAGTGCCCTTACTTGCTACAGGCAATTAATCCCACGCTGCTCCCATACATACTTTTTTAAACATCCACTCACACTTACATAGCCTCTTCTAGCATCTGTCATATTCTACTAGCTAGATCACAGGCTTACAGAGTACAGATTTACCTATCAGGTTGAAACATTTAGTACTCCACGCTGTTACACACAGGGCAGTACATTTGCTTTTACAGACCACAGCAGACTCTGACACCACCGTCAGTCTGTGGCCATTCGCCACATACTATTACTGTCTGTACCGTACATCAGGTACAGGGATACTTTGTTCCCTTACATACTGTGTCAGAGAGAACAGAGACTACAGCAGCTTTTAACTCATCTCAGCTGCAGGTCCTAGATTCTCTAGGATTCTTTTTCCTCACCACTGCCCACAGTATGCCTGGTCCCCACACACTATAAGTGTATTCAACAACCAGGGAACTTGACCAGTTCTTGTTTGGGACACAGAAGAGACTACGTGAAGTGATTTCACTATCAGGACATACGCAATAAGCTTATCATCAGTCACCAGCCTCCAGCAACACCTGCTTAAGGTGTATAAAAATATATCTACACACCATTACTTACCTCATACAGATTGAGGGTTTTAAATGTGAGTGCATTTCTTACACCTGCCTTGTATTTAATAAATATTTTTATTTATACAGTATTACGCTATGTACTCTTTTTCTTTCTTTGCCATATTTCATCTTATACGGTGAGAGCCAAGATCCTGATCGCACCACCATACTGCGGAGAGATATCGAGTCAACAAGACTGGAAACCAGGAGACTCCAGGGTTGAAAGTACCATACACAAGCCTGGCATGAAATAAAAGAAATAAAAGACAAGGACATCTCTCAACACAGGAAAGTCTGCCAAGACACACCGGAGAGATACAAATCAGACACTCTGACATTACCTCATATGATTGAGGTACCCTCTGGTAAGGGCATATCACTGGTCTCCTAGTACCAGTGTTACAGTTATCGTTAAGTCTTGTTGGCAAAACACTTCTTGAACTTATAATATTCACCTAGCCTGTTCTTATTCACCACCTGAACTGTTTTTTGTGAGACAAAGGGCTTTTTGTCTACTCCTACAGAAAGACATTTATTTGATATAACTTTATATATATTCATATATCCTAAGTATTTGTAGCGCTGAATATTTTTCGACATTTCTCTTGTATATAATTTTTCAACAGTGTCAGGGGTACACTGAATCGTATACATTCATGCAGCTCAATACACACACCAAGCAAGTTTATTAAGAGTTTATTAAGAGTTTATCAAGAGTTCACAGGGAACATACACATCCCAGACATATATATCTCTTAAACTGGTGTTGAAATCTATAAACAGTTTTCACAATACATCACTACGTTTACCTATACATTGACCTATCCGTTTGGGGAACAACTGAAGCGCTGGTATCTTTTCTTGAATACATTCTAATATATATATATATATATATATATATATATATATATATATATATATATATATATATATATATATATATATATATATATGTATACAGTATATATATGTGTGTGTGTATGTGTATATGTATTTATATATACATACTTTTATAATTACATACCTTTGCACTCTAGATCTTTGCAAATCCTATATATCCACAACCAAAGCAATTAGGATTTCCATCTGCCACTGGGCCCTTCCCCAGTATCATTGCAGATGTGCTTCCTAACTCCCTAGGAAAGCAAGATGTAAACAATGAGGAGGATACTTAGGGTTTTCCCATGCAAATAAAAAGGACATAACTATTTACATTGTACACCACCCAACTGACTTTACTGACCACAGACTAAAAATTCAGACATTATAATGCTTAATTTAGCTAATTTTAAAAATGTTAAATTTTTATTGCACCAATTATCATTAAATACATTTAAGTTAAATTATGCAATTAATTTGTGCTTTGGATAGCAGAAAATTATATAATATTTGAAAATATTATATTTCCCCCACCGGCTACTTTATAATGTCACCCGAGTACTTCATAATGCCACCCAGCTGGCAAAATTTTCTGTGGAGAACATGACTTTATAAACAATATACGATACTGGATGTGCAAAAAAAAACTGGGTATATTCAACACCAATATCTATTATTCCAATGTGATAAAATAAATGTGCCAACAAAACAATACTAATTTACAGTCCCAACAAAATGTTAACTTCACTGTTCAATATTGCTGAAATACGTTTTTCACAGAATGGTGGCTGCAGTACTCCTTCCAAATACTCGACACGAAGAAGAGATTGAGAAATCTGTAGAATGGCAAAAAAGAGAAGAAGGCGCCACAATGGTGCAAGATCACTTATAATATGGTGCAAATACAGTTGTATTCTCAAAATACTCATGAATTGTATAGCACTTGAGAAGTGCCACGAACGCCAGCTGGACCTTTAGGAGCCGTCCAGAAATCTCTCATTCAGGTAATGAGAAGTCAGCAGGTCCTCCCAAATATATTCTTATACACAGGTCCCAAACAGGTAACACGTGTCTATTTCAAATACCAGATCAACCCCTTAGCGGTGCAAATAGCAATATTAAAATTCTGGTCACACTTTCAAAAAATTATGATAAAATAAGCTAAGTCCGTCTAAATAAAAACATAGGGCTAGATTACGAGTTTTGCGTTAGAGGCTATGTGGTGCTAACGAGCAGTTTATGCTCACCGCTCACTTACAGACAGCGCTGGTATTATGGGTTTTTATAAACCCGGCATTAACCGCAAAAAAGTGAGCGTAGAGTAAAATTTTGCTCCACATCTCACCTCAATACCAGCGCTGCTTACATTAGCGGTGAGCTGGCTAAACGTGCTTGTGCACAATTTCCCCATAGGAATCAATGGGGGAGAGCTGGCTGAAAAAAAACAGCGTTTAGCTCCTAACGCAGCCCCATTGATTCCTATGGGGAAAATACATTTATGTCTACACCTAACACATGAACCCCGAGTCTAAACACCACTAATCTTACACTAATTAACCCATAATCTGCTGCCCCCCGACATCGCCGACACCTGCATTATATTATTAACCCCTAATCTGCCACTCCGGACACCGCTGCCACCTACATTATATGTATTAACCCCTAATCTGCTGCCCCCAACATCGCCAACACCTACATTATATTTATTAACCCCTAATCTGCCGCTCCGCAATGTCGCCGCAAACCTACCTACACTTATTAACCCCTAATCTGCCGCCCCAACGTCGCCGCAACAATATTAAAGTTATTAACCCCTAAATCTAAGTCTAACCCTAACCCTAACACCCCCTAATTTAAATATAATTTAAATAAATCTAAATAAATATTACTATCATTAACTAAATTATTCCTATTTAAAACTAAATACTTACCTATAAAATAAAACATAAGCTAGCTACAATATAACTAATAGTTACATTGGCCTCTATTTATCAAGGTCTGTCGGACCTGATCCGACAGTGCGGATCAGGTCCGACAGACCTCACTGAATACGGCGAGCAATACGCTTGCCGTGTTCAGCATTGCACCAGCAGCTCACAGGAGCTGCTGGTGCAACTCCGCCCCCTGCAGACTCGTGGCCAATCGGCCGCCAGCAGGGGGGTTTCAATCAACCCGATCGTACTCGATAGGGTTGATTTCCGGTGATGTCTGTCCACCTGCTCAGAGCAGGCGGACAGGTTATGGAGCAGCGGTCTTTGTGACCGCTGCTTCATAACTGCTGTTTCTGGTGAGCCTGCAGGCTCGCCAGAAACACGGGGCATCAAGCTCCATTCGGAGCTTGATAAATATGCCCCATTGTATCTAGCTTAGGGTTTATTTTTATTTTACAGGCAAGTTTGTATTTATTTTAACTAGGTAGAATAGTTACTAAATAGTTGTGAACTATTTAATAGCTACCTAGTTAAAATAAATACAAAAGTACCTGTAAAATAAAACCTAACCTAAGTTACAATTACACCTAACACTACACTATAATTAAATTATTTCCCTAAATGAAATACAATTAAATACAATTAAATTAAATTATCTAAAGTACAAAAAAAACAAACACTAAATTACAGAAAATAATAAACAAATTACAAGAATTTGAAACTAATTACACCTAATCTAATCCCCCTAACAAAATAAAAAAAGCCACCCAAAATAAAAAAAGCCCTACCCTACACTAAATTACAAATAGCCCTTAAAAGGAACTTTTGCAGGGCATTGCCCCAAAGTAATCAGCTTTTTTACCTTTAAAAAAACCTAACACTAACCCCTTGAAGATCACCTTACCGGGAGACGTCTTCACCCTACCGGGCCGAAATCCTCAACAAAGTTGGGAGAAATCTTCATCCAAGCCAAGCGAAGAGGTCCTCCAGATGGGCAGAAGTCTTCATCCAGACGGCATCTTCTATCTTCATCCATCCGGCGAGGAGCCATCTTCATCCATCCGGCGAGGAGCGGGTCCATCTTCAAGAAATCCGACGCAGAGCATCCTCTTCATCCGATGGTTCTTCTGGAATGAAGGTTCCTTTAAATGACGTCATCCAAGATGGTGTCCCTTCAATTCCGATTGGCTGATAGAATTCTATCAGCCAATCGGAATTAAGGTAGAACAAATAGGATTGAGCTTACATTCTATTGGTTGTTCCAATCCTTTTCAGGGCAATGGGGAGCTTAGGTTTTTTTAGACATATTTTTATTTGGGGGGTTGGTTGTGTGGGTGGTGGGTTTTACTGTTGGGGGGGTATATGTATTTTTATTTACAGGTAAAAGAGCAGATTTCTTTGGCGCAATGCCCCGCAAAAGGTGCTTTTAAGGGCTATTGGCAGTTTAGTTTAGGCTAGGGTTTTTGATTTATTTGGGGGGTCGTTAAAAGACAGGAAGTGAGCATTGAGCAAAATGTTGCTCATTGCCACACTCCAATACCAGCGCTGCTTAAGTCAGGGGTGAGCTGGTCGTACGTGCTTGTGCATGATTTCCCCATAGGAATCAACGTGGAGATGAGCAAAAAAGCAGCATAAAAACTCAGTAATGCAGCCCCATTGATTCCTATGGGGAAATAAAATGTATTTCTACAGCTAACACCCTAACATGGACACAGAGTCTAAACACCCCTAATCTTACACTTATTAACCCCTAATCTGCCACCCCCTACATTATACTTATTAACCCCTAATCTGCCGCTCCGGACACTGCCACCACCTACATTATAGTTATTAACCCCTAATCTGCTGCCCCAATGTCGCCGCCACCTACCTACACTTATTAAACCCTAGTCTGCCACCCCCAACGTCGCCGCCACTATTATAAACATATTAACCCCTAAACCACCGCACTCCCGCCTTGCAAACATTAGTTAAATATTATTAACCCCTAATCTGCTGTCCCTAACATCGCCGCCACCTACCTACATTTATTTACCCCTAATCTGCCTCCCCCAACGTCGCCGCCACTATACTAAATGTATTAACCCCTAAAACTAAGTCTAACCCTAAAAGCCTCTTTTTTATTTTGATAGAGCTATTAGATTAAGTGTAATTAGTTTAAATATTTGATAATTTATTTTTTATTTTGTGTAATTTAGTGTTTGTTTTTGTAATTTAATTAATGTAATTTATTTAATTTTAGTGTAAGGCTAGGTGTTAGTGTAAGACAGGTTAGATTTTATTTTACAGGTAAATTTGTATTTATTTTAGCTAGGTAGCTAGTAAATAGTTAATAACTATTTACTAACTATTCTACCTAGTTAAAATAAATACAAACTTAGCTGTGAAATAAAAATAAAACCTAAGATAGCTACAATCTAACTATTAGTTATATTGTAGTTAGCTTAGGGTTTATTTTATAGGTAAGTATTTAGTTTTAAAAATGAATTATTTAGTTAATGATAGTAATTTTTATTTAGATTTATTTTAATTACATTAAAGTTAGGGGGTGTTAGGATTAGACGTAGGGTTAGGCTTAGGGGTTAATAGCTTTAGTATAGTGGCGGCGATGTCGGGGACAGCAGTTTAGGGGTTAATAACTGTATGTAAGTGGTGGCGACATTGGGGGCGGCAGATTAGGGGTTAATAAGTGTAGGTAGGTGGTGGCGACATTGGTGCAGCAGATTAGGGGTTAATAAGTGTAATGTAGGTGTCGACGATGTTGGGGACGGCAGATTAGGGGTGTTTAGACTCGGGGTTTATTTTAGGGTGTTAGTTGTAAACATAACTTTTTATTTCCCCATAGGAATCAATGGGGCTGCTTTACGGAGCTTTTCGCTCCTTTATTGCAGGTGTTAGACTTTTTTTTCAGCCGGCTCTCCCCATTGATGTTTATGGGGAAATCGTGCACAAGGACATAAAACCAGCTCACAGCAGCTCTGGTATTGGAGTGCTGTATGGAGCTCAATTTTGCTCAACACTCACTTATTGCCTGCTAACGCCGGGTTTATGAAAACCTGTAATAGCAGCGCTAGAGGGAGGTGAGCGATGACAATAACTTGCAAGTTAGTACCGGGTCGCTCATAATGCAAAACTTGTAATCTAGCAGATTGTTTCTATGTTTTCACCTGAGCTTGTTAATTAATAGGTAGTCCAAATAAGATTAGTGGGAGGGATTTTTAGGGTATTTACTGCACTATGTATCATAACTTATTTGTCTGAGGATGGGGCGATTGAAATTCAGAGAGTGCAAGCCGTTCTTTTAAATAGTTACAGCTCTTGCTAGCACCCTGGTGGATGTGTTTGTTTTAAGTGAGAGTACACTTCTACATTGCTTTATATATATATATATACTAGCTGGAAAGCCTGCCCAGATTCTTTCACCGCCCCCATGCCAGCACATTCCCTCAGTCCCTGTGTCTCATTACAGTCTGTGCCCCCCATGCCAGTACATGCCCTCAAGCACTGGGCCCCTACACCAGCAGCAGTGAGATCCTTCCCTCTCTCACACAGAGGCGGGCACAGCTGCAGTGTCATTGCAGGGGGGCATAGAGGAGCGGGAGTCAGAGCCAGGCAGCGGCCGGAGGGAGGGATCTGGGTGCACAGTGGATTTTGAAAATTAGCTGTATCCAGGTGGATTCTTTCACCACCCTGCCATTTTCATAATTCACCTGGATGAAGCTTAGGCTGCATCCAGGTGGATTCTTTTGGCTGCACACACAACTGATGACGGCGATGTACATGTTACAAACACAATTATAATATATATATATATATATATATATATATATATATATATATATATATATGTATACTGTATATATATATAATTCAATTAAGCAGGTGGAGAACACTCTCACTTCATTAACAGCTTGCCAGGGAAATAGCAGAGATAAAAAAGTGGCTTGCACTCGCAGGTCTTTTAAAAAACGTGCCTTTATTATAACGTTTCGGGGACCATATCCCCTTCCTCAGACAAAGTAAAAGTGAAATGAACACATTTATCAAACAAACATCCAATGGGGGGGCGGAGCCAACAGCTGAGGAAGGCAGACATGTGCAACCAGGGCTCCTGACTTACGAGCACAATAATGGAATATAATGCAAATTTATAAGAATGGCTATCTGCCTAATCCCTTTCATATTTCAAGCTAAACCTTTCAAGTGAGTAAAAACGCTACTCAAAAGACGCATACAGAACTTTAACCCTGTGAAGTTGCCACACGATATGAGCAGCTGCTCCGTATACTGGGCCTATTAGTTTGGTAACCTTTTCGCATAGAGGAACTGCCTAACTGTAATATCTTTTTCATGGACCTTCAGACTGCCCTATCTTCTATATCGTTGAGGAATGGATACTTATATACTGCCGGTTAGTTCCTGAGGAGTATGTAACGGTACCAATAGGATACCAAGGGTTAACACCAGGGAACAATGTCCTGCATAGGGAATCAGTAATTCACAACCCAGCCAGTTTTCAGGTTTAAAACAGAATGACATTTATTAAAAGGCTATGCCTAGTATTTATGCAGGTCTGACCCCCCAGATGGGGGGTTGAAAGAATGTTGTACATTAGATGGAGGGACCACACCCTTGGACAGGCCACAATAGAATCACATTACTTTACTTAGGCAGATAACAACTTATACACAAGACACATTTGTCTTTTCTTATCACCTAGGCGTCTGCTCTCTGAGGGTGATTAAACAATGGACTGTTTATCACTAACTTTAATGACAGTGCACAATAGCTGAGGCTAGTAACCTTGTCGTTCAAGAATAGTTTCTTAAAGCTGAACACAGTTAACTCTTTATTTCCGACCAAAGGGTCTGTCACATATACATAGCACACAATACAGTCTATAGACAACCTTTCTTACATTATAGTCCAGAAGTGGCTAGGTTTGCCACAGAGTCATTTCAACATGGAGGCAGTGGAGGTGTGGGAACTCTGCGCTCAACAGCTTAACAATGCCCACTTTCTCACTCTTGAGACAAACCTCACTTTGTTATTATAATCCCTTGAGCAGCTACTGATACCGGAGGTGGATTTCTTGGAGGAGGAACAAATTGCTGTAGAGAAAGTCACAGGCTGTAGCTCTGTCACAGGAGATACGAGACGCTCCCTTAAGCAGCACATGGCGGGAACCCTTACAGAACTCTGATGACTACAAGCAAGTCCGGCTGACTCCTATATTGACGCCTCTAAGTAACTCACAAAACGAGGGCGCTCCTCATCATCTGGTCAGTTGGGACATCAACCCTGCAAAGCTGGTAATAAACTTGCAGCTGGCACAAGAAAAGCCCTCAGCCTTACGGTCCGGAGTGGGGTAAGATTCTCCTTTCTGGTATCCCTCACCCGGACTGCAAATTGCTTAGAGAGATCATACGTGAAAACGGACATTGTACCTTAGCTACACAAAACTGACTTAATAGTCTTTTACTATGGCTTCATAACTTTTTATCTCACTTGCAGAGAACTCTACACCTGTTTTTCTCCGGTTTGTGTGGTTAGCCTGTTTTGGGCACTAGATGTTAGGCTTTACTGTTATACCTTAGATATTTTGCATGTTGGTTGAGCCTGCTATTTGTTTTTAAAAATTTTCTCAGCTTGGCATCACTAATTACTGCATATGGTTCATTGCTTTTGTCCTAGTATATAAAGCCTGGCGCGGCAGCATAAATCCATGATGTTCTCTACTTGTTCTTTTAGCATACCTCTACAGTATCTGGGCATAAATCTACAAATATAGACACTAGTAGGGTCTTCAGTTCTCCAGTACTCAAAACAACATATTTTAGCATCAGTATAACGTAGAACCACTCCCTGTGCTATACTGGCTTTAAAAAGTTATGTCATTCAGTGTGTGCTCAATTGTATGTTAGATTTCTATGACTAATACTGCAGGGCATAGGGCCCATGCCCTGAGGTAGACTCATTCTCTATTTGTCCACTCATGTCATCACGGTTTAGACTCTCAGGGATTGTCTCACTTGTCTCTCTTATGAACATCCTACATATGTGTCATGGTGTTAGAATTGATATATAGTCAGATATGTTGATCCCAACCATCCTAAATGCTCCTAAGGCTTGGGTGTCCGCGGCCGAGATACCTGAACCTTCTCATTCTTAGCCTCACAGACAGGATTGACCACATATATATAGATAGGAGACCAAATAGTTAGAAGGGAAATATTAATATTCACCATCAGCTATATGCAAAAGTCCTTACAATTAGCCCCAGATTTTTGCTCACCATCAAAATCTATACACCGCTATGTGTAACCTCGTATCTAAGTATTTAATATGTGCATTAAAGCATGCTGGTCCTGCATGCTGCATAGTTGCCCTCCTCATGGTCCCAGAGCTACGCTACATAACTCTCACCAAACCCACTCATTAAGATTTACTGGGCTCTGATATGTTGGGGTCTGCATTGGTCCAATGTGCACTTAGTCCTCTTTATGCATACAATAGCGACCCATGTGTTTAGATGACTCCTTACATAGATATGGTGCCTTGTTTCATTTAAGCATGCTTCCCTTGAATTTTAATATTACAGCTACCCTTGTCTCTCTTGGAAGATATGGCCTCTAGGCATATTTGGCTTATCTTACTTAATTCACCACCTCCCCCCCCCCCTCATAATACACCTCCCTGTTTGGGAGAGTTAACTACGTGGTTTCTCTTACCTATACCGCACCCTAACTACCCTCTTTATTAGAATACCTTATAGCATAATATTCCAGTGACTTTATTTCCCCCTTCCCAATTTCAAATGCCAGACAAAATAACAAAAATTCTGAGGTTTCATCATTGACATCCATAAGTGGTCTCCTCTAAATCAGATAGCCCTCTGTAAATCTCATTATACTACGTGATGTGGGGTCCTGGAGAGGCCTCCTCAATGAAGTAGAGGGCTTTGTTCTTTTTATTGGCATGTCCTTTTTAAATTGTTTGATTTTCCACAGCAAACCCATAATGCACTAACCTTATTCCATATAGTCAGAATATATTGTTCACTGTGTATGTACCTATAATTAGTGATGTCCCGAACTGTTCGCCCGCGAACAGTTCACAGCGAACATAGGTTGTCATCATTGTGGAAACTTTGACCCTTTATGTCACAGCCGCCTGACACATTAGAGCCAATCAACATCAGACACTCCCTCACAGACACTCCCAGCTACTCGGAATCCGCCATTTTAGACTCATAACGACCTTGCTTTTTTAATGAGAGGACGTGTTATGTTTTTGCTCCTGACATTAATAGGAAAAACATAGCTAGGCTAGTGTATTTACAGTCCAGAAGGACTCCACTCATCTCTGCTGCAAGCATAGCACCCCAAAAAGCCCTTTTTAGGGCTATATTTCGTGCCGTTTTTTTTTCTTTTTTTTTTATTAGCATTTGTCTGGCTTTCAGCTGTGTGTTTAAGGCTCACAGCATATGCTGTGACTACTGCCACCACTGATATCTCCCTAACAACATTAGTTTAAATTTAACTAACCCAAAAATATAATTATTTTTCTAGTGTAATTTTTTTTCATTTTCTATCAGGCCAGTGTCACACAGCATATAATGGTTCATTGCTCTGTGCCAGCCAGCAGCCAGCAGTGTTAATATCCGTTTATAACATTATTTTTAATTTAAAAAAAAAAACACAAAAAAATATTTTTCTAGTGTAATCTAATTACATTTACTATCATGCCTGTGTCTGTCAGGCTCACTCAGCATTAATATACCTCTTTTTTTTTCAGTCTTTTGGTTAATTGGTCTGTGCCAGGCAGCCACCCAGCACTCATATCTATTTTTCTTTCACCTTAATTTTAATATAAAAAAAAAAAGTTTAAATTTGTTTGCTAGTGTAATCAAATCTAATTTTCTAACCGGCCTGTGGGTTTTGCTGACATAGAGAGCCTACTGTGTTTACTTGCTGCCCTCCCTAGTCTATGAGCCACGACTCATATGTGTTTAACCTTTTTTTAATTCCCCCCCACAAAAAATAATTTCAATCATTTTTCTAGTGTAATCTAATATTTTCTATCAGGCGTGTGTGTATCCGACATACATAGCCTACTGTTTTTAATAGCTGCCCTTCCAAGGCTATCAGCCACGACTCATATGTATGTGCTTAACCTTTTTATTAAAATTTCCAAAAAAAAGTCTTTAAATCATTATGCTAGTGTAATCTAATTGTATTTTCTATCAGGCCTGTGTCTAACTGTCTATCTGACTTACACAGCATACTGTTGTTATAATTGCTGCCCCACGTAGCAGCCAGCCAGTGCGACCACTCATAGAGTCATATGTGCATTGCACTTCTTAACATAATTTTAATATTAAAATCTAAAATTTTAAAATATTTTGCTAGTGTAATGTAACTTAATTTTCTATCAGTCCTGTGTTTTTGTCACTTACACAGCATACTGTGTTAAATTACTGCCCTACCTACCATCCACGACTCATATCTGCCAGCCTGTCTGCCAGGCCCAAGTAGCCAATTAGTGGCACCAATCACAATTCTTGTAACAGTAATAAAAATAAAAAAAAACATAATTTTTTCAGTCTCCTAGGGCCATTGAATTTCATTTACCTCCTGCCTGCCACTGCCAGCCTTTTGTGCCAGGCCATCTAGCCAACTATTTACACCAATCATAATTGTTGTCACAGTCAGACAGTATAGTTATTAATTTAAATAAAAAAATTTTTTAGTGTTGATCTTAACCCTCAGTTTGCTCGTGCCTTTGAATTTCACTTTTCTACAGCCTTCCAAGCCTGTGTGGCAGGCCTACTTAAAAAATATTTACACCAATCATATTTGTTGTGACAGTATTCTAATAATTAAAAATTAAAATTTTTGGTAATAGTTGCTGTGATTTGAATCCCCAGTTTGCTGGTGCCATTGAATAGCACTTTCCTCCTGCCTTGCAGCCTGCTGTGAGCCAGGCCCACCTAGCCAATTGTTGTCAGCAATCATATTTCTGTTAACAGTATTGCAAACATTGTCAATCATCACTGTTTAGACTGTCAGTAATCAGTCTCCTAGTTTCCTTGAATTGCATCTCCCTGCTGCCTGCCATCCTTTTGTGCCAGGCCGTCTTGCCAACTATTTACACCAATCCAAATTTTTTGTCACAGTATAGTTACTAATTAAAATTAAAAAAATCTTTATTGTTGATGATCTTAATCCTCAGTTTGCTCGTGCTTTTGAATTTCACTTTTCTACAGCCTTCCAAGCCTGTGTGCCAGGCCTACTTAAAAAATATTTACACCAATCATATTTGTTGTGACAGTACGATAAGAACAGTACTACCAAAATACAGCCAATGAAGGGCCTTAGGAAGACTGGGCCAAGGTTGGATTGTAGTATTTGGTTAGGCTAATCCTGATGGCCATGTACACCACCACCACCGAGAGTCCTGGAAGTAACAGGGATGATGAGATGAAAGAGCTAAGAATAGTAGAACTTGAAACAACAGAGTTAGCCATGGGTGTTAGTGCAAAACCGCTTGGCTTTTTTTTGGCTTTGGGTGCGGCTATTCATGCAGGCCATATAGAGCTGACAACATTCGGTGTCGTATCAGCTATTAAACTAATAAGAACAGTACTACCAAAATACAGCCAATGAAGGGCCTTAGGAAGACTGGGCCAAGGTTGGATTGTAGTATTTGGTTAGGCTAATCATGATGGCCATGTAGACCACCACCACCGAGAGTCCTGGAAGTAACAGGGATGATGAGATGAAAGAGCTAAGAATAGTAGAACTTGAAACAACAGAGTTAGCCATGGGTGTTAGTGCAAAACCGCTTGGCTTTTTATTGGCTTTGGGTGCGGCTATTCATGCAGGCCATATAGAGCTGACAACATTCGGTGTCGTATCAGCTATTAAACTAATAAGAACAGTACTACCAAAATACAGCCAATGAAGGGCCTTAGGAAGACTGGGCCAAGGTTGGATTGTAGTATTTGGTTAGGCTAATCCTGATGGCCATGTAGACCACCACCACCGAGAGTCCTGGAAGTAACAGGGATGATGAGATGAAAGAGCTAAGAATAGTAGAACTTGAAACAACAGAGTTAGCCATGGGTGTTAGTGCAAAACCGCTTGGCTTTTTTTTGGCTTTGGGTGCGGCTATTCATGCAGGCCATATAGAGCTGACAACATTCGGTGTCGTATCAGCTATTAAACTAATAAGAACAGTACTACCAAAATACAGCCAATGAAGGGCCTTAGGAAGACTGGGCCAAGGTTGGATTGTAGTATTTGGTTAGGCTAATCATGATGGCCATGTAGACCACCACCACCGAGAGTCCTGGAAGTAACAGGGATGATGAGATGAAAGAGCTAAGAATAGTAGAACTTGAAACAACAGAGTTAGCCATGGGTGTTAGTGCAAAACCGCTTGGCTTTTTATTGGCTTTGGGTGCGGCTATTCATGCAGGCCATATAGAGCTGACAACATTCGGTGTCGTATCAGCTATTAAACTAATAAGAACAGTACTACCAAAATACAGCCAATGAAGGGCCTTAGGAAGACTGGGCCAAGGTTGGATTGTAGTATTTGGTTAGGCTAATCCTGATGGCCATGTAGACCACCACCACCGAGAGTCCTGGAAGTAACAGGGATGATGAGATGAAAGAGCTAAGAATATTAGAACTTGAAACAACAGAGTTAGCCATGGGTGTTAGTGCAAAACCGCTTGGCTTTTTTTTGGCTTTGGGTGCAGTTATTCATGCAGGCCATATAGAGCTGACAACATTCGGTGTCGTATCAGCTATTAAACTAATAAGAACAGTACTACCAACATACAGCCAATGAAGGGCCTTAGGAAGACTGAGCCAAGGTTGGATTGTAGTATTTGGTTAGGCTAATCATGATGGCCATGTAGACCATCATGTAGTAATAAGAACAGTACTACCAAAATACAGCCAATGAAGGGCCTTAGGAAGACTGAGCCAAGGTTGGATTGTAGTATTTGGTTAGGCTAATCATGATGGCCATGTAGACCACCATGTAGTAATAAGAACAGTACTACCAAAATACAGCCAATGAAGGGCCTTAGGAAGACTGAGCCAAGGTTGGATTGTAGTATTTGGTTAGGCTAATCATGATGGCCATGTAGACCACCATGTAGTAATAAGAACAGTACTACCAAAATACAGCCAATGAAGGGCCTTAGGAAGACTGAGCCAAGGTTGGATTGTAGTATTTGGTTAGGCTAATCATGATGGCCATGTAGACCACCACCACTGAGAGTCCTGGAAGTAACAGGGATGATGAGATGAAAGTGCTAAGAATAGTACTACTTGAAACAACAGAGTTAGCCATGGGTGTTAATCCAAGACCGCTTGGATTTATTTTTGTATTGGGTGCAGCTAATCATGCAGGCCATATAGAGCTGACAACATTCGGTGTTGTATCAGCTATAAAAATAATAAGAACTGTACTATCAAAATACAGACAATGAAGGGCCTATGAAGACTGAGCAAAGGTTGGATTGTAGTATTTTGTTCGGCTAATCATGATGGCCATGTAGACCGCCCGTAACAGGGATGAAAGTGCTAAGAATAGTACTAATTGAAACAACAGAGTTAGCCATGGGTGTTAGTCTAAGACCACTCGGCTTTTTTTGGGTTTGGGTGCAGCTAATCATGAAGGACAGATAGACCTGCCACAATTTGGTGTTGTAACAGGTATGAAAATGCAAAGAACAGTACTACATAACACAACCTACTTACCATGGGTCCCAGAACATATGTTTGGTTGTTATATTTTGTAAGGGTAATCATGCAGGCCATATAGACCTCCACCGATAGGTTGAGTATGAGTAACAGCTATTAAAATGCGAAGGACATTACTAATTAACACAACATAGTTACCATGGGTCGCAGACCAAGAGCAGATGTCTTATTATTATATTTTGTATGGGTAATCATCCAGGCCGTATAGACCTCACCAAATAGGGGGAGTTACAGAGATTAAAGTGCTAAGAATGGTAGTACTTAAAACACAACCTCGTTAAAATAGGTAGCAGACCACATGTCTTATTATTATAATTTTTCAGGGTAATCTGGCAGGCCATATAGAACTCCCCCAATAGGGGGGGGGGGACAGGGATTAAAGTGCTAAGAAAAGTACTAATTGACACAAGCTAGTTGGGTCCAAAAACGCATGTTCGATTATTAGAATTTATTAGGGTAATTATATATCTAACAAATGTATCTATTTCTCTTCTATCAATTCTATCTAACTATCAATCTATGTATATCTATTTATCCTATCTATCACTATCAATCTATCTTCTGTCCGGGATGTTTTGAGACAGCCACTTTAGGAATGTTAGTTGATTTAGACCCATTATGGCTTAAAAGCAGACTCTGCATCAACTATGTAATTTTCCATGGGAGTTTTGCCAGGGATCCCCCTCCAGCATGCAACAGTCCAGGTGTTAGTACCCTTGAAACAACTTTTCCATCACTATTGTGGCCAGAAAGAGTCCTTGTAGGTTTTAAAGTTCGCCTGCCTATTGAATTCATTGGCGGTTCACGCGGTTCGCGCGTTCACGAACATTACCGGAAGTTCGAGTCCGCGGTTCGCGAACCGAAAATTTTAGGTTCGCGACATCACTACCTATAATATGCAACTTAGGGTTAGCATTTTTGTTCTAATTATAAGATATACATTGTTCTATGCATTCTTGGAATGCAACTGTATGATGCTATAATGCTTATTATGTATTCCATTGTTCCTCAATAAAAATATAAAAAAAAAAAAACATCCAATGAAAACAAACCCCACCCCCTAGTTCACAGCAAAAAAACGCCAAGTGGTTGTCCTAGCAACCACAATAAACAAACAGATAAACACCCTCAATACCTCTCATCAATATTTGGAGAAATAAGTGAACATAAAACATAACACTAAAAGATTAAAAATAGCCTAAGTTCACAAGCGCAATCATCCTTTTGGCTTATATAATAACTATAGCAGGCTTGCATATGATAAGTACATGAACATTGGGCAAACAAATGGATCGTAATGCATAATTCGTGATCATCCCAGTAGTATTGTTCCTGCACCCTTTTCAGCACTTATGATGGTGCCCCCTGTGAGCACAGCATTTTAGGATGATTGCGCTTGTGAACTTAGGCTATTTTTAATCTTTTGGTGTTATGTTTTATGTTCACTTATTTCTCCAAATATTGATGAGAGGTATTGAGGGTGTTTATCTGTTTGTTTATTGTGGTTACTAGGTCAACCACTTGGCGTTTTTTTGCTCTGAATTAGGGGGTGTTTTTTTTTAATTGGATGTTTATTTGATAAATGTGTTAATTTCACTGTGTTACTTTGTCTGACGAAGGGGATACGGTTCCCGAAATGTTACAATAAAGGCACGTTTTTGAAAAGACCTGCGAGTGCAAGCCACTGTTTTATCTATCTATCTATCTATCTATCTATATATATACCTGTATATATATATATATATATATATATATATATCTTTAGCACAAAAGGGTTTAGCACTCACGGTTTGCTTCCTCTGACCGGGGTGCTCAGCAAAACAATCACAGTCCAAATATAAGCAGGCACTCACCGGGTTTAAATGAACAAATAGTTTAAATCCAACCAAGTGACGTTTCGGTGTTTAATCCCCGTCCTCAGACTCATACCGTATGAGTCTGAGGACGGGGGTAAAAACCTGGAACATCACTTTGTTGGATTAAACTGTTCATTTAAATCCAGTGAGTGCCTGCTTATATTTAGGACTATATATATGTATATATGTACAGTCCCTGTGTTTACAACCTTTATTGGAAGTTTATTCCATGAATCCACCACCCCATTTTGTAAAAAAATGCTTCCTCACATTTCTCCTGGATCTGCTACCCTCTAATTTAAGATTGTGACCCCTTGTTTTGGTATCTATTTTTATGTGATCCTCGACAATCAACAAGTATACTCCAGCCCGCCCACTATCGGCTATCACCTCTTTCAATGTTAGACTGCAGGACTTCTGTCTTGCAGCACCTTCCCTCTGGAAGAATCTTCCTCGTGCTGTCAGGCTTTCCCCTAATCTTTCTTCTTTCAAATGCTCCCTGAAGACTTTTTTGTTCAGAGAAGCCTACCACCTAACTCAGTAATAAATTAATTCCACTTACCTAATATTTCCCTCATCTAACTCTGTATTAACATCTTTCTCACTCTTGCAGTCCTCGCCTCCAGTTTCTCAACCTCCTACCCTTCTAGGTTATATGGGAATATGTCCCTCAATTCATCCTTCATGTGTTTGCCAAATTTTGTCCTGAGTCTTGCAAGTTTTATATCATTGTTTTATTTAAATGAATTGTACCAATGGACAGCACTGAGGAATATGTTGGCGGCGCTTCACAAATAAAGTATAATAATAATAATACTAAAAATGTGGAAAATGCTTTCAGCTTCCACTTTTTTAATTCCCTTCGTATATTTGAAGGTTTCTATCATCTCACCTCTTTCCCTTCCCTTCTCTAAACTATACATGTTTAGATCACATACAAAATTGTCACATACAACTCCCATGTCTCAGTCGAGATATTAAAGGGACATAATACTAATATGCTATATCGCTTGAAAGTGATGCAGCATATCTGTAAAAAGCTGACATGAAAATATCACCTGAACATCTCTATGTGAAAAGTGAAGATAGTTTACCTCAAAATTTATTCAGCTTACCAGAGTAAGTGCTCTGTGAACAGTTAGAGATGCTGTAAAGCTGAAAGTTGGAAAAAAATACAATACTCAATCAGCATCAGCAGTGCTGAGGTCTTGCATTTCTTTGCTGTAATCTCCTGAGATTTAACTTAAATATCATTTATTTTAACTAGGTAGACTAGTTAGTAAATAGTTATTAACTATTTACTAACTACCTAGTTAAAATAAATTCAAAGTTACCTGTGAAATAAAACCTAATCTGCCTTACAGTAAAAACTAACATTACAATAAAATAAAATAAATTAAATTATTAAAATACAATTCTCTAAATTACAACCTCCCCATTAAATTACAAAAAAATAAAAAACAAAATTATCCAAAATAAAAATGAATTACTCCTAATCTAATAACCCTATCAAAATAGAAAAGCCCCCCAAAATAAAAAAACCCTAGCCTACAATAAACTACCAATGGCCCTTAAAGGGGCCTTTTGCAGGGCATTGTCCCAAAGATAACAGCTCCTTTACATTGCAATAAAAAATACAAACAACCCCCAACAGTTAAACCCACCACTCACCCAACCAAATCCCCCAAATAAAAAAATCTAAGCTAAACCTATGCTAACCATTGCCCTGAAAAGGGCATTTGGATGGGCATTGCCCTTAAAAGGACATTTAGCTCTTTTGCGATGCTCTGAAAAGGGCAATCAGCTCTTTTAGGAATTGCCCAAACCCTAAGCTAAAAAAAAAAACACCCAAAAAACCCTTAAAACACTAACCCCAGATGATCCACAGTTATCGAAGTCCAGACATCCATCCCAGCCAGCAAAGTCCTCATCCAAGCAGCAAGAAGTCTTCATCCAGGAGGCCTCTTCGATCTTCATCCATCCGGCAAAGTCCTCATCCAAGTGGAAAGAAGTCTTCATCCAGACGGCATCTTCTATCAGCGCGGAGTGGGTCCATCTTCAAGACATATGGCGCAGAGCATCCTCTTCATGTGGTCGCTGCCGTAATCTGAAGGTTCCCTTTAAGTGACGTCATCAAAGATGGCGTCCCTTGAATTCCTATTGGCTGAAGGATTTCTATCAGCCAATAGGAATTGAAGTTGAAAAAATCCTATTGGCTGTTGCAATCAGCCAATAGGATTGAGCTTTCATCATATTGAGGCCCATTTATCAAGCTCCGGATGGAGCTTGAGGGCCCGTGTTTCTGGCGAGTCTTCAGACCGCTGCTCCATAACGCTGCCCGTCTGCTCTGAGCAGACGGACAGAGATTGCTGGAATTCAACCCGATCGAGTACGATCGGGTTGATTGACACCCCCCTGCTGGTGGCCAATTGGCCGCGAGTCTGCAGGGGGCGGCGTTGCACCAGCAGCTCAGAAGAACTGCTGGTGCAATGCTGAATATGGAGAGCGTATTGCTCTCCGCATCCAGCGAGGTATGTCAGACCTGATCCACACTGTCGGATCAGGTCCGACATACCTTTGATAAATATCCCCCATTGGCTGTTGCAATCAGCCAATAGGATTGAGCTCACATTCTATTAGCTGATTGGAACAGCCAATAGAATGAGAGCTCACTCCTATTGACTGATTGGATCAGTCAATAGGATGAAAGCTCAATCCTATTGGCTGATTGGATCAGCCAATAGGATTTTTTCACCTTTAATTCCTTTATTGTAGGCTAGGGTTTTTTTATTTTGGGGGGCTTTTTTATTTTGATAGGGCTATTAGATTAGGGGTAAGTCATTTTTACTTTTGATAATTTTGTTTTTTATTTTTTGTAATTTAGTGTGGTTTTTTTGTAATTTAGAACATTGTATTTTAATAATTTAATTTAAACCTAAGATATCTACTATATAACTATTAGTTATATTGTAGCTAGCTTAGGTTTTATTTTACAGGTAAGTATGTATTTAGTTTTAAATAGGAATTATTTAGGTAATAATTGTAAGGTTTATTTAGATTTATTTTAATTATATTTAAGTTAGAGGGTGTTAGGGTTAGGCTTAGGGTTACGTTAGGGTTAGTGTTATGTTTAGTGCTAGGGTTACGTTAGGGTTAGGTTTAGGGGTTAATAACTTTAGTATAGTGGCAGCGACATTGGGGGCGGCAGATTAGGGGTTAATAAGTGTAGGTAGGGGACGGCAATGTTGGGGGCGTCAGAATAGGGGTTAATAACTGTAATGTAGGTGGCGGCGATGTTAAGGGCAGCAGATTAGGAGTTAATAAGTGTACTTAGGGGGCGGCGATGTTAGGGGTGTCAGATTAGGGGTTAATAACTGTATGTAGGTGGCGGCGATGTTAAGGTCGGCAGATTAGGGGTGTTTAGACTCAGGATTTATGTTAGGGTGTTAGGTTTAAACATAACTTTTTATTTCCCCATTACGGCAGATTAGGGGTGTTTACACTCAGGGTTTATGTAAGGGTGTTTAAACATAGCTTTTTATGGAGCTTTTCTTTCCACGATCGCAGGTGTTTTTTTGCCGGCTCTCCCCATTGATGTCTAGGGGGAAATTGTGCATTAGCACGTCAAAGCAGCGCTTGATTTTGGTGCGGTATGGAGCTCAATGCCACCATATTGCCTGCACAAGCCTGCTTTTTGTAAACCTGTAATAGCAGCGCAGCAACATATACAGTGATTTGCAACCTTTTTTTTGCCGTGACACACTGTTTTACATTAAACAGTCCTGTGGCACACCACCATCCCAAAATTTTACAAATTCACACATTGTAGCCTAATACAGGATATATATACAGTATATATATATATACATACACACCCTGTGCTGTCATGCCATGCCTCCTACAAACTATACATGACATATTGACATTCATTCACAAACAGTCATAATGA
This sequence comes from Bombina bombina, assembly GCF_027579735.1. Lineage (NCBI taxonomy): Eukaryota > Metazoa > Chordata > Amphibia > Anura > Bombinatoridae > Bombina > Bombina bombina. The sequence continues at coordinate 534,178,966 of NC_069502.1, read as the reverse complement.
TTGTCTGTGAATGAATGTCAATGTCATGGTTGTAAATGATGCCTGATGAGCCTGTCACATACCTCCCAATATTTCAAAATTTGAAAGAGGGACACCCCCGCACTGTTGTCAGTCTGCCGTGGCACACCTGAGGATCTCTCACGGCACACTAGTGCAGGGATAGGCACAGACAAAGGCTGCGGCGGACATTTTCCAAAGTACAGACCTTAGTGAAGGACACCAAGGTACATTTGAAATTAAAAACATTATTTTATAGTGCTTGGTGTTATTATACTGATGCAGATACCACTGATCCTATAACCAGCCCTCCTCTGGCTATACCCATGAGCCAGTGTCACTACTGTGTCATTATATAGTGCTGGTTGTTTTTATACTGATGCAGATACCACTGACCCTATAACCAGCCCTCCTCTGGCTATACCCATGAGCCAGTGTTACTACTGTGTCATTATATAGTGCTGGGTGTTATTATACTGATGCAGATACCACTGATCCTATAACCAGCCCTCCTCTGGCTATACCCATGAGCCAGTGTTACTACTGTGTCATTATATAGTGCTGGGTGTTATTATACTGATGCAGATACCACTGATCCTATAACCAGCCTTCCTCTGGCTATACCCCTGTGCCAGTGTTACTACTGTGTCATTATATAGTGCTGGGTGTTATTATACTGATGCAGATACCACTGATCCTATAACCAGCCTTCCTCTGGCTATACCCCTGTGCCAGTGTTACTACTGTGTCATTATATAGTGCTGGGTGTTATTATACTGATGCAGATACCACTGATCCTATAACCAGCCCTCCTCTGGCTATACCCATGAGCCAGTGCCACTACTGTGTCATTATATAGTGCTGAGTGTTATTATACTGATGCATATACCACTGATCCTATAACCAGCCTTCCTCTGGCTATACCCATGAGCCAGTGCCACACTGTGTCTTTGCATAGTGTTTGGTGTTCGTATACTGATGCAGATACCACTGATCCTATAACCAGCCCTCCTCTGGCTATACCCATGAGCCAATGTCACTACTGTGTCATTATATAGTGCTGGGTGTTATTATACTGATGCAGATACCACTGACCCTATAACCAGCCCTCCTCTGGCTATACCAATGAGCCAGTGTCACTACTGTGTCATTATATAGCGCTGGGTGTTATTATACTGATGCAAATACCACTGATCCTATAACCAGCCCTCCTCTGGCTATAACCATGTGCTAGTGTCACTACTGTGTCATTATATAGTGCTGGGTGTTATTATACTGATGCAGATACTACTGATCCTATAACCAGCCCTCCTCTGGCTATACTCATGTGCCAGTGTCACTACTGTGTCATAGTATAGTGCTGGGTGTTATTATACTGATTCAGTAACCACTAGTCCTATAACCAGTCCTCCTCTGGCTATACCCATGTGCCAGTGTCACTACTGTGTCAATGTATAGTGATGGGTGTTATTGTACTGCTGCAGATACTACTGACCCTATAACCAGCCCTTGTCTGGCTATACGCAGGTGCCAGTGTCACTATTGTGTCTTTGTATATAGCTGGGTGTTATACAGATGCAGATACACATCCAGTATTTCACTCAGGCTTTATTTATTCCATAACTTATCACCCAATATCGCTAGCAGTCTCTTGACAAGCAACTAACTTTATTCACACTACATATTTTTTTTTATTCCTATTAATTAATCAGAAAGAAAAGATATACTAAGGTTGTGGCGGACACTGCAAGGGCTAGTCACGGACACCAATGTCCGTGTACGGACACCTTGCCTATCCCTGCACTAGTGTGCCACGGCACACTGGTTGAAAAACACTGCTATAGATAGGTGAAATAACGCTGCTTTTGTGGCGGTTGTTAATTTCCCTATAGCACTCAAAACTCTGGCTGTAAATTTGCTATGTGTATGAGTTAAACAGGTTGGAGCATGGGGTAAGTATGTAAGTGCATTAGTAGTTTAAAAAATGTACCTATAAAGCACTGATGTATATAAAAATATTTAATAAGATTTATTCACAAACTTTTAAAAGGGACACTAAAACCAATTTTTTTCTTTAATGACTCAGATAGAGCATGCAATTTTAAGCAACTTTCTAATTTACTCCTGCTATCAATTTTTCTTCCTTCTCTTGCTATCTTTATTTAAAAAGCAGGAATGTAAAGCTTAGAAGCCAGCACATTTTTGGTTCAGCTTGCTTATTGGTGGCTAAATGTAGCCACCAATAAGCAAGCTCTATTCAGGGTGCTGACCCTAATATGGGCCTAAAATTAATAATAGAAGTAAATAACGCCTAGATTTAGAGTTCTGCATTAGCCGTCCAAACCAGCGTTAAGGGCTCCTAACGCTGGTTTTGGCCACCCGCTGGTATTTAGAGTCAGTCAGGAAAGGGTCTAACGCTCACTTTCCAGCCGCAACTTTTCCATACCGCAGATCCCCTTACGCCAATTGCGTATCCTATCTTTTCAATGGGATCTTCCTAACGCTGATATTTAGAGTCTTGGCTGAAGTGAGCGTTAGAGCTCTAACGACAAGACTCCAGCCGCAGAAAAAAGTCAGTAGTTAAGAGCTTTATGGGCTAACGCCGGTTTATAAAACTCTTAGCTACTGTGCTCTAAAGTACGCTAACACCCATAAACTACCTATGTACCCCTAAACCGAGGTCCCCCCACATCGCTGCCACTCTAATAAAAATTTTTAACCCCTAATCTGCCGACCGCACACCGCCGCAACCTACATTATCCCTATGAACCCCTAATCTGCTGCCCCTAACATCGCCGACACCTACATAACATTTATTAACCCCTTATCGCCCCCCCCCAACATCGCCGCTACCTAACTACACTTATTAACCCCTAATCTGCCGACCGGACCTCGCCGACACTATAATAAATGTATTAACCCCTTAACCGCCTCACTCCCGCCTCAAAAACCCTATAATAAATAGTATTAACCCCTATTCTGCCCTCCCTAACATCGCCGACACCTAACTTCAAGTATTAACCCCTAATCTGCTGACCGGACCTTGCCGCTACTCTAATAAATGTATTAACCCCTAAAGCTAAGTCTAATCCTAACACTAACACCCCCCTAAATTAAATATAATTTAAATCTAACGAAATAAAATAAATCTTACGGCTAGATTTAGAGTTCTGCGGCCAAAGGGGTGCGTTAGCTACGCATGCTTTTTTTCCCCCGCACCTTTTAAATACCGCTGGTATTTAGAGTTCACAGAAGGGCTGCGTTAGGCTCCAAAAAAGGGAGCGTAGAGCATATTTACCGCCACTGCAACTCTCGATACCAGCGGTGCTTACTGACGCGGCCACCTTCAAAAACGTGCTCGTGCACGATTCCCTCATAGGAAACAATGGGGCAGTTTGAGCTAAAAAAAAACCTAACACCTGCAAAAAAGCAGCGTTCAGCTCCTAACGCAGCCCCATTGTTTCCTGGGGAAACACTACCTAAGTCTGCACCTAACACCCTAACATGAACCCCGAGTCTAAACACCCCTAACCTTATACTTATTAACCCCTAATCTGCCGTCCCCGCTATCGCTGACCCCTGCATATTATTATTAACCCCTAATCTGCCACTCCGTACACCGCCGCAACCTACGTTATCCCTATGTACCCCTAATCTGCTGCCCCTAACACCGCCGACCCCTATATTATATATATTAACCCCTAATCTGCCGCCCCCGCTATCGCTGACCCGTGCATATTATTATTAACCCCTAATCTGCCACTCCGTACACCGCCGCAACCTACGTTATCCCTATGTACCCCTAATCTGCTGCCCCTAACACCGCCGACCCCTATATTATATTTATTAACCCCTAATCTGCCGCCCCCAACGTCGCCTCCACCTACCTACAATTATTAACCCCTAATCTGCCGACCGGACCTCACCGCTACTCTAATAAATGTATTAACCCCTAAAGCTAAGTCTAACCCTAACACTAACACCCCCCTAAATTAAATATAATTTAAATCTAACTAAATAAATTAACTCTTATTAAATAACTTATTCCTATTTAAAGCTAAATACTTACCTGTAAAATAAACCCTAATATAGCTACAATATAAATTATAATTATATTGTAGCTATTTTAGGATTAATATTTATTTTACAGGCAACTTTGTAATTATTTTAACCAGGTACAATAGCTATTAAATAGTTAATAACTATTTAATAGTTACCTAGTTAAAATAATTACAAAATTACCTGTAAAATACATTCTAACCTAAGTTACAATTAAACCTAACACTACACTTTCAATAAATTAATTAAATACAATACCTACAAATAAATACAATTAAATAAACTAACTAAAGTACAAAAAATAAAAAAAATATTTACAAACATTAGAAAAATATTACAACAATTTTAAACTAATTACACCGACTCTAAGCCCCCTAATAAAATAACAAAGCCCCCAAAATAAAAAAATGCCCTACCCTATTCTAAAATTAAAATAGAAAAGCTCTTTTACCTTACCAGCCCTTAAAAGGGCCCTTTGCGGGGCATACCCCAAAGAATTCAGCTCTTTTGCCTGTAAAAAAAACATACAATACCCCCCCCAATGTTACAACCCACCAACCACATACCTCTAATCTAACCCAAACCCCCCTTAAATAAACCTAACACTAAGCCCCTGAAGATCTCCCTACCTTGTCTTCACCACACCTGGTCCCGATCTGTCCAGAAGAGCCTCCGAAATCTTCATCCAAGCCCAAGGGGGGGCTGAAGAGTGACATCCATCCTCCGGCTGAAGTCTGCATCCAAGCGGCGGCTAAAGAATTCCATCTTGGCGCAGAAGTCTTCATCCTATCCGGGCAGAAGAGTCGATCCGGAACGGCAAACATCTTCATCCAAGCCGCATCTTCTATGTTTTTCCATCCGATGACGACCGGCTCCATCTTGAAGACCTCCGGCGCGGATCCATCCTCGTCTTGCGACTTCCTATGTCCGAATGAAGGTTCCTTTAAATGATGTCATCCAAGATGGCGTCCCTCGAATTCCGATTGGCTGATAGGATTCTATCAGCCAATCGGAATTAAGGTAGGACAATTCTGATTGGCTGATGGAATCAGCCAATCAGAATCAAGTTCAATCCGATTGGCTGTTCCGATCAGCCAATAGAATGTGAGCTCAATCTGATTGGATGATCGGATCAGCCAATCGGATTGAACTTGATTCTGATTGGCTGATTCCATCAGCCAATCAGAATTTTCTTACCTTAATTCCGATTGGCTGATAGAATCCTATCAGCCAATCGGAATTCGAGGGACGCCATCTTGGATGATGTCCCTTAAAGGAACCGTCATTCGTCGGGAAGTCGTCGGTGAAGATGGATGTTCCACGTCGGCGGGATGACCATGGATCCGGAAGAAAGAAGATTGAAGATGCCGCTTGATAGAAGACTTCAGCCCGATCATGGACCTCTTCAGCTCCCACTTGGATGAAGACTTCAGCCCGATCATGGACCTCTTCAGCTCCCGCTTGGATGAAGACTTCAGTCGGATCATGGACATCTTCAGCCCCCCGCTTGGGCTTGGATCAAGACATCGGAGGCTCTTCTGGATTGATCGGTGAACCCGGCGTGGTGAAGACAAGGTAGGGAGATCTTCAGGGGCTTAGTGTTAGGTTTATTTAAGGGGGGTTTGGGTTAGATTAGGGGTATGTGGGTGGTGGGTTGTAATGTTGGGGGGGTATTGTATGTTTTTTTTTACAGGCAAAAGAGCTGAATTCTTTGGGGCATGCCCCGCAAAGGGCCCTTTTCAGGGCTGGTAAGGTAAAAGAGCTTTTCTATTTTAATTTTAGAATAGGGTAGGGCATTTTTTTTATTTTGGGGGTCTTTGTTATTTTATTAGGGGGCTTAGAGTAGGTGTAATTAGTTTAAAATTGTTGTAATATTTTTCTAATGTTTGTAAAAAAAATTTATTTTTTTGTAACTTAGTTCTTTTTTATTTTTGTACTTTAGTTAGTTTATTTAATTGTATTTATTTGTAGGTATTGTATTTAATTAATTTATTGATAGTGTAGTGTTAGGTTTAATTGTAGGTAATTGTAGGTATTTTATTTAATTTATTTATTTATAGTGTAGTGTTAGGTTTAATTGTAACTTAGGTTAGGATTTATTTTACAGGTAATTTTGTAATTATTTTAACTAGGTAGCTATTATATAGTTATTAACTATTTAATAGCTATTGTACCTGGTTAAAATAAATATAAAGTTGCCTGTAAAATAAATATTAATCCTAAAATAGCTACAATATAATTATTATTTATATTGTAGCTATATTAGGGTTTATTTTACAGGTAAGTATTTAGCTTTAAATAGGAATAATTTATTTAATAAGAGTTAATTTATTTAGTTAGATAAAAATTATATTTAAATTAGGGGGGTGTTAGGGTTAGGGTTAGAATTAGCTTTAGGAGTTAAAAAATTTATTAGAGTAGCAGTGAGCTCCGGTCGGCAGATTAGGGGTTAATGCTTGAAGTTAGGTGTCGGCGATGTTAGGGAGGGCAGATTAGGGGTTAATACTATTTATTATAGGGTTATTGAGGTGGGAGTGAGGCGGAGTAGGGGTTAATACATTTATTATAGCAGCGGTGCGGTCCGGTCGGCAGATTAGGGGTTAATAAGTGTAGGTAGGTGGCGGCGACATTGGGGGCAGCAGATTAGGGGTTAATACATATTATGTAGGTGTCGGCGATGTTAGGGGCAGCAGATTAGGGGTACATAGGGATAACGTAGGTGGCGGCGGTGTGCGGTCGGCAGATTAGGTGTTAAAAAACTTTAATAGGGTGGGGGCGATGTGGGGGGGGCCTCGGTTTAGGGGTACATAGGTAGTTTATGGGTGTTAGTGTACTTTAGAGCACAGTAGTTAAGAGCTTTATGAACCGGTGTTAGCCCAGAAAGCTCTTAACTACTGACTTTTTTCTGCGGCTGGAGTCTTGTCGTTAGATTTCTAATGCTCACTTCAGCCAAGACTCTAAATACTGGCGTTAGAAAGATCCCATTGAAAAGATAGGTTACGCAAATGGCGTAGGGGGATCTGCGGTATGGAAAAGTCGCGGCTGCAAAGTGAGCGTTAGACCCTTTACTGACTGACTCTAAATACCAGCGGTAGCCCAAAACCAGCGTTAGGAGCCTCTAACGCTGGTTTTGACGGCTACCGCCAAACTCTAAATCTAGCCGTTATTAAATATATTATTCTATTTAAAGCTAAATACTTACCTGTAAAATAAATCCTAATATAGCTACAATATAACGAATAATTATATTGTAGCTATTTTAGCATTTATATTTATTTTACAGGCAACTTTGTATTTATTTTAACTAGCTACAATAGCTATTAAATAGTTAATAACTATTTAATAGCTACCTAGTTAAAATAAGTACAAAATTACCTGTAAAAAAAATTCCTAACCTAAGTTACAATGAAGCCTAACACTACACTATCAATAAATTAATTAACTAAACTATCTACAATTATCTACAATTAAATCAACTAAACTAAATTACAAAAAAACAAACAAACACTAAATTACAAAAAATAAAAAAAAGATTACAAGAATTTTAAACTAATTACACCTACTGTAAGCCCCCTAAAAAAATAACAAAGCCCCCCAAAATAAAAAAAATGCCCTACCCTATTCTAAAATAAAAAATTAACAGCTCTTTTACCTTACCAGCCCTTAAAAGGGTCTTTTGCAGGGCATGCCCCAAAGAAAACAGCTCTTTTGCATTTAAAAAACCATACAATACCCCCCCAACATTACAACCCACCACCCACATACCCCTAATCTAACCCAAACACCCCTTAAAAAAACCTAACACTAAGCCGCTGAAGATCTCCCTACCTTATCTTCACCACGCCGGGTATCACCAGTCCGTCCAGAAGAGGGTCCGAAGTCTTCATCCTATCCGGCAAGAAGAGGTCCAGAAGAGGGTCCGAAGTCTTCATCCTATCCGGCAAGAAGAGGACATCCGGACCGGTAGACATGTTCATCCAGGCGGCGTCTTCTATCTTCATCCATCCGGCGTGGAGCGGGACCATCTTGAAGCAGCCGACGCGGATCCATCCTCTTCTTCCGGCGACTCCCGACGAATGAAGGTTCCTTTAAGTGACGTCATCCAAGATGGCGTCCCTCAAATTCCGATTGGCTGATAGGATTCTATCAGCCAATCGGAATTAAGGTAGGAAAAATCTGATTGGCTGATTGAATCTGTTCCGATCAGCCAATAGAATGCGAGCTCAATCTGATTGATCTTGAATCTGATTGGTTGATTCAATCAGACAATCAGATTTTTCCTACCTTAATTCCGATTGGCTGATAGAATCCTATCGGCAAATCGGAATTCGAGGGACGCCATCTTGGATGACGTCACTTAAAGGAACCTTCATTCGTCAGGAGTCGCCAGAAGAAGAGGATGGATCCGCGTTGGCTGCTTCAAGATGGTCCCGCTCCGCGCCGGATGGATGAAGATAGAAGACGCTGCCTGGATGAACATGTCTACCGGTCCGGATGTCCTCTTCTTGCCGGATAGGATGAAGACTTCGGACCCTCTTCTTGACCTCTTCTTGCCAGATAGGATGAAGACTTCGGACCCTCTTCTGGACGGATTGGTGATACCCGGCATGGTGAAGATAAGGTAGGGAGATCTTCAGGGGCTTAGTATTAGGTTTTTTAAGGGGTGTTTGGGTTAGATTAGGGGTATGTGGGTGGTGGGTTGTAATGTTGGGGGGTATTGTATGTTTTTTTTAAATGCAAAAGAGCTGTCTTCTTTGAGGCATGCCCCGCAAAAGGCCCTTTTAAGGGCTGGTAAGGTAAAAGAGCTGTTAAATTTTTATTTTAGAATAGGGTAGGGCATTTTTTTATTTTGGGGGGCTTTGTTATTTTTTTAGGGGGCTTAGAGTAGGTGTAATTAGTTTAAAATTCTTGTAATATTTTTTTTTTTTTTGCAATTTAGTTTAGTTGATTTAATTGTAGATAATTGTAGATAGTTTAGTTAATTAATTTATTGATAGTGTAGTGTTAGGTTTAATTGTAACTTAGGTTAGGATTTTTTTACAGGTAATTTTGTACTTATTTTAACTAGGTAACTATTAAATAGTTATTAACTATTTAATAGCTATTGTACCTAGTTAAAATAAATACAAAGTTGCCTGTAAAATAAATATAAATGCTAAAATAGCTACAATATAATTATTCGTTATATTGTAGCTATATTATGGTTTATTTTACAGGTAAGTATTTAGCTTTAAATAGGATTATTTTATTTAATAAGATTTATTTTATTTTGTTAGATTTAAATTAAATTTAACTTAGGGGGGTGTTAGTGTTAGGGTTAGACTTAGCTTTAGGGGTAATACATTTATTAGAGTAGCGGCGAAGTCGGCAGATTAGGGGTTAATACTTGAAGTTAGGTGTCAACGATGTTAGGGAGGGCAGATTAGGGGTTAATACTATTTATTATAGGGTTTTTGAGGCGGGAGTGAGGCGGTTTTTGGAGTTAATACATTTATTATAGTGGCGGCGAGGTCCGGTCGGCAGATTAGGGATTAATAAGTGTAGTTAGGTAGCGGCGACGTTGGGGGGGGCAGATTAGGGGTTAATAAATATAATATAGTAATAACTAGTATTTATATAGCGCCTTTCTCCCAGTGGGACTCAAAACGCTGAATAGTAATAGTTGTTATTATTACCCAATTTAATGGTACTCATTTTATCGACCTCGGAAGGCTGAAGGGCTGAGTCGGCCCTGCCGGGATACAAACCTGTGACCTTGGATCTTTTAAACAGGCTTTTGTTGTAGTCAGGTCAATTACCAAATGAGCTACCTCACCGGCCTATATAAGGGTCGGCGATGTTAGGGGCAGCAGACTAGGGGTACATAGCTATAATGTAGGTTGCGGCGGTGTACAGGGCGACATATTAGGGGTTAATAATAAAATGCAGGGATCAGTGATAGCGGGGCAGCAGATTAGGGGTTAATAAGTGTAAGGTTAGGGGTGTTTAGACTCGGGGTACATGTTAGGGTGTTAGGTGCAGACTTAGGAAGTGTTTCCCCATAGGAAACAATGGGGCTGCGTTACGAGCTGAACGCTGCTTTTTTACAGGTGTTAGGTTTTTTTTCAGCTCAAACTGCCCCATTGTTTCCTATGGGGATATCGTGCACAAGCACGTTTTTGAAGCTGGCCGCGTCCGTAAGCAACGCTGGTATTTAGAGTTGAAGTGGCGGTAAATTATGCTCTACGCTCCCTTTTTGGAGCCTAACACACCCCTTCAGACAACTCTAAATACCAGTGTTATTTAAAAGGTTTGGTGGAAAAAAAACATGCGTAGCTAAAGCACCCCTTCTAACGCAAAACTCTAAATCTAGATGTAAGAAAGTTGCTTAAAATTGCATGCACTGTTAAGTGGGAAAATGGTTTTACGTGTTTTAGCATTCTTTTGCCTTAATCATAGTGCATTTGTGTCTATTGCACAAAAACTAAGCACATTTTTATTTTTATTTTAAGATAAAATGGCAAATCTTGTCATAATAAAGCTTTGGTTTGCCAGTATTTTATCACAGTTCCCTATACCTGATTTTCACCTAGCTAATGAGGTCCAGCAATTAAGAAAGGTATTATTGTCCTTTCTGATGATCCTTGTTGGCAATATTTACCTGTCTGAAGTGAAATTTGGTGTTTATTTTGATATGCCACAGGAGAATTCTCTTGTGAATATGTTTTTAGTGAACTAAAATAAATGTCATCATGACAGAGCAACATTCTTCAGAAGAAACTAGTAAACATTATTTCTCTGTTGAAAGTTTCTGATACTTCTTGCAATATTTTGTACCTATAAATGTTAAATTATCTGTTTTATAATTGATGAGTGTCTGACTAAGTCTCTCTTGTAATTAGTAAGATCTTCCCTTATCAGTGTGAGGTAAAAATATCAATATTAACTAGACACATACTCAGCATTCATACTGAATTAAACTGTGTATTCAAAAGCCCATGATAATGTACTGCTAAAATATACAGATTACGTAACAATCTAACATTTCTTTAACAACAGTAAAGGCTGATTTAACCCAACCATGCAGTTTATTTTAAGTATAAATCTGCATAATCTAGTTCAGGAAATGATTTACATTTTTTAATAAAGTGTTATTTAAAAGGAATACATTGTTATAATAATATATAATATAATATATAGAAATAGATATTCTTTAAATATTATACAGTATGTGTGAGTTTATAATTGATAACATTACAATTAAAATAATGATGTCTGAATAATAAAATACACGTTAGATTTTTCTCCAAACTTTTAAGTTTAAATGTATTATTTGGATATTAAAAAAATGATACTAGCTGTAATTTTAGCTAAAACTTCAAGAAAAATGTAATTCTATCTAGCTCTAGTAAATCATCAGGATTAAAACTGATTAACAGTAAAAAGACTGAATAAAATAAATTAGGCAATTAGAAAATAATTGTTCATATGAAAAATATTGGATTTAATTTGTTTGAACAGACACTATAAAATTTAATTCAGCATTTTATTTTAAAAAATGCCATTTATTTGCAGCAGTTTAAAGGGACTTTAAACACATCAAGATATAATATAAAATGTTCATGTATATGTAGTAAAACAACGTTACAATATATGCTCATTACTTAATTTAATCCATTTTCCTGTAATTTAATTCTGAATATTGTGGGCTTCCCAAATTCCTGTTAAAAATGGAAGTGCTGATATAGCTGCAAGCCACTCAGCCATTGGTTACACACTCTAGTAAGTCATTTATAACTGTCCATAGTTGGCTTTAGCAGAGAAAGGTGGCGTCCACTGTTTTATGGATATTAGAATGTGACCCTTATTAAATTAAAAAAGTACATGCATATATTTATTCTTAGGCTAATATTTATTCTGAATGCATCATTCTATCAATGATTTTATTTAGTATTTAACGTTCCTTTAACTGTGGGGTTTCTAATAGAATCCAATTCTCCCTGTATTTGATATAGATGGCCATGTTACCCCTATCTGAAAGGAGAGAATCCCCTGTTTTAAATGATGAGTCACAAACCTGCATAGATAGGGTGACAATATTGCTGCTTTAAAAAGGGACACATATAAAAAATACATATGTCAGGGTTCTTATACAAAACATTTCTTTAAACAGCCCTGAAAACAGCTCTGAGCTATGTATTTTTCATATGTGTCCCTTTGTAAAGCGTCAATATGGTCACCCTATGTATAGGATGTAGGTGGTTGCCACAATAAATGGTAATCACCTATTTGACTTGTCTAACAGGGAGATTTTCTTTGCACTTGGAGAATTAAATTGCAGACCCCCTGCCTTCCCTCTGAAATCTAATTAGAGAAGTCAGAGACCCCTTATTTGGAAAAGAGATTTAACTCTTTTTAAAGAGTAACCACATTCCCCATATATTAGCAAGTGATGCTGATCAGCTGCCTCAACAAGGCATGAGGGAGATAAGGGGTTGTTTAGAGCTCCTATCAACCCCACAAAACACAGAGAAGCATAGAACCTGAGATTCATTTGTCACTAGTAAGTGATTGCTATGCAACTGCAATTATCTATCTGTTACACTTCCTACAGTAGCTCAGAAAAGGTCCCTACCAAATAAAGACAGCATATACCACACAGACAAATAGGAATTGCATTTGGCTGACCACTAGATTCGTTTTAGGGTGCTCTGGGATATATATGGGACCCTAGCACCATCTTATAAGCTTTAAAATTGTGCAAATGACTGACTTTTTAAAAAAGAAAATGCCCTTCTCTTACAGGAAGGCTTTAATGCTCAGGTAATTACCATAGCAGCAGCAACCACTATGGAAACATATAAAAACATAATCAGGTTTTGTACCCATAATTCATATAGATATATGAGTGAGTTTTTTTTAAACTTACACACAAAAATTGTAACAGCGTGCTTCTAGTATTGCTTCCTTTTTTCTGATTTAAAAACTAAAAGTATATTTACAAAAAATATTTAATTAAATCGTTCCTAAGGTCACTTTTGCTACTATTGTTCCTACCGCACATGCAATATATGAGGTGACTAAAGAAAAAAGCAGGTTTTTTAATTGCATATTGAAACTGACAAATGTGTTAACTAATCTTATTGCAGCACGGATGGAAACATTTTTTAATTCTGCAAACATATGAACTAATTGTGAATAATGATTGTGTATGATTTGAAAAACATGATTTTGTTCCCATTGACATGGTGCAGAATACTCTCTCTGCTCTATTTCATCTTAAAGTGATAGAAAACACTTCCCTTTATAAAATCAGACCCGGAATGCTAGTGAGATTTTAGATGGAGTTTTATACCCCAGTTGTAATGAAAAAGCGCTATAACTTGCTTTTTAATATAGATATGCAATTTAAATACCCTGCACTTTGCTGCCCACTTCAAAAGTCAATTTTTCTGTGAGCTAAAGGTTTGAATTTTACTCCAATCAGTGCTCTAGTTACATGAAAGTGTCATATGGGGAGAGCACTGATTGGACAACAATTCAAACCTATAGCTCACAGAAAAATTTACTTTGGAAGTGGGCAACAGCGCGCTGGGAATTTGAATATCATATCTATCTTAAAAAGTAAGTTATAAGCGCATCTTCATTACAACTGATGAATGAAACTCCATCTAAAATATCACTAAATTTCTAGATCTGATTTTAAAATAGGGAGAGTTTACCATCACTTTAAGCTGTTAAACACATTTATGGGCTAAATGTCAGTGATTGGAGATTTTACTTTTTAATGCTTAACAGATTTCAAAGAAAAGCTATGGTATGTTAAAATGTTCATGCTATTTTTGCACTCTTGTACATCAGTGCACTTCAAAGACTGCAAACTTGGGAGTAATAAATATAAAAGCTTAATGCATGAAGTTTTCATTTTCCAAATCTCTATTTACTTGATATCTGTTTGATGTTTTACTATTGAAGTGTTGACAGCACAATAACATGTCGATACTTAAAAAGTCAATATTTGACTATTTGTAAACAAGTCTGGGTGTGAGGAATAGAATGTTATAGCAGGCAGCACCAGAGAGCAGATCAAAAGAAGGTCGTAGGAACCATAAATGAACAGAGAGTCATTTGCCCTGATTCTATATTCATGTGTAGTCTCGTCCTTACTTGACAATAGTACAATGTTGATATTTTAAACAGTGACTTGTAACTGTCAATATGTTGATAATTCGTTAGGATATCTTCTTTAACTGGAAGCACAATGGTGTGCTGTTGGAACATGACCGCCTACAAAGCGAGTGACTTGAAAGTATGCATTGCTTTTCATGGTACATTCTGTTGCAAAAATTACTTTCTGTAATTTGTTACAGCAAGTCATTTTTGCAACAGGGACAAGTAGAGCTCTAAATTAGCCATTACAAGTGGCAGGTTATTGCTACTGCAAGCTCGCAGTGGCAATAAGTGATTATAAAATTAACCAGAGAACAAATCTCTGAATAATTTTATAAATCTGCCCCAAATGGCCCGAAGATACTGTCTACTGTCGTTTATTAAAAAAATAAAGATGGCAGCATTAATAATAAATTACCGCACTAGGCAGTATTTTGGGGTTAAAGTTGGTGGGAGTGGTAGAAAAAAACCCGGCACAGACAAGTGCCTTTACATTGCGGTCTATAGGGACTCTGTGTTCTCTATAAATATATATATGTATATGCTTATAAACATATATATTTATGTGCTAATATGTGTATATACACATATTAACACATAAATATATATGTAGATCAGCATATACATATATATTTATATTTGCTGCCATCACTGTGCTACTTACTCCCTTTGCTAGCGATTAAGTTCTGATGCCATCTCTGACGGCATCAGAAGGAGGCTCCAATAGGGGCGCATGGCAAGGTTGCCCATTGTCCCCATTACTTTTTAACATATCGTTAGAACCTTTAGCGATCTGGTTCCGTCAACAACTGGATGGAATACAGATAGGCGACCAGAAACTGAGAGTATTAATGTATGCTGACGACATACTGCTATGTTTAAGTAATACTAAAAGGACCCTTCCTCTGGTGTTAGACATGTTTGAAACTTTCGGTGCAATTTCTGGTTATAAAATTAATGTATCAAAATCCGAACTTCTATGGATAAATAAAAGAGAGCAAGATAATAAATATCCTTTTAGAGAAACTTCTCAGATATCATATTTAGGAATTAAACTCAGCGCCAATCCGGAGGAATGGTACCAGTTGAATTTGTTAAATGTTTTTTGGACTGTAAGAAGAAAATGGAAGACTGGATGAATTTACCTATCTCATTAACAGCAAGAGTTAAACTTATAAAAACTATTATCTTATCCAAAACATTCCAGTGCCCATTCATAAGGCAGATATAATTAAATATAATAAGGCCTGTGATAAATGTATTTGGAAAGATGCAAAGGCTTGTATTTCAATTGTCAGATGAATGAATAATAAAGAAGCAGCAGGTCTTAAACTTCCAAATATACAGCTATATAGTCTGGCGTCTAGAGTCAAAATTGCGGTAGACTGGTTAACAGAACAAGACCAAGTGGCGGCGGTTGCTTGTGAGACTTCGGTGATAGCCCATTTTAGTTTAGGCGCCATCTTACATTGTCCAATTACTATTTTGCCTTCGACAATTTTTTCATTAATCACATTTAAAAACATAATCTTAGCATGGCAAAATCTCTGCGGGACATTAGATCGGTCTCCTTATGTTTCCGGATATTTACCAATTATTGGTAATCCGTCTTTCCCACCAGGGCTGTCTGATAGAGTTTTCAGAGACTGGGCTTTTAAGGGGCTTGTCTATGTTAGACAAATAGTAGATATGGACCTTAATCCGGTTCCATTTCAGGAGTTAAGTAACCAATATGGGCTGGTGAACAAAGACTTTTATGCTTATCTACAGTTAAGGCATTTGATATCTGAATTAAAACAAAAATATGGGTTAGAATGGATATCTGGTGAGATACAAGACAGGATTAATCTGTATCGGATAGGGTTCTATTCAATCGGCCCACTTTATTCGTTATTCAATCAAAAAGCCTCAGACGACCAAGTAGTGTATATTGTGGGAAGATGGAGTAAGATATTTCCAGAGATAGATAGAGCAGTTATAGAGAATTCTTTCAAAGTACTAGATAAAAGTTGGGTTTTGACCTCTTGGAGAGAATCTCAGATTAAATTATCATTAATGACCTATCTTACTCCGGAGAGATTATCCAGATGGTATAAGACTAGGAAACTATGCCCGTGATGTAGCGCTCCTAACGCAGATTTACTACACTGTTTTTGGGCTTGTCCGAAGATCGGTCAGTTTTGGGCAAAAATTTTTTACTGGATGAAAGCAATTTTGGAGTTGGATTATGAAATCCAACCGATGGAAATATTTTTCTTGGTGAAACCACAGAGTGTTCAACAGAGATCTAAATTAATTAACACGATTATTTTGGTGGGTCGTATTTTAATTTTAAGATCTTGGAAGGCTAAATCCGCACCTAGCCTGAAAGAATTAAAAAGAGCATTAGTCTCTCAATATACTTTTGAACAATATAACTTACAAAATCCAACGGATGAACGACTCGCAGTGTTTTCAGACAGTGGAGGATGTTTATTCTATCATGTCCACTTGCAGTGCAAGCTACCTTAGTAAAACCATTTAGGAAATCGTTGTACGTGCAGGTACAAGTACTGGCTGGACATTTCCCAAGGGCCTGGTTGGGGGGGGGGGGGGGAGGAGGAGGATGGGAGGGAGTGAGGTCAGAGGATATTCCAGTAAAAAAAATTTTGGTTGGTAGAGGATTTCCTCTTTTTTTTTATCCACAAAAGACAGGATATTTCTATAAGTAACTACAAACTGTTTTTTTGTTTTTGTTTTTTTGTTGTAGATATAATGTGTATGTAATAAGAATCCTTCTATTATTATATGCAATTTTTATGTTTTGGAATTGGATTCCTATATAATGTGAGCATTAAGTTGTATCTTTTATGTGTATCTGTTGAAAAAATTGAAAATAATAAAAACATATAAAAAAAAACAAAAAAAACAAGAAGGAGGCTCCAATAGGAGCCTATGAAAACACGCTCTTGTAAGCTCCATGCTTCCCAGCGATGCGAACGTGAGATCACGTTTGCACTGCTGAACTTGTAATACCAGTGCACATTATCGTGTGCTGGTATTACACAGGGGAGCACAAATATTGCTTTCATCAAAGTGAAATTTAGCACTCCACTTGTAATCTGGCCCTATGGGGTCCGTTTATTAAGCAGCGGATGCTGCTTCGGAGCCCCATCATTTCAGATCCACTTGAAATGGAAGTTAAGAAGCAGCCGTCGTAAGACTGCTTTCCTTAACTTCTCCGCCACCTTTTAGGTGGTGGACTGAAATCATCCTGATCCAATATGATCGGGATTATTGATGGCCCCTGCTAGAGGCTGATTTGGCCACCAGTGAGCAGGGGCCGGCATTGCACAAGCATTTCACTAGAAATGCTTGTGCAATGTTAAATTCCGACAGAGTATGCTGTCTACATTTTGCGAGGTTGAGCGGATATGATTCGCTGTAGCGGATCATGTACGCTCCCCACTTAACAAATTTACCCCTTTGTGTTAAATCCCACAAATAGGTTAAAAAGATCAATAAATTTCCACTCAGAAGTAGCAGTCACATGACCCTGCACATATTTTGCCCTGCTCAGGAGCTATTAGGCTTACAGGGTTAAACACTTAGTTATCTAGGGTCAGTAATGCAATTATTACATGTTCTCCTGAATCAGAACATGTACTTTTTACACAAGAATATCCCTTTAATATAGCAATACACTATTTCTTTTAATCACAGTCCTGCTGTGTCCAGATACCACTGACTATAGAAATATTTGTATTCTCTGTGTATAAAATATAATTTCCATTAAACTATAACATTATTACAAAAAAGTGCAAACCTGGAAACACTGTAAAACTTTCATGAAATAATAAAGAGCCCTTGTTGATTTCAAATAATGTATACATTATTCATGATTGATCTCATCTTAAAGCACTTGTGCTCAATTTCACTTAAATACCAAGATAAATCAATTCAATAAATTTAATTGCTTTTCTTACAGAAATGCTTGCATTTTCTTCAGCCAGTTTGAAAAAAAAAAAATGTCAACACACAAGCATAAATATCAGAATGAGCCCAATGCCCAATCTAAACAGTGAATTGAATGCTAATATTATCACACAGTATTTAACCTTATCAAGCCCTTTCCCTTGCAATACAAATAGTTTCCATACTTTTCCATACTTTGGCAAATTCTCAATCTTATTTCAGCAATTTACTCCAGGAATGGAATAGACAGACAACCCTATCAGAAACATTTGGAACTTATGAAGAATAATAATCATATAGGGCTGGCAAATTAAATGATCAAATACTGAATAGGAACAGCTCAGAATTACTTCCAACTAATATTAATTTACTTTCAGCCACTATTACTTTATTAATTATTAGCAGCTCACTAAAAATTTGATAATTTTACTGTTTCCACCAGGACAATTTGATGTTAAATGCAATTAACAATTTGTTCATTATACATTACTAAATAAAAAAAATACTTTTTTTAAAAAACAAAAACATATGTAATATGATTTCTAGCCCTTAATTACTAGACAACTTTTATTTCGACCAGCTGCAGTTTGAAGGGTTTTTGGATGGTTTTACCAGAAATGCTCTGCAAAAGAATTGCTTGGATGAGCAGGCAATACCCAAGCCTAAAGTTTGTATCTGTAAAATAACTTTTAGGGAGTGGCTTAACCCTACATTTTAAGGTAATTTCATAATAGTTCCATTTTAAGGTCATTTCATAATAGTTCCATTTGAATAGACAGCATATATTTACCTATATGAGATGTGAAGGATTTCGAAAACCAGTTTTTTTATATTTTTTTTTATTTTTATTTTTTAAAAGTCCTTTACATGACATCTATTTTCTGAAGTCATTGATTACAAGATAGAATAATCCACAGTTTTCAGCAGTTTTATCTAAATTTGCTTATTAATTTATATCACATATGGTCATATATCTTTGCATAGCCATGCAATGGAGCTGCTGGACACCAATTTAATGACAGTACAGTTTGTGTAGAGGTTGTATTGTTACTGCTGTATCACAATAGTCTTATACAATTTTAGAAACAGCATGCCATGTGTGAGTTCTTATGGCTGGTTTCTATGACATATCAGGTAATATACAGGTGATTGAAGCTACTTTAACAATGGACGTTATGCTATATAGGTACCTATGTTTTAGCCCAGTATCACTAACTGTGACCTATCCATGGTTAGGTTTTATTGTGGTTGGTTAGGGTTATAACTTTGATTTATTAATATTGAGAATAATTCACTCAAAAACGTTGATTACACCTAAGTGTCCAACCCTAGGGGGGGCTATAGACTAATAAGTTGTGCAAATCAAATGCTAATTGCAAACAGAAATGTATCTATAACAGTCAGTATGATATAAATATCAACAATATCAAAGGTTAGATTATTAGCTTGTCAGTTCTTGATAAATATCAGGACCGAAAAATGTGCAGACAGTATATAGACCAATGTACAGAACCCCAATCAGAAGCTATTAGTGTAAACCAATATTATAATATACATATATCATTCGGCAATCATATTTTACACTATATTTGTTAACTTAGCTGAGTCCAAATCCAGGGGTCTAATATATAAGTCCAGTAATTATGGATTTCCAGAATTGTACATCTGTTGAATTAGCTCATCTGATTATGTCCTCCTATGTGGTGGGAAGCTCCTCTCGTGAAGGAGGATGAAGAAACTGGAATCTGTGAAAGAAATCACAAAGAGAGAGGGCGCCTCCTAGTGCAACTCTGTTGGAATAATGATGATAACAGATCAGGTAGATGATATTATACTCACAAAATGAGCAGCACCCATGTGCTAATTGGTGCAGGCTGGGGAATTGCAGTGACCCAGCTACACTGATCCTGCAACAGGATGATGGATCCAGGTAATCCAGAGAGTAAAAAAGCTCAGGCTTCCAAACCTAGGATAAAAAGCAAAAAATCCTAACAAAAAACCTAATCTACCAATTGCAATGAAAATGGCATTTGTATGGTATGGGCGTTGCCCTTGAAAGGACATTTAGCTCTTTTACAGCCCATTAAAATAAAAAAAACCCTAATCTATAAAAACAAAGCCACCCCCCCAAAAGCAGTCATCCATCTGACATGGAGGTCAATTTGTGCGACCGTGTGCCGCATTTTTATATAGGGGTATCCTTGAATTCCTATTGGCTAATAATTTCAATTTAGCCAATAGGATGAGAACTGCTTACATCCTATTGGCTGATTTGACTTTGATCATGGATGACCGCTCTGCCTCCGCTATGTAATGTTAGGGTGGACTTTGTAGTTTTTTAGGTTAAAAGAGCTGTAAACTTTACAGCAATTCCCTACAAAAAGGCTCTTTTAAGTGCTATTGGTAGTTTATTTATAGATTTGGGGTTTTTGCTATTTTGGGGTGGCTTTTTAATTTAAAATGGGGTATTAGATTAGAAATACATTTTCATATTTTGGATAATTTCGTTTGTTATTTTCTGTAATGTTAGATTTTGTTATTTTCTGTAATTTAGAGTTTGTTATTTTTTGTAATTTTAGGTTGTTGTTTTTTTCTTAGTGTTAGGATTTTTAAATTTTGTAATTTAGTTTTTTTATTTTTGGTATCTTATTTTTTTGAAATAGTAATGTTAGGTTTTGTTATACTTTAAGCTTAGTTATTTTTTTATTTCACAGGATTTTATTTATTTTAAGGTAGTTATATTGTAACTTTAATTTAAAGTTAGGGGGAGTTAGGTTTAGGGGTTAAGGGTTTAATTTAATTTGTCACGATGTGGGGGGACGGTGGTTTAGGAGTTAATAGGTTGATTAGGTTTTAGTGATACGTGAATATGGCGGATTAGGGGTTAATTGGTTGATTAGGTGTTAGTGATGCGTGTGGGCAGTGGATTAGGGGTTAATAGGTTTATTTTAGTATTTGCTATGCAGGGGTTGTGGTTTAGGGATTAATAGATAGTTTATGGGTGTTAGTGTACTTTGTAACATATTTTTTACGTGTTTTGTGAAACATTTTTGTCTTTGATTGTGGAATGGATCGTTATGCGTATAGGCTATAATGATCGAGGTACAGCCATACCGCACAACTTGTAATATCCAGTAGCTGACTATTTCGCACTCAAAGGCCATTTTTCAAGTGGTATAGCCATACCGCACAACTTGTAATCTTGCCCAGAGGAAGCTGTTACATATTTGCCTCTTTCTCAACTACAAATAAATCCATTAACCCTTGAAACTCCTCTTTTGAATTAAAATTCCAGAGAGAGGGCGCCTCCTAGTGCAACTCTGTTGGAATAATGATGATAACAGATCAGGTAGATGATATTATACTCACAAAATGAGCAGCACCCATGTGCTAATTGGTGCAGGCTGGGGAATTGCAGTGACCCAGCTACACTGATCCTGCAACAGGATGATGGATCCAGGTAATCCAGAGAGTAAAAAAGCTCAGGCTTCCAAACCTAGGATAAAAAGCAAAAAATCCTAACAAAAAACCTAATCTACCAATTGCAATGAAAATGGCATTTGTATGGTATGGGCGTTGCCCTTGAAAGGACATTCAGCTCTTTTACAGCCCATTAAAATAAAAAAACCCTAATCTATAAAAACAAAGCCACCCCCCCAAAAGCAGTCATCCATCTGACATGGAGGTCAATTTGTGCGACCGTGTGCCGCATTTTTATATAGGGGTATCCTTGAATTCCTATTGGCTAATAATTTCAATTTAGCCAATAGGATGAGAACTGCTTACATCCTATTGGCTGATTTGACTTTGATCATGGATGACCGCTCCGCCTCCGCTATGTAATGTTAGGGTGGACTTTGTAGTTTTTTAGGTTAAAAGAGCTGTAAACTTTACAGCAATTCCCTACAAAAAGGCTCTTTTAAGTGCTATTGGTAGTTTATTTATAGATTTGGGGTTTTTGCTATTTTGGGGTGGCTTTTTAATTTAAAATGGGGTATTAGATTAGAAATACATTTTCATATTTTGGATAATTTCGTTTGTTATTTTCTGTAATGTTAGATTTTGTTATTTTCTGTAATTTAGAGTTTGTTATTTTTTGTAATTTTAGGTTGTTGTTTTTTTCTTAGTGTTAGGATTTTTAAATTTTGTAATTTAGTTTTTTTATTTTTGGTATCTTATTTTTTTGAAATAGTAATGTTAGGTTTTGTTATACTTTAAGCTTAGTTATTTTTTTATTTCACAGGATTTTATTTATTTTAAGGTAGTTATATTGTAACTTTAATTTAAAGTTAGGGGGAGTTAGGTTTAGGGGTTAAGGGTTTAATTTAATTTGTCACGATGTGGGGGGACGGTGGTTTAGGAGTTAATAGGTTGATTAGGTTTTAGTGATACGTGAATATGGCGGATTAGGGGTTAATTGGTTGATTAGGTGTTAGTGATGCGTGTGGGCAGTGGATTAGGGGTTAATAGGTTTATTTTAGTATTTGCTATGCAGGGGTTGTGGTTTAGGGATTAATAGATAGTTTATGGGTGTTAGTGTACTTTGTAACATATTTTTTACGTGTTTTGTGAAACATTTTTGTCTTTGATTGTGGAATGGATCGTTATGCGTATAGGCTATAATGATCGAGGTACAGCCATACCGCACAACTTGTAATATCCAGTAGCTGACTATTTCGCACGCAAAGGCCATTTTTCAAGTGGTATAGCCATACCGCACAACTTGTAATCTTGCCCAGAGGAAGCTGTTACATATTTGCCTCTTTCTCAACTACAAATAAATCCATTAACCCTTGAAACTCCTCTTTTGAATTAAAATTCCAGAGCTGACAGGGCTCTGTATATGTTACATGACTGACAAAAATGGAAAACATTTAGTACTCTAGACAGCAAGTTTACAGATATACATTTGAGAGGGCAAAAGAGTAGTGACACTTTTCAATGAAAATAAGCCAACAAACTTAAAAGCTTAGAGCACCTTCTTTACAAATTATTTGACCCTGTGGATATTGTATGGTTTATGAAAAATGTAATTATTATGGTTGGGGATTTTTTATATGTTTTCTTCCACTGCCATAAAATTTCCTGTGGGTGCTCATGCTGATGCTACTATTTGGACATATTCCCAGAGAAAATTATAAATGACATTACTTGTCAGCTGTCGTTAGGTAGTTGTAGATACATTATTGTGTGGATTGAGCTGCACATTAAAACATTACGGTTGTGACTTTGCGACCTAACCCATTATCTGGCAGATTCAACTGGTTTGACTGCATGCGTTCATACAGTTCATATCCAATGTGTATTCTATTATCTATTAAAAAAAATGCAAGAGATTTGTGTGACTTGTATGGACAAGTATTATAGAAAAGTCCTTGTGCTTGGTCAGATCATACATTAATAAACATCTTTTATTTTTAATGAAAATATATTAATAAAATACCATTCAAAATCATACATTTGAAACGTTCATAATTGCAGTTAGAGGTTTAAACATGTTCATTATAAAAATGCTCACATTGATATGAAATAATTAATCCTTAGGTAATAATTCTAAATATGGAATTAATTAACTAACATATTTTACCTCCACTTTGCTTGTGGGCTCCGTTTATCATGTGGTGAATGCAGCATTAGAGCCCCTGCGGTGCAGGATTACTCATGAGAGCCTGCAAACACGCATCAAGAAGCAGCGACCTTAAGAGTTAAACGATTATGGAGGGTTTTATCTGAGTTGATTGACAACCCCAGAGGGAGGGCCACCTCACAAGCCCTGAACCTAGGCAGACAGGTTCTCGGGAACCTTATCTACCTAGTTGTATTTTTTTTCCCTGTGAAGGTTGGTGAAAATGATTACAAAAACCTTTAAAAAGCTTATTTTTTTACATTTTTTTTTTCATGTGATCAAGTAGATTTTGCTGATATATTGTTTTCTAATTCATATAGATTTTGAAATTCAAATAGCATCTCTATTTATGGATTGGAATGACTTAGAAATAAACACCCAAGCTGCTTCATGATTTTGTTTTTCTTTGAGTAGGGATTCTGATGGATATAAATACAGGTTAAAAATACCTGAACTTGAATACAATATTGTTGGCATAGCACTTCTGATTAAAGGAACGATGCCCAAATGTTGAATCACTTGAAAGTATTGCAGCATATCTGTAAAAAGCTGAATTTAAAATCTCACATAAACATCTCTATGTTAAAAAAGGAAGATCATTTACCAACATGCTTTTCTCTTTAGCCAAATTCAAGGGAATTAAGCACATTTTTTAACAGAAGTACAATATAAAGTTGTTTGAAATTGTGTGTTCTATCTGAATTCTGAAAAAAAATTGGGTTTCATGTCCCTTTAATTAAACATTTGATTGGTTTGAAAACATTTAACCATAATATAAAGGACTGTACTATGGGAGAGATGGGTTGCTGCTTTTTGCTAGCCAAGAGTTAAATTATGCTTTGATTAATTATTTGATATTATTTTATCATAGAAGAAATAATTTCATTTCATATTATCTCATAAAAATCATTAACTCCTAATTACAAAAAATGGTAAAAATATTCGTATTTTTCTTCTTTATTTATAAAGCATCAACATATTCCGCAGTACAGTCCATGGGTACAATTGATATAAGTAAAATAATGATACAATACTTGTAAGAGATAAGACAGAATTTGACAAACACATACAGGAGGAATTAAGGGCACTATTCCCATGGGAACTTACAATCTAGAAGTATGTATACTTCAGAAAATATTTAAATATGTTTGCTAATAATATAGTTGTAAATATGCAGATAATGAGAAACCACGCTGTTCGGAATGTAATTAGGATTCCATTCTTGCAAAATATACCTGTCAGTCTAGTTAGCATAAATTAGCATAAAAAGTTATTCAACATACCATAGAAATTACAAATGATAGGAGTAATTTAAAGTTTAAATGTGATTAATAAAGGATATAAAACCTGAAGTATAGTCTTCTAAAGTGTTTTCTTGAGTGAAGTGTAACACCAAAAAAACAAAAAACAATAATGCCATATTGTATGAATTCAATAAATCTCCAATGAGGAAGATATATTACAAGCCTGCCGCATAATTTACGGGCTCATATGCTGCCTTCTCTGGTGCATGTGAAACTGCAACCAGATGTCGGATAAGAAATATTTAATAATACGTCTGTATTTATAAAAAACAATACAATTGTTAAAAAGATAATGGGTAGTCATCAATAGATGTGTGCATTCGGAACCTTAGTAAGGATCCGACTGCGGAATTAAGGATCCACTCGTTCCTTTAGATATTTTTGTAGCCGGATTGATTCCTGTAAAAAATTCCCACTCTAAGATCTAGATTTGCACAGATTTTAGAGTGGGTATCTTTTACAGAAATCAATCTGGCTACAAAAATATCAGAAGGGATCAAGCGGCTTCTTTCTTCTGCATTTGGATCCTCACAAAGGATCCGAATGCACACATCTAATTATCAACGCTTATGAGAACATCCTATAAAAAACATGTCCTAACTGAATATGTAAACTGCTATTGTGTAAACCAAATTCGGTCATACCAGTTCCAAGTGGACAAATAAAATGGGTAATAGTCTCAAACAACCTGCATGATGTGTTCCCCTCCGGACTCCGACACGTGTTTCACCTATAATACCGACTATGTAAACCCGTTACGGCCGTGCGTCACTTTTGGTTTCAATATAGTGCGTCACTTCCGGTTTCTCTGCCCTTTTGCCAACCGCTCTTTCAGTTGCTTGTATTAGTATCTTTGCCCTCAAGTGTATAGACTTCAATATGTAGGCAAAACAACAAGAATGCTCAGGACCAGGTACAATGAACATGTTAGGGACGTAAAAAATTACAATAAAGATTCTGCAGTAGCCAATCATTTCAACAATTTTCACTTTACACATATTGCTAATTTATCATTACATGTTATTGATGTGGCCATATTGCCCCCTAGAGGAGGGGACAAGGCCAAGATTTTGGAGAAAAAAAAAGAGTTACACTGGATTCTTAAACTCCAAACCCTTAGTCCCTCTGGTATGAACAGGGAGTGTGACATAAATTTTTTAATTGACAACTAGTAAAAGTATTTAGAATTTGGCATTGGTCTCCCTTATTGGCTTATGCCAAATAATATGAATGTCACCTCTCTTTAACTTAGATCCTATTTACAACTCATTCATGCTCAGGTCTGTCCATATTTTCTATATCATTTATTTATTTGTAACCTTGGTTATCATTTTATGCTTCCCTCAATAATTCCAGCATCTTAATTCATTTTTGATTATTTTTGTATATGAAAAAATATGTATAATGATTTAGGAACTTTTTTTAGTAACCACATTTCAATGTAAATTTACCCTATCTAGCAGCATGTACTTTGCTTTTAATCTTTTCTTTTTGTGAGGTGCAGAAGCTAAACAGTTAACACTATGGTTCGCATCCCATAAATAGACTAGGTATCTACAGAGACCTTAGCCTATGAGTAAGCTCCTGTAGGGGGCATGAAATGCGTTGCATGTCTTTTACTTGCCATGTCTGCATTCCCTTGTAACAATGTTTAATACATTTTGAACTTTTACTCCAGAGTTTTGGGAGTAGTGCCTGCCGTCTTTTTGTCACCTATGTATAGACTTCATCTTAGAGTAATTGTAAATGGGCATTTATTTTAAAACAGATTTAAGCACACATAAGTTTGACCAAATAGGAACTTTATTTCTATATGTATTCTTTATTATCTATGGGATTATAAGGGGAGGGCAAAAATATATGCGCCATTGAGTGCCAACACTGATCAAGCTATATTAATAGCGCTCCTATACTTGCGTTCACATTATAAGTTGAAAGTAAAAAATTTTAGCTTGAGCATAAGCCTCAGGAGCGCTAACATCTAGAGATTAGATAGCATGGCCACGCTAACTTCCTTTGCCCATAGACTTCTATGGGGCATGCTACAAAAGCCTGTTCTGGCTTTCTCTTGCTTGGTAAGCCAAGTGCGCTAAAGCAGAAGGTGCATTAAGAAATACTTTAAATAGCATTGTTCTTAACTCTGAATAAAGTTTTTATTTTATTTTAAATATATAACTGTATATGTATAAATCACATGTTCTCAGATGCACACTCCCGGCCACGTATTCCCATATGTTATAACCTGAACTCATATTATCATATGTGCACACCCGACCACATATCCTAATGTGCACTAACCCGACCTCGTAATCTCAAGTGTGCTAAACTGATATGAAAATATGAATATTTCACTTTCCAATGTTCTTCATATATATATATATATATATATATATATATGATTGTATTTTGGTACAAAATATATTTATACCTATATATATATATATATATATATATATATATATATATATATATATATATATATATATATATATATATATATATATATATATATATATATACAGTGGGGCAAAAAAGTATTTAGTCAGACACCAATTGAGCAAGTTCTCCCACTTAAGAAGATGAGAGAGGCCTGTAAGTTTCATCAAATCACATTGTCTGATTTGGTCACTTACAAACAAGCAAGATTTCTGGCTCTCACAGACCTGTATCTTCTTCTTTAAGAGGCTCCTCTGTCCTCCACTCATTACCTGTATTAATGGCACCTGGTTGAACTTGTTATCAGTATAAAAGACACCTGTCCACAACCTCAAACAGTCACACTCCAAACTCCACTATGGTGAAGACCAAAGAGCTGTCGTAGTACACCAGAAACAATATTGTAGCCCTGCACCAGGCTGGGAAGATTGAATCTGCAATAGGCAAACAGCTTGGTGTGAAGAAATCAACTGTGGGAGCAATAATTAGAAAATGGAAGACATACAAGACCACTGATAATCTCCCTCGATCTGGGGCTCCACGCAAGATCTCACCCCGTGGGGTCAAAATGATCACAAGAATGGTGCGCAAACATCCCAGAACCACATGGGGGGACCTAGTGAATGACCTGCAGAGAGCTGGGACCAACGTAACAAAGGCTACTATCAGTAACACACTACCCCACCAGGGACTCAGATCCTGTAGTGCCAGACGTGTCCCCCTGCTAAAGCCAGTACATATCCGGGCCCATCTGAAGTATTCAAGAGAGCATTTTGGATGATCCAGAAGTGGATTGGGAGAATGTCATATGGTCAGATGAAACCAAAGTAGAACTGTTTGGTAGAAACACAACTCATAGTGTTTGGAGGAGAGAGAATTCTGAGTTGCAACCAAAGAACACCATACCTACTGTGAAGCATGTGGGTGGCAACATAATGCATTGGGGCTGTTTCTCTGCAAAGGGAACAGGACGACTGATCTGTGTACATGAAAGAATGAATGGGGCCATGTATCGTGAGATTTTGAGTGCAAACTTCCTTCCATCAGCAAGGGCATTGAATATGAAACGTGGCTGGGTCTTTCAGCGTGACAATGATCCCAAACACACCGCCCGGGCAACGAAGGAGTGGCTTCGTAAGAAGCATTTCAAGGTCCTGGAGTGGCCTAGCCAGTCTCCAGATCTCAACCCCATAGAAAACTTTTGGAGGGAGTTGAAAGTCCGTGTTGCCCCAGTGACAGCCCCAAAACATCACTGCTCTAGAGGAGATCTGCATGCAGGAATGGGCCAACATACCAGCAACAGTGTGTAACAACCTTGTGAAGACTTACAGAAAACGTTTGACCTCTGTCATTGCCAACAAAGGATATATAACAAAGTATTGAGATGAACTTTTGATATTGACCAAATACTTATTTTCATCATAATTTGCAAATAAACGCCTAGATTTAGAGTTCTGCGGCCAAAGGGGTGCATTAGCTACACATGCTTTTTTCCCCCCACACCTTTTAAATACCGCTGGTACTTAGAATTCTCTGAAGGGCTGTGTTAGGCTCCAAAAAGGGAGCATACAGGCATATTTACCGCTACTGCAACTCTCAATACCAGCGGTGCTTACGGACGTGGCCAGCTTCAAAACGTGCTCATGCACGATTCCCCCATAGGAAACAATGGGGCCGTTTGAGCTGAAAAAAACCTAACACCTGCAAAAAAGCAGCGTTCAGCTCCTAATGCAGCCCCATTGTTTTCTATGGGGAAACACTTCCTAAGTGTGCACCTAACACCCTAACATGAACCCCGAGTCTAAACACCCCTAATCTTACACTTATTAACCCCTAATCTGCCGCCCCCGCTATCGCTGACCCCTGCATTATACTATTAACCCCTAATCTGCCGCTCCGTAAACCGCCGCAACCTACGTTATCCCTATGAACCCCTAATCTGCTGCCCTTAACCCCCGCCGACCCCTATATTATATTTATTACCCCCTAATCTGCCACCCCCAACGTCGCCGCTACCTACCTACAATTATTAACCCCTAATCTGCCGACTGGACTTCACCGCTACTCTAATAAATGTATTAACCCCTAAAGCTAAGTCTAACCCTAACCCTAACACCCCCTTAAATTAAATATAATTTTTATCTAACGAAATAAAATAAATCTTATTAAATAAATTAATCCTATTTAAAGCTAAATACTTACCTGTAAAATAAACCCTAATATAGCTACAATATAAATAATAATTATATTGTAGCTATTTTAGGATTAATATTTATTTTACAGGCAACTTTGTATTTATTTTAACCAGGTACAATAGCTATTAAATAGTTATAACTTTTAACTATTTAATAGCTACCTAGTTAAAAGAAATACAAAAGTACCTGTAAAATAAATCCTAACCTAAGTTACAATTAAACCTAACACTACACTATCAATAAATATATTAAATACAAATACCTACAAATAAATACAAATAAATACACTAACTAAAGTACAAAAAATAAAAAAAGAACTAAGTTATAAAAAATAAAAAAATAATTTACAAACATTATAAAAATATTACAACAATTTTAAGCTAATTACACCTACTCTAAGCCCCCTAATAAAATTACAAAGCCCCCCAAAATAAAAAAATCCCTACCCTATTCTAAAATAAAAATTGAAAAGCTCTTTTACCTTACCAGCCCTTTTGCGGGGCATGCCCCAAAGAATTTTGCTCTTTTGCCTGTAAAACAAATCATACAATACCCCCCCAACATTACAACCCACCACCCACATACCCCTAATCTAACCCAAACCCCCCTTAAATAAACCTAACACTAAGCCCCTGAAGATCTTCCTACCTTGTCTTCACCACGCCGGGTATCACCGATCCGTCCAGAAGAGGGTCCGAAGTCTTCCTCCTATCCGGGGCTGAAGAGGTCCATCATCCGGCTGAAGTCTTCATCCAAGCGGGGGCTGAAGAGGTCCATCATCCGGCTGAAGTCTTCATCCAAGCAGGGGCTGAAGAGGTCCATCATCCGGCTGAAGTCTTCTATCAAGCGGCATCTTCAATCTTCTTTCTTCCGGTTCCATCTTCATCCCGCCAACGCGGAACATCCATCCTGGCCGACGACTTCCCGACGAATGACAGTTCCTTTAAGGGACGTCATCCAAGATGGCGTCCCTCGAATTCCGATTGGCTGATAGGATTCTATCAGCCAATCGGAATTAAGGTAGGAAAATTCTGATTGGCTTATGGAATCAGCCAATCAGATTCAAGTTCAATCCGATTGGCTGATCCAATCAGCCAATCAGATTGAGCTTGCATTCTATTGGCTGTTCCGATCAGACAATAGAATGCGAGCTCAATCTGATTGGCTGATCCAATCAGCCAATCAGATTGAACTTGAATCTGATTGGCTGATTCCTGATTTAGGGGTACATAGGTAGTTTATGGGTGTTAGTGTACTTTAGAGCACAGTAGTTAAGAGCTTTATGAACCGGCGTTAGCCCAGAAAGCTCTTAACGCCTGACTTTTCTCTGCGGCTGGAGTTTTGTCATTAGATTTCTAACGCTCACTTCAGCCAAGACTCTAAATACCGGCGTTAGAAAGATCCCATTGAAAAGATAGGCTACACAATTGGCGTAGGGGGATCTGCGGTATGGAAAAGTCGCGGCTGGAAAGTGAGTGTTAGACCTTTTCCTGACTGACTCTAAATACCAGCGGGCGGCCAAAACCAGTGTTAGGACCCCCTAACGCTGGTTTTGATGGCTAACGCAGAACTCTAAATCTAGGCGAAATTCTTTCCAAATCAGATAATGTGATTGTCTGGATTTGTTTCCACATTTTGTCTCTCATCGTTGATGAAAATTACAGGCCGCTCTCATCTTAAGTGGGAGAACTTGCACAATTGGTGGCTGACTAAATACTTTTTTGCCCCACTGTATATATATATATATATATATATATATACATGATTATATATCGGTATAGAGATATATAGAAATATCTATTTAGAAATACATAGAACATATTCTGCTATGTGCAGAACATTGGAATGTAAAATATTTACAGTAACTACAAGTTAAACACTTTATTAAATATGAATATTGGAGAAATATGCTTTTTCATGTTTTCATCTACTTAATTGCAAAGGGCTCTAATGCACTTATATACAGTATATGTCTATAGATGTGTACAAAAACTGCCAGGGTGCTGTAGTATAGTGATTACAAATCTGTAGGAATAATAACTCACTGGTCTTCTGCCATCTGTGACAAAAATTCTTTATTAAATAGTGACTTTTCGGGACCAAAAGTGTCAGAAGAAGGGACACTTTTGGTCCTGAAACTTACATTTGATGTGGTAAACACAAAGACTGTAAAGGAATTTAAAAATGCCTGGGACATGCATAAGGCTATCCTAAGGAAAGAGTAACATGTAATATGGGTAGACTTGATGGGCCTTTTTGGTTCTTATCTACCGTCAAATTCTATGTTTATTTATATATATATATATATATATATATATATATATATATATATATATATATATATATATATATTGGAAAGAGAAAATCAATAATAGGCAAATGGCGCAAATATATTATGTCTTTTTAAATAGATAGATATTTCTCAAATGTTGATTGAAAACAGTTAATATAGTTCACTTCTGGATGTTGTCCTGCTTCAAATAAATTATGACAGTAAGATTTTCTGCTTACCAAAACTAACCCCAATCCTATGAGGTAAGTTTGCAGCTCTGTGGGGGTGGTGATAGTTAAATACACCTTTATCTTCCAGTCCCAGAGTATGTTCTCTTCCTTGGGTCTTTATTTTCAGACTATTTTCAAAGATAGTCTGCGTGGGATACTTGCTTTAAATGGTATCTTTGGACTCTTTATTTAACCTTTCATATTGTGGTGAGCATCTTGTCCTCATCCAGAATATGGAATAGGGGGTAGATATCCCCAATGTAGAAACATATGAGAAGAAAAAAGATCATATTGCATAATACTGTATGGTGAAAGATAAGAATTTTTATTACACTCAATAAGTATTGCACTTACATCAAGTACCCTCAATCCGTGATGAGGTAAGATTAAGGCTTAAAATAAATTACAAGTATATTCCTTATTATTATTATTATTCTTTATTTGTAAAGCGCAGAAAGATTCTGCAGTGCTGTCCATGGGTACAAGGATAACAGTACAATGGAGAAACAATATGATAAAAGGAGGTGGGGACTACAGAGGTGAGAATGATATTAGTGAGGAGATAGAGGGCAACTGTTAGTTAAGTGAAGTTAGTTTGTTAATAAGTCGGGTGATAAGTTTACCTGAACAGAAAGGTCTTTAGGGAACGTTTAAAGGAGGAGAGGTTAGGGGCAAGTCTGACAGCTCGAGGAAGTGCGTTCCAGAGGGTTGGTGCCACATGAGAGAAGTCCTGTAGTCTAGCATGAGAGGAGGTGATGGTAGAGGACGCAAGAAGCAGGTCGTTGTTGGATCTTAGGGGACGGGCAGGAGTATATATGTTGATGAGTGAGGACAGGTAGGGTGGGGAAGCATTGGTGAGGGCTTTGTAGGTCAGGGTGAGAATTTTGAATTTAACTCTGTTGTGAATGGGGAGCAAGTGAAGGGACTCACAGAGAGGCGCAGCAGAAACAGAGCATCGAGAGAGGTGGATTAGCCTGGCAGATGCATTTAGGATGGATTGGAGGGGAGGGAGGTGGGAGAGAGGAAGGCCAGTTAGTAAATTGTTACAGTAGTCAAGTCGGGAAATTACCAGGGAATGCATTAGCTGTTTAGTAGTTTCAGCACTCAGAAACAGACACATTTTGGAGATATTGCATAGGTGGTTGCGGCATGATGAAGAGAGCAGTTGGATGTGGGGAATGAAGGACAGATTTGAGTCAAGCGTGACTCCAAGGCAGCAGACTTGGGGTGATAGGGAGATAGTGGTGCCGCCAACAGTGATAGAAAAATTAGAAACTGGAGTGGAGTTAGAGGGGGGAATTAGAAGTAGTTTGGTCTTGGACATATTTATTTTTAGGTGGTGAGAGGCCATCCAGGAGGGAATGCCAGATAAGCAGTCGCTGATGTGAGAATTGACAGAAGAGAGAGTGATGGGGTGGAAAGGTAGATCTGGGTATCATCAGCATAGAGGTGATAGCTGAGGCCATAGATGTTAATAAGTTTACCCAGTGAAGAAGTGTAAATAGAGAAGAGTAGAGGACCCAGGATGGAGCCTTGAGGTACTCCAACAGACAGGGGCAATAGAGAGGAGGAGTCACCAGCAAAAGAGACGGAGAAGGATCTGTTAGAGAGATAAGAGTGAATCCAGGAGAGGGCAGTGTCACAGAGACCAAGAGAGCTGAGAGACCATAGGATAAGGGGATGGTCAACAGTGTCAAAGGCAGCAGATAGGTCAAGTAAGATGAGTATAGAGTAGTAGCCTTTGTTTTTAGCAGAAAGGAGAACATTAGTAACCTTCGTGAGGGCAGTCTCAGTTGAGAGTTGGGTACGGAAGCCAGATTGCAGGGGGTCGAGCAATGAGTTGGAGGACAGGAAGTGGGTTAGGTGATTGAAAACTAGTTTATCAAGGAATTTTGAAGCTAGTGGGAGTAGTGATATGGGGCGGTAGTTTGCAGGGGAGTTAGGGTCCAGGGAGGGTTTTTTGAGGATGGGGGTGACCTTCGCATGTTTGAAGGAGGCAGGGAATGAGCCGGTAGAAAGGGATAGGTTAATATGTGAGTACGAGCCGGAGTGAGGGTGGGAGACAGAGAAGGTATAAGATGTGAATGAATAGGGTCAAGTGGGCAGGTAGTGAGGTGTGAGGAAGACAAAAGGGAAGCCACTTCACTCTCAGTGGTTGGGAGGAGGGTGCAGAGAGTGGCAGAGGGGGTGACTGGGAGCAGAGTTGGGAGATTGCAGGTTTGTGTTGGGATGTTTCCTCAGATTGCAAGTGTTTTATTGAAAAAATAGTCAGCAAGGTCTTGAGCACTGAATGCAGATGAGGGGGGTGGTGCAGGTGGGTGGAGGAGAGAGTTGAAAATGGAGAAGAGTCTTTTAGGGTTTGAGGAGTGAGTGGATATAAGAGAAGAGAAGTAGGTTTGCTTAGCTAAGCGAAGGGCAGAGGTGTAAGAGTAAAGAATGACCTTACAGTGCATGAAAACAGGTCAGCGCGGGATTTCCTCCAGGCACGTTCAGCAGTGTGGGAGCATTTTCTGTAGGTGACGTGTTTGTTGGGAGTGCCAGGGTTGGAGCTGACAACATGGGGCTTTGCGAGGTTGGGGAGGAGAGAGAGTGTCAAGTGCAGCGGAGAGAGTATTGTTATAGTGGGGTATAGCAAGGTAAGGGCAGGATATTGTGGAAGTGTGGAGGAGGCATAGTTGAATAAGATTGGAGAGTTGGGGAGCGTCCACAGTGTGCAGATTTCTACTGGTGTGGGGGCGAGAAGGGGAAGTAGGTGTAGCATCTATATTAGGATTAAAGGTGAGCAGATGGTGGTCTGAGATGGGAAATGGGTGACAGGCAACATCAGAGAGAGAGCAGAGATAGGAGAATACCAGATCAATTGAGTGTCCATTGCAGTGGGTAGGGAATAGGGTGGATTGTGAGAGGCCAAAGGAGTTAGTGAGTGAGAGAAGTTTAGAGGCAGCATGGGCAGATGGGTTGTCAATGGGGATGTTGAAGTCCCCTAGGATTAGAGCAGGTTTATATGTAGAGAGAAAGTAAGGAAGCCAGGCAGCAAAGTTGTCAAGGAATTGGGAGGCTGGTCCAGGGGGGCGATAGATAACTGCCACTCTGAGAGAGAGAGGAGAGAACAGGCGAATGCAGTGGACTTCAATGGAAGAAAAGGAGAGAGATGGAAATGGGGATAGGTACTGAATCACTGATAAGAGCAGGAGGGGGAGAGTAAGATGCCAACACCACCACCGTGTCTCTCACATGGCCTAGGTGTGTGGCTAAAGTGGAGACCACCGTGTGTGAGAGCAGCAATGGAAGCAGTGTCAGAGGAAAATAGCCAGGTTTCAGTAATTGCTAAAAGGTTGAAAGTGTTGGAAACAAACAGGTCCTGAACAGTTGTAAGTTTGTTACAGACGGAGTGAGCATTCCAGAGGGTGCAAGAAAAGGGGGGGGGATAGGTGCTGTGTGTTAATGGAGATGAGATTGTTGGGATTGCGTGACCTAGAATTTTTGCAGTGGGAGATGGAGCGAGAATGTAGAAGTGTAGTGATTGCTGCAGGTCCAGGGTTAGGAGAGACATCACCAGCAGCAAGCAGTAGTAGCAGTGAGTTGTTCTCAGTCACTGGTCCAGATGACATATATATTTCTTATACGTTACTCCCAAACAGTGTTCCCAGTAAGTTTACATATAAAAAAAAGGAGGCTAGGATTGTACCAGTAACAATTCCTGGTAGGGAGTATTGGTTGTAGCAGATAACCACCTATACCCTGTAAGCAGGTCTTTTATAAGGACTCTGTGTGGCCTATTAGTGCCTATAATGTCCTTTAAGAGTTGCACTGATGGCGTGCCTGTACTGGTAAGCATTTGCAACTCACCATAGGCCCAGTGAGTATAAACATAAAAGCAATTGGGTGGTTAAAAGAAACCTCTAATAGGTGCAAATGTTTAAAAATTAAACCACAAAAGATGGCTACCGGTATAAATAAGTCCCTGTTTTGCCCACTATAGCCGTCCTTACGCGTTTTGAAGTTGTGCTGTACTTCTTCTTTAGAGGATTGTGGCTATGGATTATTCATTGTATTGTATTATATTATACTATATTTTACTTTGACTTTACATCATAGTGGAGACATAGGGCAATCTCTAATAACTCCCTAAACGAAATGAATATTACTCCATTGTTCCAAAATAACATATACTCTACAAACCAAGTTATCATATAAGTAGGTTTAGCGCTGGTGATGTTTCTTGACATACACACATACATACATATTATACAGGGAGTGCAGAATTATTAGGCAAATGAGTATTTTGACCACATCATCCTCTTTATGCATGTTGTCTTACTCCAAGCTGTATAGGCTCGAAAGCCTACTACCAATTAAGCATATTAGGTGATGTGCATCTCTGTAATGAGAAGGGGTGTGGTCTAATGACATCAACACCCTATATCAGGTGTGCATAATTATTAGGCAACTTCCTTTCCTTTGGCAAAATGGGTCAAAAGAAGGACTTGACAGGCTCAGAAAAGTCAAAAATAGTGAGATATCTTGCAGAGGGATGCAGCACTCTTAAAATTGCAAAGCTTCTGAAGCGTGATCATTGAACAATCAAGCGTTTCATTCAAAATAGTCAACAGGGTCACATGAAGCGTGTGGAAACACCAAGGCGCAAAATAACTGCCCATGAACTGAGAAAAGTCAAGCGTGCAGCTGCCAAGATGCCACTTGCCACCAGTTTGGCCATATTTCAGAGCTGCAACATCACTGGAGTGCCCAAAAGCACAAGGTGTGCAATACTCAGAGACATGGCCAAGGTAAGAAAGGCTGAAAGACGACCACCACTGAACAAGACACACAAGCTGAAACGTCAAGACTGGGTCAAGAAATATCTCAAGACTGATTTTTCTAAGGTTTTATGGACTGATGAAATGAGAGTGAGTCTTGATGGGCCAGATGGATGGGCCTGTGGCTGGATTGGTAAAGGGCAGAGAGCTCCAGTCCGACTCAGACGCCAGCAAGGTGGAGGTGGAGTACTGGTTTGGGCTGGTATCATCAAAGATGAGCTTGTGGGGCCTTTTCGGGTTGAGGATGGAGTCAAGCTCAACTCCCAGTCCTACTGCCAGTTTCTGGAAGACACCTTCTTCAAGCAGTGGTACAGGAAGAAGTCTGCATCCTTCAAGAAAAACATGATTTTCATGCAGGACAATGCTCCATCACACGCGTCCAAGTACTCCACAGCGTGGCTGGCAAGAAAGGGTATAAAAGAAGAAAATCTAATGACATGGCCTCCTTGTTCACCTGATCTGAACCCCATTGAGAACCTGTGGTCCATCATCAAATGTGAGATTTACAAGGAGGGAAAACAGTACACCTCTCTGAACAGTGTCTGGGAGGCTGTGGTTGCTGCTGCACGCAATGTTGATGGTGAACAGATCAAAACACTGACAGAATCCATGGATGGCAGGCTTTTGAGTGTCCTTGCAAAGAAAGGTGGCTATATTGGTCACTGATTTGTTTTTGTTTTGTTTTTGAATGTCAGAAATGTATATTTGTGAATGTTGAGATGTTATATTGGTTTCACTGGTAAAAATAAATAATTGAAATGGGTATATATTTGTTTTTTGTTAAGTTGCCTAATAATTATGCACAGTAATAGTCACCTGCACACACAGATATCCCCCTAAAATAGCTATAACTAAAAACAAACTAAAAACTACTTCTAAAACTAATCAGCTTTGATATTAATGAGTTTTTTGGGTTCATTGAGAACATGGTTGTTGTTCAATAATAAAATTAATCCTCAAAAATACAACTTGCCTAATAATTCTGCACTCCCTGTATATACTGCATTTAGACATGTACAGTATATGTATGTATCTCAAAGTCCTTAGGCTGCCTTTTTTTCTAACACCTGAGACCTCATATGTTTGATCCCTTATAACTTTTTTGTGCAATATTTTTTTGAATATTTTTTATTAGATGGCATTATTATGAGTATAACTGTACTTTGCAATGTATTTTAATGTGTTTTGTGATGCTTTTTATTTTCACAAAACAGTTAACCACAGCTCTGAGATAACGGTAATCATTCTGGCCCATTATAAGATAAAACATTTTCTTCTGCATTCTATTGATTGTGCTCATTAAAAAAGTGTGAAATATTTGTATTGCACTTAGCCCTATGTTTAACATGATTGTGCACATATTCATTTATTCAGTTGGTCTCAGTCCCCTCTTCAGGGAGGCTATTTCAATAAACTACTGTTTCTAAAATACATACAGGTATACCCAGCTCACACAGCGGGATAGGGACCAGAGTCCCGCTGTAAAGTGAAAACCACCTTAAAGTGAAACAAAGTGGTTTTAGCTTTCTTTTCACTTGCTAGTGTGTTAAAAAATTGAAAACATGTTTTACCTAACATATATTAGTGGTGCAATAGTGCTACGTTTAGTTTAACACTAGCAAAGCATGGTATTCAATTAGTATTCAATAAATATTGTACCCTGTAAAATAGTGACAATTATTGTAGTAAAATTTGCCAGACTATAACACTGAGACACAGATTGCACTGTAATGCTGTAAACAGAGTGAACTGCGCATAACAAAATGGTGCCAGTCACTTTTCTCGCAAACTCACAAAGATTACAGCACTGTTTCAAAATCCTTGGAAGTTAAACTTCAACTCCACAAAGCGCTGTATTAGCGAAGCGCTGTAAAATGAAGCGCTGTAAAGTGAGGTATACCTGTATGTTCATTTTGATGCTTTTTAGTGTGCCTGTTTCTTTATTATTGTAGAGTTAACTTTAAAGCTAACAAGCTTGTCAGTAAGGAAGATGCATTTTCACTCACAACAAAATAGATTATAGTTATTGGATCAGTCCCCAAGTAAAGGCCAGATTACAAGTGGCACGCTAGTCTATTTTTGGAGTTTTGCGTGGTATGTGTCAGATTTGGCTTTTTTTTCTACACTTTTTGTGTCATACCAATACAAACAAAAGAAATAAACATGATAATGCCTAAACATTTGTAATTGCAACAATGTTCTGGGCAAAGTGCTGCATTATCTGACATAAATGCAAGGGTGCCACTGCCAATATTTTTATTTTTGGCCATAACTGTAAACTGTGTATATATATATATATATATATATATATATATATATATATATATATATATATATATATATATATATATATATATATATATATATACATATATAGTATTTCTTTAAGGAATTAATCCTTTATTCAAGTATCAAGAGAGACACTCAAATAAAGGATTAATTCCTTAAAGAAACAGTGCTGGGACTCTCTGTACTTTTGTCCTCGTGCACTCAGGTAAAGATTTGATAAATACAAGTTGTACAGTGCTCTACTTTCCTTATATTCTATTCGAATATATATATATATATATATATATATATATATATATATATATATATATATATATATATATATCTGCAGAGACTGAGGTTTTGTGTTTCTTAGCTGCAGAGACTGATCATAAGTATTCTACTCTGTTTCAATACCACATCTGTGGGTAAAGGGGGATATATTATATTATGTTCTCCAGTTGCTAGCTATTTGTATATGTATCACTCATTGTCTTTTGTATATATAATATCTGCTACCTCATGAAGCTTATTTGAAATATTGACAATTTGTCATTTTTTATAACATATATATTTGCACTAGGTATTGCGCCCCTTAGCAGAAGCTGACCCCTTTGCTAGCCATAGGAGTCTTCTACTTTGTTTATATATATATATATATATATATATATATATATATATATATATATATATATATATATATATATATATATATATATATATATATATATATATATATATATATAAATATATATATATAGATTGATAGATAGATAGATAGATAGATAGATAGATAGATAGATAGATAGATAGATATAGGTATATATATATATACACACAAGAAAAAAATTACTGACAGGAGTAATTGAGTAGCGCTAGTCTAGCCAAATATAGTATACAAAAAATATGTATATACAACAATAGAAAATATAGAAAATATATATAGAAAACCAACCTTAAAATATAAAAGAATATAAATATAATGAACAAAACTGATAAATATTGAGAAAATGTATATATAAAAATTATACATGTAATAAAAAAATACAGATACGTAAAGTTCATGTGAAGTTTGTGATGATTAAAAGTTTACTGAAAACACTGGAAAATCCCAATTTATTAAATCCTGCCACTTCTCTTAAAAGGGTATATCCAGAAACCCAAACACTGTGCAGTCTAAAAAGAGAAGGAGGAGAGAAGCGCAGGACACGATTCAAGTGTAGAGCCAAACTTTAATGCAAATGACACACACAACAATTGTACTCACAAGATAGAGAATAAAAATAGGCACATCAGATATAGTGTATCCTCCGTAGTTCCGTTAGTTCATAATGAGCCAAACTTTTAAAGCCTTGCAAAATCTATTGCAGTGTGGAGCGTATTTTCCTGGTCTGTATAAACCAATATTGCTGCCAGCATACAAGCCACAGAATCAGGTTACTACGTCAGGAGGACACACACACCCTCGGCTCTGGACCAATAAGAAATCCTCAATGTGCTCCCGGCATGAGAGGACCTACGGTGGCTTCACAGGGCAATAGTAAAA
Source organism: Bombina bombina (assembly GCF_027579735.1). Lineage (NCBI taxonomy): Eukaryota > Metazoa > Chordata > Amphibia > Anura > Bombinatoridae > Bombina > Bombina bombina. Next base: position 534,138,110 of record NC_069502.1, on the reverse strand, counting down.
GAACAATGACGATAGCTACATTCTACGCATTTCGTCCCGATCGACTGGACTTTCTCAAGAACTGCCTTCACAGGTAACATTTGGTCCTATTTAAGCAGCGCATAGTCAATCCGCCCCCTATTTTGTCTAATTGATAAGGGATTGGTAATCTATATTATGCACTGGTGTAAATCATGATAATAATAAAGGACCAAGCGCTACAAGTGAGTGCATACAAGCAAAAAGTATATATATATATAAATAGTCTTATTACAATTACGTTACCTAACATTGAATAATGTCTGAAAGACTACAAACTAGAAATTAACAGAAATGTAAAAGTTAAAAAGTACAAGTTAACAAAAATTACATGTATATTACAATAAAAGTAACCTGATTGTATCTATTAAAGGGACAGTAAACCTTAAAAATAATGTTATATAATTCTGCACATAGTGCAGAATTATATAACATTATATTAGCCAAACATTTATAAAACATAATTTCCCCTATTAATTAAAAAAAAAAATGCTGTTTCACAGACCCGCTCTCTGTTCTCTGCTGAGCTGGTCTGTTATATTTACTCAGCGCATCGGGCCAGCTGTATAGTCACAGCCCGGCCATAAGACTAAGTGCAGCTCGCTCCTTAAAATTGAATAAAAATGATTTTTCGTGTTTTTAGGTATTTGAATGTAAAAGGCTCCAAAGTATATATTCATATGTATATATGTGCATACATGTTTATATATGTGTTTTTATGTGAATATATGTATGTACATATATAAACATATGTATGTATATATACATACACACATGCGCAAATTTAGTCTGCGCTTGTGCAGTCACGTTTACTTTTAACAATAAGTAATAAGTACACAAGTTAATGTGGATGCAATATTTTAACACCCCACACACGTTAACGTGGAATAGTGAATATTCAGGGCCAAATTACAAGTGGAGTGCTAAACATCACTTTCGCGAAAGCAATATTAGGGGTTCACTGAGTAATACCAGCGCAATGTGAACGTTAAAATGTTGCTTAGTAAAACATTTTTGCAATGATAAGTTTAAATCTGGATTGGAAATATGTGTAAAACTTTTAGCTGATAATTATCTTAAAAAATCCAATGCAAATGAATAAAAACAGTAAATAATGTAATGGAAGTCTGCAGTTATTAGGTACTTTTAACAGTGTGAGTGTTACACACATTTTGAGGATGCCAAAACCATCGTTGATGGTTGACGTTCGGGCAGTGTCAAAATTTTTCCCCTAAACTGCAACTCAGCATGTGGGATTTTAAAAGACACAGCTGGAGAATAATTGTAGTGCAGACGTTAACAGGGGGCTGAACTCACTGGCCTAGATTTGGAGTTTGGCGGTAGCCGTGAAAACCAGCGTTAGAGGCTCCTAACGCTGGTTTTAGGCTACCGCCGGTATTTGGAGTCACTCAAAATAGGGTCTAACGCTCACTTTCCAGCCGCGACTTTTCCATACCGCAGATCCCCTTACGTAAATTGCGTATCCTATCTTTTCAATGGGATTTTTCTAACTCCGGTATTTAGAGTCGTTTCTGAAGTGAGCGTTAGACATCTAACGACAAAACTCCAGCCGCAGGAAAAAAGTCAGTAGTTAAGAGCTTTCTGGGCTAACGCCGGTTTATAAAGCTCTTAACTACTGTGCTCTAAAGTACACTAACACCCATAAACTACCTATGTACCCCTAAACCGAGGTCCCCCCACATCGCCGACACTCTAAAAAATTTTTTTAACCCCTAATCTGCCGACCGCCACCTACGTTATACTTATGTACCCCTAATCTGCTGCCCCTAACACCGCCGACCCCTGTATTATATTTATTAACCCCTAACCTGCCCCCCACAACGTCGCCTCCACCTGCCTACACTTATTAACCCCTAATCTGCCGACCGCAAAGCGCCGCCACCTACGTTATCCTTATGTACCCCTAATCTGCTGCCCCTAACACCGCCGAACCCTATATTATATTTATTAACCCCTAATCTGCCCCCTCAACGTCGCCTCCACCTGCCTACACTTATTAACCCCTAATCTGCCGACCGGACCTGAGCGCTACTATAATAAAGTTATTAACCCCTAATCCGCCTCACTAACCCTATAATAAATAGTATTAACCCCTAATCTGCCCTCCCTAACATCGCCGACACCTAACTTCAATTATTAACCCCTAATCTGCCGACCGAATCTCGCCGCTATTCTAATAAATGGATTAACCCCTAAAGCTAAGTCTAACCCTAATACTAACACCCCCCTAAGTTAAATATAATTTAAATCTAACGAAATTAATTAACTCTTATTAAATAAATTATTCCTATTTAAAGCTAAATACTTACCTGTAAAATAAATCCTAATATAGCTACAATATAAATTATAATTATATTATAGCTATTTTAGGATTAATATTTATTTTACAGGTAACTTTGTATTTATTTTAACCATGTACAATAGCTATTAAATAGTTAAGAACTATTTAATAGCTAAAATAGTTAAAATAATTACAAATTTACCTGTAAAAGAAATCCTAACCTAAGTTACAAATAAACCTAACACTAGACTATCAATAAATTAATTAATAAACTACCTACAATTATCTACAATTAACCTAACACTACACTATCAATAAATTAATTAAATACAATTGCTACAAATAAATACAATTAAATAAACTAGCTAAAGCACAAAAAATAAAAAAGAACTAAGTTACAAAAAATAAAAAAATATTTACAAACATAAGAAAAATATTACAACAGTTTTAAACTAATTACACCTACTCTAAGCCCCCTAATAAAATAACAAAGCCCCCCAAAATAAAAAAATGCCCTAGATTAGGGGTTAATGTTTGAAGTTAGGTGTCGGCGATGTTAGGGAGGGCAGATTAGGGGTTAATACTATTTATGATAGGGTTAGTGAGGATTAGGGGTTAATAACTTTATTATAGTAGCGCTCAGGTCCGGTCGGCAGATTTAGGGCTTAATAAGTGTAGGCAGGTGGAGGCGACGTTGTGGGGGGCAGATTAGGGGTTAATAAATATAATATAGGGGTCGGCGATGTTAGGGCAGCAGATTAGGGGTACATAGGGATAATGTAAGTAGCGGCGGTTTACGGAGCGGCAGATTAGGGGTTAATAATAATATGCAGGGGTCAGCGATAGCGGGGGCGGCAGATTAGGGGTTAATAAGTGTAAGGTTAGGGGTGTTTAGACTCGGGGTACATGTTAGAGTGTTAAGTGTTTTTCGGGTCGTTACTGACAAAACTCCAAATCTAGGCCACTGAATGCTAAAATAAAAAGGGCGGAACTCTCCAGCACTGTGAGATTTCTCTCATTTCTGTATCTGAAAGAGAGAGACAAGCTTGGAAAAAGTGAGGTAAAACTTTTTGATTAATTTGTGCAACATCCAAATATTTCATTACAACAGAACTGAACAGTCAGACAATCACATTTTCTATCTGACCTTTCATAGTTTAAGTGTGATTTTAGCACTATTTATTTTTTTCTAAAAAATGTGAACTAAGTATGAGAAAGATTAGCAAACAATTTCCATGTGAAATAGGCTTTAAATGGGTTTACAAGAGAGTAAGGATACAAAAATAATTAGCAATCGTATTAACTGTTTAATGCAGGAATGGAATATCAAAGGTGAGTAGAGCTCTCAGCGCAGTTTGACACCTTTTTTGCAATGCAAAGTAAAATTTAAAATGGCGTATTGTACTGTGTAAAGTTATTCAAAGAGTTTTTCCTATCAATTTGAATAGAGCCAGTGTTGTCCTTAAAGGGATAGTACAGTCATAATTAGACATTCATTTAGAAAGAGAATACAATTTTAAACAACTTTCCAATTGACTTCTATTATTTAATTTGCTTCCTTCTCTTGTTATACTTTGCTGAAAGGTTTATCTAGGAAAGCTCAGGAGCAGCAAAGAACCTAGGTTCTAGCTGCTGATTAGTGGCTGCATATGTATACTGATTGCCATTGGCTCACCCATGTGCTAAGTTAGCAGTGCATTGCTGCTCCTCCAACAAATGATACCAAGAGAATTAAGCACATTTGAAAATAGAAGTAAACTGTAAAGTTGTTTAAAATTGTATGTTCTACCTAAATCATGAAAGAAAAATGTTGTGTTTCATGTCTCTTTAACAATAGGTAAGAATATGTTAAGTAGTTTTTTGTATAATTTTTAAACTGTAGACATGTACAGTATTAATGTAAAACTTCCTTTTTTAATTTTGTGTCTGTAGAAAAGCCTGCCTAATATAAAGTAAATGTATTATTGTTTGGTTGAGTTTTTAGAGACTTGCTATGTCATTATAAGTGATGTCTTAGATCACAAGACAGAGGCATCATTATTAAGATAGAAGACAGTTTTATTTATTTATTTTTTGCTGACAGATTGCTGCTCTGTATATATTTCAAGATCAGAAAAAAACACAGCAGCCTTCTTCTCAAAAGTACTATTTATTAAGATTGTCAACCCTACAGGATTCTTTGGAGCAATGATTCACAATATTTTTTACCAAGCAGTCTTATCTCAATATATTGAAAGGATTCAATAAGATATGAGCAGCTTCAAAGATAAAGAAGTATGTATCTTCGAGTAAAATGAAAGTCGCAGTGACAGTAGAGAGCATTGTACTTTAGTTTCCCTTGAAATATTTTACAATTTTTATAATCATATTCTTTAAAACAAATAAATGTTGTCTCCCTAGAAAACAATCTAAAATAAAGCTGAAGCTGTTACATGCATATCAATGTCCTTGTATCTTTTTGTGTTATTAAAACATGTGCCTACAAACAAGGTTCACCAATAAGAATACAATTGTAGTCTGATGAGCAGCCTTTGCAATGATTCTGAATACTTGTATACTAATTATTCTCTATATTGAGTTATCTCTATTGGCCTAGATTACAAGTGGAGCACAACAATGTTAGTGCTATGTGCGTTATCATTGCACAAATACAATCTATACATACATTTTTGCACTCATATTACAAGTTATTTTATTTTTTTAACTAATTATAGTCTAGTTAACAACTGCAAGTCGGATAGAACGGGTGCGTTCATTTCCTCACATGATAGGCCTTTATGGGAGTGAGCAAGTTCAATTCATGTCCAATAACACTCAAGTACTAAGCTGATGAAGTTTTTCATTTAGTTCTGTGCTATACTATTTCAGTGAAACTTAAAGGGATAGTCTAGCCAAAATTAAACTTTAATGATTCAGATAGAGAATGCAATTTTGAGCAACTTTCTAATTTACTCCAAAATATAACAAACATGCGGCTAGATTACGAGTTTTTGTCGGTAAGGCTTGCGGTGCTAACGCTCAGTTTATGCTCAGCGCTCACCTACAGACAACGCTGGTATTACGGGATTTTACAAACTCGGTGTTAGCCGCAGAAAAGTGAGCGGAGAGCAAAATTTAGCTCCACATCTCTCCTCAATACCAGCGTTGCTTACGGTAGCGGTGAGCTGGCTAAACGTGCTTGTGCACGATTTCCCCATAGGAAACAATGGGGCTGAGCCGGCTGAAAAAAAACCTGACACCTGCAAAAAAGCAGCGTTCAGCTCCTAACGCAGCCCCATTGTTTCCTATGGGAAAATACTTTTTAAGTCTACACCTAACACCCTAACATGAACCCCGAGTCTAAACACCCCTAATCTTACACTTATTAACCCCTAATCTGCCGCCCCCGACATCGTCGCCACCTGCATTATATTATTAACCCCTAATCTGCCGCTCCTGACATCGCCGCCACCTACATTATGACTACTATACAAAATGATATTGCGCTTAACTTGCTGTACCTATATTCTGTTGTTTGCCCTATTATACGTATATTTTCAGTCTATATAGACTAATTTTTAAATAATACATAAACAAAAGTACCTCTAAATATTTCAAACAATTATTACTTCCAACAATAGAATAAATAAAATAAAATAAAATAAATACTTCAGATTATAGAACTATTACAAATTTACAGTAATAGAAGTGTATTAATGTAGAGCCATTTGTTTTCAGCTCCACAATTGAATAAAGGACTGCAATGGTTAAAATACTAATACAATGATCCGTTAGAATTAAAACACTGAAGCGTTTTGTTTACCCTTTGGGTTATAAACAATAATAGTTAAAATGCCACTAAAATGATCCGTTGGGGTTAAAACGTTCTGATTACCCTTTCGGTTATAAACAGTATCTTAAAAAAGTATCCAAAGATATGTTGACCGCTTGGATGGTATACTTGATAGTATAAAATAAAACCACTTTTCCCCGTGTGTAGGGCTGGCTTCTCCCGGTGCTGCTTCTATTCAGTCAAAAGGATCCTTGTTTGACTTGTTGCATAAACACATGTAAGAAAAAGAAAAAGAAGCACACCCAGGGTACGATTCAAGTGAAGGTTTATTAACGTAAAACACACGCAACTAACAATGTTGCACTTACTAGATTAAAAATGATAATAGGCGTTTTCATATATTGTGATAATCCTTGTGTGCGCTGGTACAGATGGTGACGTGAGGTTCCCAAACACCGGCTCAGGTAGCTGCAAGGCGTCCGGACTGCCTTCTGCTGATACCACAATAGCCGTCCACAAAGATGTACAGGAATAATGTCCTTTTCCTCAACGCTTTTCCCCCGAACCACGGTCGGGCTTTATCAAGAGGTATAAGTGAACTGTTCATTTTTGGCGCCTTTGGGCTTTTAAACCGTACATACAAAACAAACACGCCCCTAGGGCTTACCGGGGGTGTGATACATCCTTGTTATATGATTGGTCATTCGTTCATATGAGCACATTTAGTACGGACAAAAAAGAATACATATTATTTACAAATGTTACATAGTTCCAAATCCTAAACAATGTAAGATCATATAATCCTATAATATCATAATTACGTATACAAGTGGCACAATGTTATACATCGTATCAGTGTTGCTACCTACTCTGTACCATTTAGTAATTAGTACATTTAATTCACTAGTGGCGGAAAGTTTATTATTGTAATACCTTGGGAACATTTATTTGAAACTAGTTGCTGCAATCTCTATTGTTTTTATATCTATAACTTTATGAATAATCCTGAATTTAAAACTCATTGGATGTGCACTTGCTAATAGCAGCTTCTTTGCCATATACGCTCTTACTAAAGCCTGTGTTGAATACATAAATAGAGAGTATAAGTATTTGTCCTGTCTGACACAGATCCAGGAGCCTTTGATAGTTGCTCCTTAAGGCGGACATATTTGCTAATAATCATATGTATTTTTCCATATAAACAGACTAACCAAAAATTGCAATGGTAATTATCTGACCTATATAGATAAATTAATTTATCAGATTCTTTGCTCACATATATGATATATCAGTGAATAATAATTTTTACATAATCTCATTGTAAATCCTTGTAAACTCAAACTAAAATCAAACGATACATATCTTTAAAATGTTTTTTTTTTTATAAAAGTTTCTTTTAAAATTATTAAATGTCGGTTCTTCCGTACTCAAACTGATAAATTATATAGTAGCATATAAATATTTTAATTAATAGAACAGATGTTCTCCTTTAAATAAGTAAGTTTTAAGATTTAAATGTAACTTAAAATAGAGTTCAAACCGAAGGTTTGAAAGATACAACCTATTAAAAACTTTTAAGAGATTACATTTTAAAAAGTGCTGTTAAAATTATGGATAAGATTAAGGGTTGAAGTTACGAGAGAAACTTGTATTACTGGTGATGAACATCATGTTGGTACTGATGGAAAAATATGGAAGAATATGATATAATATGATAAAGGACCAATTATTCCACACTATTTGAAAAAAATATATTAATTAAATTAGTTAGATTTTAATAAACCAATTAGAATCTCTCTTAGTGAAGCCAGATATATCTCTCTAGGAAATTCTTGATTCTACACGATCCCTAACTGTCTACATATACGCAGCTATGTCAATGTCAATGTTTAACCCTAATGGTTGTAGGGTCTTTAATTTGTAAATCCATTTTGTTTCTAGTCGTCTTAATTCTAGTAGTCTATTTGACATAGTCGGTGGGACCCAATCTATAACCTGTACTTTTAGTGACTTAGGGTTACTTCCATGTGGTCTAAAAAATGTTTTGATACACTATGTTTTAAAAGTTTCTGTGATGTAATGTTAAAAGTTTCAGTCAATTCTGAGTTGGAAAAGGTTGGTGATTTATCTACATGTGCACACATATTGCATCTGGCTTTACCACATTTAAAAGTACCTTTCCAGGTAGTTAACCATTTATCTGTAATTGAATTATTGACACCTCTCTGTTCTTTTTTGTTTTTAAGTTTACTGGGTGCAAGTATACTTTTCAAGCTTTTGCCCTTCTTATATGTAAAAACTGTTTTTTCATTCATACTGGACTTCAAAAGTGGGTCTGTCATTAGAAGAGGCCAATGTTTATGTATGATCTTCTCTAGTTTCTTGGACCCCTCATTGTAAGTGGTAATGAACCTGATGGGTTTGATATTAGTTGAAAGTGATGTCATTAGTTTGTTATGCACCTTTGTTCCAATTGGTTGGTTTATTTGTTCATCTGTTTTGTTAAAAAAGGAGTTTCTATCTTTTGCTACGGCTTATGAACCCCTAATCTGCTGCCCCCAACATTGCCGACACCTACATTAAATTTATAAACCCCTACTCTGCCGCCCCCAATGTCGCCGCAACCTACCTACAATTATTAAACCCTAATCTGCCTCCCCCAACGTTGCCGCCACTATAATAAAGTTATTAACCCCTAGACCTAAGTCTAACCCTAACCCTAACACCCCCCCTAATTTAAATATAATTTAAAATAATCTAAATAAAATTACTACAATTAAATAAATTATTCCTATTTAAAACTAAATACTTACCTATAAAATAAACCCTAAGCTAGCTACAATATAACTAATAGTTACAATATATCTATCTTAGGATTTATTTTAATTTTACAGGCAACTTTGCATTTATTTTAACTAGGTAAAATAGCTATTAAATAGTTATTAACTATTTAATAGCTACCTAGCTAAAATAAATACAAAAGTACCTGTAAAATAAAACCTAACCTAAGTTACAATTACATCTAACACTACACTATAATTAAATTAAATCCCTAAACTAAATTCAATTAAATACAATTAAATAAAATAAACTAAAGGACAAAAAACAAATACTAAATTACAGAAAATAATAAAATAATTAAAAAAATTTAAACTAATTACACCTCTCTCTAATCCCCCTAATAAAATAAAAAAGCCCCCCAAAATAATAAAAATCCCTACCCTATACTAAATTACAAATAGCCCTTAAAAGGGCTTTTTGCTGGGCATTGCCCCAAAATAATCAGCTCTTTTACCTGTAGAAAAAAAATACAACATTAAAACCCACCACCCACACACCCAACCCTACTCTAAAACCCACCCAATCCCCCCTTAATAAAACCTAACACTAACCCCTTGAAGATCACCCTACCTTGAGACGTCTTCACCCAACTGGGCACAAGTGGTCCTCCAGATGGCCAGACGTCTTCATTCTATCCGGGCAGAAGAGGACCTCCAGATGGGCAGAAGTCTTCATCCAGACGGCATCTTCTATCTTCATCCATCCGGAGCGGAGCGGGTCCATATTCAAGCCAACTGACGCAGAGCATCCTCTACTTCCGACAACTCCCGATGAATGAAGGTTCCTTTAAATGACGTCATCCAAGATGGCGTCCCTTCAATTCTGATTGGCTGATAGGATTCTATCAGCCAATCGGAATTAAGGTAGGAAAAATGCTATTAGCTGATGCAATCAGCCAATAGAATTGAGCTTGCATTCTATTGGCTGATTGGAACAGCCAATAGAATGCAAGTTCAATCCTATTGGCTGATTGGATCAGCCAATAGGATTGAACTTCAATTCTATTGGCTGATTGCATTTTATTAGGGGGATTAGATTAGGTGTAATTAGTTAAACTTATAATTATTTTATTATTTTCTGTAATTTAGAGGGGTTTTTTCCTCCGTATTTTAGTTTATTTAATTGTAGTTAATTGTAGTTAATGTAGGTAATTAATTTAATTATAGTGTAGTGTTAGGTGTAATTGTAACTTAGGTTAGGGTTTATTTTACAGGTAAATTTGTCTTTATTTTAATTAGGCAGTTATTAAATAGTTAATAACTATTTAATGGAGAGGGAGAAAGGTTGAACGCAGCTTGCACGTCGCACAGTGTAACCGGATATGGGATCCTCCAACCATACCGCTAACTAGTAGCGGAAGGAAAAAAGGAGTCCCATGAATAAATTCTCAACATGCACGGAGAGCCGTAGCCAAATGCAGGGGATCAGGCTGCCAAACTTGAAGAAGGAGAAAAGGGCGGCAGGCTCTCACTCCAAAACTTGTTATAAAACTTCAAAATGTATTTGTCCAGTTTAAAAATACAATACAGGCATGGCAGGTAAAAACAAGCAGGGAAATCTTACGTGTTTCGCGCCCCCTACAGGCGCTTACTCATAGACAAGGAGCTATGTGAGAAACCTCGTCTATTTATGCAGTGTGAGCCATAGTCTTAACTATTTCATTGCCACACTTGCACAAAAAAGAGAAGTTTAAAAACAGACTGCTTGTTATTAGATACTAGAGATAATAACTCAAATGGCTAGCTACTAATTAATTGGATGAGACATTAAGATAGCAATTAATAGTTTACAGACAATAAGTATATTAATACGAAAAAGTAATAAACTATTTAATAACTATTGTACCTAGTTAAAATAAATACAAAGTTGCCTGTAAAATAAAAATAAACCCTGAGATAGCTACAATGTAACTATTAGTTATATTGTAGCTATCTTAGGGTTTATTTTATAGATAAGTAATTAGTTTTAAATAGGAATAATTTAGTTAATTGTAGTAATTTTATTTAGACTTATTTAAATTATATTTAAGTTAGGGGGGTGTTAGGGTTAGACTTAGATTTAGGGGTTAATACATTTAATATAGTGTCGGCGACGTTGGGGCAGCAGATTAGGGGTTAATAAATGTTACAAAATGTATTTACGTGTTTGCGATGTGGGTGGGGGGCTTGGTTTATGGGTTAATAGGTAGTTTATGGGTGTTAGTGTACTTTTTAGCACTTTAGTTAAGAGTTTTATGTTATGGCGTTAGCCCATAAAACTCTTAACTACTGACTTTTAAATGCGTAACAGTCTTGACAGGAGAGGGTGTACCGCTCACTTTTTCCAAGACTCGCAATACTGGCGTTAGGAAAATCCCATTGAAAAGATAGGATATGCAATTGATGTAAGTGTATTTGCGGTATGCTCGAGTCGCGGAAAAAAAGTGAGCGGTACACCTGTACCTGCCAGACTCGTAATACCAGCGGGCGTTAAGCAGTGTTAGGACCTCTCAATGCTGCTTTTTAACCCTAACGCAAGACTCGTAATCTAGGCGATGGCATTAAACTCAATCGGCTAGATTACGAGTTTTGCGTTATAGCTCATAATGCTGCTTTTTCACTACCATTGCTATTATGAGTCTTGCAGGTATAGCTGTACCGCACACTTTTTTGGCTGTAACGCAACCTAACTACCGCACCTTTCAAAAAGTCCTTTTTCAATGGGACTTCCATAGCGCCAGTATTACGAGTTTGCCTGTCCGACCAAAAAGTGAGCGGTGCAGCCTATAACTACAAGATCCGTCTCGTAAACTGAAAGTCAGTAGTTATGGGTTTTACGTTACAAAGCTGTAGCTTAAAACTCATAACTAAAGTGTATCAAAGTACACTAACAACTATAAACTACCTATTAGCCCCTAAAACAAGGCCCTCCCGCATCGCAAACACTAAAATAAAATTATTAACCCCTAATCTGCCGCTCCGGACATCACCACCACTATAATAAACATATTATCCCCTAAACCGCTGCACTCCCACATTGTAAACACTAGTTAAATATTATTAACCCCTAATCTGCCGCCCCCAACATCACCACCACCACTATACTAAAGTTATTAACCCCAAAACCTAGCCCTAAGTCTAACCCTAACACCCCTAACTTTAATATAATTAAAATAAATCTATATAAAAATTACTATCATTAACTAAATAATTCCTACTTAAAACTAAATACTTACCTATAAAATAAACCCTAAGCTAGCTACAAAATAAATAATAGTTACATTGTAGCTATCTTTGATTTAATTTTTATTTACAGGTAAGTTTGTATTTATTTTAACTAGGTAGAATAGTTAGTAAATCGTTATTAACTATTTAATAATTATCTAGTTAAAATAAATACAAATTTACCTGTAAAATAAAACCTAACCTGTCTCACACTAACACCTAACATTACACTACAATTAAATAAATTACATTAATTAAATACAGTTAACTAAATAAAAAAAACACTAAATTACACAAAATAAAAAAGAAATTAACAAATATTTAAACTAATTACACCTAATCTAATAGCCCTATCAAAATAAAAAAGACCCCCAAAATAAAAAAACCCTAGCCTAAACTAAACTGCCAATAGCCCTTAAAAGGGCCTTTTGCGGGGCATTGCCCCAAAGACATCAGCTCTTTTACCTGTAAAAAAAATACAAACAACCCCCCAACAGTAAAACCCACCACCCACACAACCAAACCCCCCAAATAAAATCCTATCTAAAAAACCTAAGATCCCCATTACTCTGAAAAGGGCATTTGGATAGGCATTGCCCTTAAAAGGGTATTTAGCTCTTTTCCATTGCCCAAACCCTAAGCTAAAACGGCTACTGAAAAATGAAGGTTCCTTTAAGGGACGTCATCCAAGATGGCATCCCTTGAATTCCGATTGGCTGATAGAATTCTATCAGCCAATCGAAATTAAAGGGAAAAAAATCCTATTGGCTGATGCAATCAGTCAATAGGATTGAGCTTCAATCCTATTGGCTGATCCAATCAGCCAATAGGATTGAGCTCGCATTCTATTGGCTGATTGGAACAGCCAATAGAATGCAAGCTCAATCCAATTGGCTGATTTTTTTAGGATTTTTTACCCTTTAATTCCGATTGGCTGATAGAATTCTGTCAGCCAATCGGAATTCAAGGGACGCCATCTTGGATGACGTCCCTTAAAGAAACCTTCATTCTTCAGTAGCCATCAACAGAAGAGGATGCTCCGCGCCGGATGTCTTGAAGATGGAGCCGCTCTGCGTCGGAAGGATGAAGATAGAAGGTGCCATCTGGATGAAGACTTCTGCCTGCCTGGAGGATGACTTCTTGCTACTTGGATGAAGACTTCTCCCGGCTTCGTTGAGGACTTCTGCCCGCTTGGATGAAGACTTCTCCCGGCTTGATGAGGATGGATATCCGTCTTCAAAAACTGTAAGTGAATCTTCGGGGGTTAGTGTTAGGCTTTTTAAGGGTTTATTGGGTGGGTTTTATTTTTAGATTAGGGGTTTGGGCAAAGAAAAAGAGCTAAATGCCCTTTTAAGGGCAATGCCCATCCAAATGCCATTTTCAGTGCAATGGGAAGCTTAGATTTTTTAGATAGGATTCTATTTGGGGGGTTTGGTTGTATGGGTGGTGGGTTTTACTGTTGGGGGGTTGTTTGTATTTTTTTCACAGGAAAAAGTGCTGATTTATTTGGGGCAATGCCCTACAAAAGGCCCTTTTAAGGGTTATTGGCAGTTTAGTTTAGGCTAGGGTTTTTTGTATTTTGGGGAGGGCTTTTTTATTTTGATAGGACTATTAGATTAGGTGTAATTAGTTTAAATATTTGATAATGTCTTTTTTATTTTGTGTAATTTAATGTTTATTTTTTTTAAATATACGGCTAGATTTCAAGTTTTGTGTAATGAGAGAAAAAGTTTCATAATGCTGCTTTTTCACTACCGCTGGTATTACAAGTTTTGCAGGTATATCTGTACCACACACTTTTTTGGCCGTAACACAACGTAACTACCACAGCTTTCAAAAAGTCCTTTTTCAATGGGATTTTCATAGCGCTGGTATTATGAGTTTGCCTGTCCGGCCAAAAAGTGAGCAGTACACCCTATACCGTCAAGATTCATACCATAAACTGAAAGTCAGTAGTTATGAGTTTTACGCTACAAAGCCGTAACATAAAACTCATAACTAAAGTCCTAAAAAGTACACTAACACCCATAAACTACCTATTAACCCCTAAACTGAGGCCCTCCCGCATAGCAAACACTAGTTAAATATTATTAACCCCTAATCTGCTGTCCCTAACATCGCCGCAACCTAAATTACTGTGATTAACCCCTAATCTGTTATTAATCTGTTATTAAGCCCCCAAAATCGCTGCCACTATACTAAAGTTATTAACCCCTAAACCTAACCCTAAGTCTAACCCTAACTCAAACACCCACTAACTTTAACATAATTAAAATAAATCTAAATAAAAATTACAATTAATACCTAAATAATTCCTATTTAAAACTAAATACTTACCTATAAAATAAACCCTAAACTAGCTACAATATAACTAATAGTTACATTGTAGCTATCTTAGGTTTTATTTTTATTTCACAACTAAGTTTGTATTTATTTTAACTAGGTAGAATAGTTTGTAAGTAGTTATTAACTATTTACTAACTACCTAGTTAAAATAAATACACATTTACCTGTAAAATAAAATCTAACCTGTCTTACACTAACACTTAACATTACATTACAATTAAATCAATTACATTGATTAAATACAATTGACTAAATTACAAAAAAATAAATAACCACTAAATTACACAAAATAGAAAAGAAATGATCAAATATTTAAACTAATTACACCTAATCTAATAGCCCTATCAAAATAAAAAGCCCCCCCCAAATAAAAAATCCCTAGCCTAAACTAAACTGCCAATAGCCCTTAAAAGGGCCTTTTGCGGGGCATTGCCATAAAGATTTCAGCTCTTTTACCTGTAAAAAAATACAAACAACCCCCCAACAGTAAAACCCACCACCCACACAACCAAACCCCCCAAATAAAATCCTATCTAAAAAAAACTAAGTTCCCCATTGACCTGAAAAGGGCATTTGGATGGGCATTGCCCTTAAAAGGGCAATTAGCTCTTTTTCAGCCCAAAACCCTAATCTAAAAATAAAACTTACCCAATAAACCCTTAAATAAACCTAATACTACATCCTTAACGAAGCCGGGAGAAATCTTCATCCAAGCGGCAAGACGTCCTCAACGAAGCCAGGAGAAGTCTTTATCCAAGCGGCAAGAAGTGGTCCTCCAGAGGGGCAGAAGTCTTCATCCAGACGGCATCTTCTATCTTCATCTTTCTGACGCGTAGTGGCTCCATCTTCAAGACATCCGGCAGGGAGCATCCTCTTCTTTCGACGGCTACTATAGAATGAAGGTTCCTTTAAGGGACGTCATCCAAGATCAGCCAATCGGAATTAAAGGGTAAAAAATCCTATTGGCCTGATCCAATCAGCCAATAGGATTGAGCTTGCATTCTATTGGCTGATTGGAACAGCCAATAGGATTTTTTCGACTTTCATTCCGATTGGCTGATAGAATGACATCTGTTGTATATGGCATATATAGCTAACCAGCAAACGGAATGTATATAGCTCGAAAGGGGCATAATTGTCTTGGCTCTACTGTATGTATAGATACCCGTATAGGGTAGACAGATATGTAGCAAAGTTGGCGGCGCTGTATAACTTTAAAGGATCGATGCTACCCACGTCTTCTGTAGATTAAAATCCTTTAGCTCCTCTCACCTCCAAAACAAAAGCTCACATTAGTGTTGCAAATTTCATGCAACTTTTGGTGGCGTAAGTTAGAGCATACTCACAGGATTTCAGTTAAAAATAAGCCTTTGTTTAAAATCACCAGCAGGACATCATCAGGTACAGCTTCAGAAGAATTTATTTAAGAACAAAGCTCAATGTAATTAGGGTATTTCAATAGCTTTTTTCAAGAGCAAAAATAAGAGTAGTCTCAAAACAAGCTGGGATAACCTAGCATCAAATACACTGAATATATATATATATATATATATATATATATATATATATATATATATATATATATATATATATATATATATATATATATATATATAGAGAGAGAGAGAGAGAGAGAGAGAGAGAGAGAGAGAGAGCATTTCACCCTGCCTACCTTTTCCAAAACACACCCATAAACAGGTGTCCTGAATCAGGGCTCCTTGTATCCTTTTCTGTTATCGTGTGTCCACAAGTTAATATAGTAATCATAATGAGTCGCTAAATTCTACATTTTATGGATTAACACACCCCAACAGAAATGGCTTTTAATCTAAACATTAAAACCTATTTTATATGTATAAACGATCTTACAAGATCAATGACCTAATAGATAAAATCTCTAATTTTACAATCAAAGTGCATATTGCCATTTAAATCTTTCAATATTTACCAGTGGAACATGTATTAAAAATCATATGCATCAATAGTGTGAAATTTCAACAGGTTTAAGTTAATAAAACACACAAAGAACATATCTTACAATTCATTGTGTTGATATTCGTTATTGCGACATCCAATAGGACACCTAGTAAACAATTCAGTCTATTAACTGACATAGTGAGTCTTCAAATGAGTAGTCCTAGATGTTTTAGTTCTCAAACAGGTTCGCCGTAATGTCTGATCCTGTGATTAGAATGTAAAGACTTTTTCACCAATCGGAGTGTCAGCATTAGTGTCATATGCGGATACCCTTTTTCATAGGACTGATATCGTAGCAAATACTTCATAGACAACAGTTAAAAGAAATCGAAGCAAAATGAAAGATTACACACAGCAATCTATATTTATTCGTTTTAAACAATAAAAAAAGCAAGTAAACTTACCCTTTAACTATATTAGTTTTTAGATTAGATTAGATTTGTGGAACAAGGATACAACTGGAAAGAAGTAGAAGCTGATAGATGTATCAACCAACAGATTAATAGAGAAGAAATTATTAAAAATAAAAAGGAAGAGAAAAAAAGAAGAAATTAATTTCCCTTTCTTTGTCACAACTTTTAATAGTGAGTTTAAAAAAAATAATAAAATTATCAATAAACATTGGCACATTTTAGAAAAAGATGAATTTTTTAAAGCAACCATTCCAGCTAAGCCAAAAATAGTCTACCATAAAGCAAATTCCTTTAAAATATTTTAGCCCCTTCTTTAATAAGGGGAATGAAGCTTATTCTCCTGGTAACTTGACAGGATTTTACTCTTGTTGTAAGTGTTAGGGCTGTAATTACAAAAAATATTCTATTAAGTATTTTACATCCACAGTTACAGGGAAAGAATACAAAATAAAAAATGTCATCAGTTGAAAAACCACTAATGTCGTATATGTTCTTACATGCAAATGTGGGGTACAATATTTGGGTCAAACGTCCAGATTCCTAAAAACAAGGATACTTGAACATTATAATAAGACTGAAAAAAGAAAACTGTTTATGGCGTCCCCATACAGTGTAACCATTGTCCCAAATTCAATGATAAAAGGTTAATCAAGCATGGAGAGGGGGTAGTTTGGAATCTCTACTTCTTAAAAGAGAAATGTGGTGGATCTTCAACTTAAAAACTTTTAGTGAATGGGGTTTGAACAAAGACACAATAGTGGCAGCATTTATTTGGTACATGAATTTAATTTTAAACCTAAATTTACAAGTCTGTTAATTCACAAAGATATATTCATTGACATGATATACATTTATTAGACATGTTATAGTTTGAAGAAAGGCTTTTATGGGCAATATAGTGAGGTTTCGGTGGAAGGAGCTTGAGCACGGGTGCGTAAAATCTGAACACGGAGACGCTGAACGCTGAACAAGGGCTACCTTAAGCAGCGGGCCGCAGAACCCACAGGAGGGAAAAAGTATACAGTCTAAACGCATTATCTGGTTGAGAACCAGAGAGCAACACTGAGACTCGCGGACACAGATTACCTTATACTGAGGCCGGACCTCCTCACACAGCCAAACTGTCCGCTGGCTAGGACACAGAACTCTTGCCTCAAGATAAGTACCTGTTGAATACCTTACTAACGCTTAAACATATCTGATAGACAGACTGAAGATTAGTGGTCACAGTTTTTTCTTTTTTTCATCACGTTTTTAGAAATAACAGCACATTATGTGAGACCATCTATTTAAAGTGCCAGGAATTTATTGTCTATACAGAGCTGCCATATCACTGATATGACTATATGACCTGGTTGAAGAGTGGGGGCTGTTAATAGTTATTGGACTGGGACTTAAGGCACAGTATATTTAGTGCCTCACGTCGGTAAATACTCCCTCCACATAAGTGGCATAAAAAATTGTTTGCTAGTAAGGTTTCATTTTCTGTTGCTTTCAATATATTAATTGAAGAGCAGTTTAAACCCAGCATAAGTTTGGGAGAAACAGGGAGGTGAGAGAGGATATCTACTTACGAAATTGATAAAGGCATTCACAAATATTTATCAGGGTCTAACAGGGCCTACTAATACACTATAGCCCTTGGCTGACCTTCAGGGCTCCATGTACTAAGCAGTCAGCGAGCTACCCGCAACAAATCTCGCGCCCAAACTCGCAAACTGATATGTACAAAGCCGTCAATTATGTAAAAACTTGCATCTTTAAAATTGCGAGCGTACTTATCCGCCATACCTCGCTACCTCTCCATTTTTTACTGTAATTAGACACATTTGACCACCAACTCGCCAAAAACGAATGTACTAAAAAATCTATTTGTCCGCTCGCGTCAATTTCCGCTCCCACCTCGTTATTTTTGCCTCGCCACCTTTTAGGTGGCGGGCAAGGTACAAAACAATAGGAAAGTCACTCTAGACGCCAGTCTAGACATATATAAAAGGCAGTAATATCAGCATTGTACTTACATTGTTCATTTCAGCAGCTATGGAGAGAATTCTGTTTTTGTTTATTCTCCGTTTGATGCGAATCCGGGCTAGAAGACAGAATACTGGAAATGTAGCTAATCGATTGGTTAGAAGAAGGAGAGTTCGAGTCCCCCGTGTATTCCTTCCACGGGTTGGTTTGCACGGCCTTTCTGACCGAGAGATCATACAAAGATTCCGGCTTGATCGTGAATCGATATTACACCTGTATCGAGAGATTGAAGATCATTTGGAGCCGATGACTGCTCGTTCACAAGCTATTCCGGGACTTCTCAAACTATTAGCGGCATTGCATTTTTTTGCAACAGGCTCCTTTCAGGCAGTTTCTAGCGTCATTATTGGAATGAGTCAATCTGCTTTTTCACGCCACTTATCCAAAGTAATAGGGGCTATGATGGTTATTTTTCATCGATATGTTTGTTTGCCATCTACCCCTGAAGAATGGCAATCTATCAAGTCAAATTTCTATAGGATGGCTGGGATGCCCAATGTCCTAGGTGCCATAGACTGTACCCATGTTGCTGTAAGACCACTTCAAGCTCGTGAGGAGATCTATAGGAATCGAAAGCATTTCCATTCCTTGAATGTCCAGATGGTCTGTGACCCCCACATGAGGATTATCAGTGTCCGTTCTAACTTTCCTGGCTCCTGTCATGATTCTTACATTTTAAGGCAGACTGGGTTATACCGGAAGTTCGAGGAGGGAAATATGCCTGACGGATGGCTTCTAGGTAAGCATAACTGGCGTCTAATATGTCTCTCATTTCAATGTACCAAAATTGCGCCCAATTTGTCGACTGTAATCTGTATAGTTTAATTGTATTGTATAGTTCTGAATCTTTATAATTATTCTTATATTAATATTTATATTTATTATATCTTCTATTAGGAGATGGAGGGTACTCATGTACAGAATGGCTGTTGACTCCCTATAACAACCCACAGACCAGAAGTCAAGTACGTTTCAATGAAGCTCACCGATCTACCAGGGGGATTATTGAGAGGACTTTCGGTCTTTTGAAAATGCGGTTTCGATGTCTTGATCGTTCTGGTGGTGCTATGCAGTATGCACCAGAGAAAGTTGCCAAAATTATATTGGTTTGCTGCATACTGCACAATATTGCAATTAAAAGAGGCTGTCCATTAGAAGATGAAGATCCAATAGATACTGATGATTTACCAGAAGAAATATGTGTCGAACAAGCTAATAGGCGTGGAAATGCAACAAGGGACATGGTTTCAGAACAATATTTTGTGTTTGAGGATTAAAGTTTCAGTTGATCAATAAAAAACTTTCTTTATTAACTTGTCTCCATTTTTTTTTAAGAGTTAAGGTTATTAAAAATCACTCATGATAAACAGTTAAATACATAACAGTTGTTGCTCTTCAATTATCAAAGGTTTCAAATAAATAAAGTTTATGATCAAAGTTATTACAGACAATATATTATAGGTAATACATTGTCTTTGTGACATCACACTAGTGTCTACAGCTGCTCTCACTCTTTTACATATGTGATTATTGTAATGTAATCCCTCCATAGCTGATGCTAATTCATTGTATTGTGTCATTGAATTGTAGCTGTAACAAGCGACAGTATATTCAACAGTGCTTTATGTTATCAGATTGGATTTTTGAGTTAAAAAAGACTTGCTAATTTTATTTGTTTTATTCTAACCTCTATTTTTAACAGCTACTAGGTTTTCCCATATTCAAATAAATACCTTAAGGGATTACTCTTAGCACTTATTTTCTTAACCTTTATAATATATTTTTGCATTCAAGATTTGTTAAAAGAATAGTGGCATATAGAAAATAATGGCAAAATAAATTATTTTATTACAAAATTATAATCTTTAAACATTATATATTAACAATTGCAAACCAAAGTAACTTGTTAAACATATAAACACATATGAAAAAAAAGGAAATGTTTAGAAACCAAATAACAATTGTAAACCAAAATAAATTCTAATACATATAAACACATATGAAACAAAGAAAATGTTTATAAACAAAATAACAATTGTAAACCAAACAACATTTTAATACATATAAACACATATTTAAATAATTAAATGTTTATAAACAAAATAAAAATTGTAAACCAAATTAAATTTTAATACATAAAAACACATCTGAAACAAATAAAATGTTTAGAAACAATAACTATTGTAAACCAAAGTATAAATGTTAATACATATCAACACATCTGAAACAAAGAAAATGTATATGAAACAAATATCATTTGTAATAACTATAAACATCGATATTTACAAACCTTCATAAAATACATTAATCTACATATACATTATATTTTTCTCTATTTTTCGGGGATACATATCTATATCAATGCGCTAATGATTGACATAACGATTAATCACGTCATCGTCTAACATGTCGCGTCCTGAACCTTTTGGTGCTGGAGAATTGGTGATATTAGTTTATGCCATGGATAAATATTTCCCTAAACGGATTGGTGGTGTGAGGGGAGTGAGACAGGAATGCCGAGACAAAATTATATACGAGATGCTGAGAAGAATGCATCGTATTTCAAAAATTAAAAGAACAAGACGACAGTGTCTTAGAAAATATAGTGATTTGAAGAGAAGAGAACCGAAGTACTATAAATCGATTCGAAGATTGATAAGGACATGTAAGTTTCAAAATTATATATGAAATAATTTTTAATAATATAAAAAAAGGGTTTATTTTTGAACTGCGTCATCATTGACGAATCCAGGAAAATAAATATATTGACTATATTAGTATATACAATTGCAAAAAGTTACAAAAGTTAGCATGCAGAACTGAGTTAGTAGATTAAAATTTAACTATATAACTATATACACTTAAAAGGTTAGAAAACTTAGCATACAAAAATGAGTTAGTAGAGTAAAATATAACTATATTAGTATATAACATTGAAACATGCAGAACTGAGTTAGTAGAATAAAATATAAATATATTACTATATAACATTGAAACATGTTAGAAAAGTAAGCATGCAGAACTGAATGTTTTGAAAACCACAAATTAATTTGAATAATTATTTCAAATTTTTTTATTAAAATTTTTTATTATATATATGTTTATAGATATGAGAAGTAGGAGAATGAAGTGTGCACACCCACCACGCTACTTAAGGTCAATGTTGGTGCAAACACCCAGAAGTGAAGCTCTTTCTCCACCTTTGCCAATAACACTATTGGATATTGAATTATCTCCAAATCCATATGAAATTTGTCATAAAGAGACACAGACAGGTAATGACTTATTATTTAAATTTTAAATCATATATTTTAGGTTTTGGCTTAAAAAGTTTTAGCATGCAATATTAATCAAGTTGCTAATTTACTTCTATTATCATTTTTTTCCTCATTAACTTTCTATCTTTATTTGAAAAAGAGGGCATCTAAGCTAAGGAGCCAGCCAATTTTTGGTTGAGCACCATGGACAGCACTCTTTGATTGGTTCTGTCCAATTATCAAGTACAACACAGTTGGTTCACCAAAAATGGGCTGGCATCTAAACTTAGATTCTTGCTTTTCAAATAAAGATACAAAAATGAAGTAAAATATAATGTTTATTTAAATTGCATGCACTATCTGAATCATGAAACTTAGAAATTGGTTTCTATGTCACTTGTAATGATTATTATTATTATTGTTTTAAATAATATATACAAGGTTTTTGATTTAATAGTTTTCTATCTTTGTAATTTCGTTCATAGATATTACCATGGAAGAAATGGAAACTAGTATGGAAATGGAAGAATTTCAAAATCCTGATAGTGTGACAATATTTGAAGCATTAACTTCAGATGATACTCAACCAAGGATAGAAGTTTTACCAACAATGATGGTAGATAAAGGTATGTTTCATACTCAGTAATCTTAAATCTAAGAAAATACAAGTTTTAACTAATACATATATTGTATATTTCAAATAGGAGTTGGCTCAGATGAAAGCTTTAAAGGAGTGGACATAAGTGTGGAAGCTAATATAGTAGATAACGTAGATAACAGCACATCAGGAGGTAATATTGTTGATGAAAAACCCTATCATACATTGAATATGTATATGACAATTGAATTAAATTTTGCTTTTCATTTATTTTTCTACAGATTTATCTTCAACATCAACTATTGAGACTGCAGACAAAAGTACTCAGAGTTGTCTAGAAGATCATGTTAAACAAAAAATTTCTAAAATTAGGGCAACTTTGGCAATGTTAATGGAGCAAGTAGATTTTTTATACCGTAAATATGTAATTTGATTTCATTTTTTGTTTTGTCATGATTAATAACTGAGAAAAAGTTTTGTGTTGAAGAATCAAAAGTGAGTTTGAATTTATGTAAATAAACTTTTTTTTTGGCCATAAAAAAATTTGTCTTTATTAAATAATAACATTTTAAACTTAAAGGGACACTGTATCCAAATTTTATCTTTTGTGATTCAGATAGAGCATGCAATTTTAAGCAACTTTCAAATGTACTCCTATTATCAAATTTGCATGCTCTATCTGAATCACAAAAGAAAAAATTTGAGTACAGTGTCCCTTAAAAATACACAAACAATAACTTTGTACACAATATACAGAGTAAAAAAATTAACAGTGACTAACATTTTAAACTTAAAGGGACACTGTATCCAAATTTTATCTTTTGTGATTCAGATAGAGCATGCAATTTTAAGCAACTTTCAAATGTACTCCTATTATCAAATTTGCATGCTCTATCTGAATCACAAAAGAAAAAATTTGAGTACAGTGTCCCTTAAAAATACACAAACAATAACTTTGTACACAATATACAGAGTAAAAAAATTAACAGTGAATAACATTTTAAACTTAAAGGGACACTGTATCCAAATTTTATCTTTTGTGATTCAGATAGAGCATGCAATTTTAAGCAACTTTCAAATGTACTCCTATTATCAAATTTGCATGCTCTATCTGAATCACAAAAGAAAAAATTTGAGTACAGTGTCCCTTAAAAATACACAAACAATAACTTTGTACACAATATACAGAGTAAAAAAATTAACAGTGAATAACATTTTAAACTTAAAGGGACACTGTATCCAAATTTTATCTTTTGTGATTCAGATAGAGCATGCAATTTTAAGCAACTTTCAAATGTACTCCTATTATCAAATTTGCATGCTCTATCTGAATCACAAAAGAAAAAATTTGAGTACAGTGTCCCTTAAAAATACACAAACAATAACTTTGTACACAATATACAGAGTAAAAAAATTAACAGTGACTAGATAATAAAAAATGTTCACTCCAGACGTCGCCTCTTTGGGTCTGTTGTCGCCTCCCTTTCACTGACAATAGCCAACAGAGATTGTAATGTCCTTTCGCTGATGCTCAAAGCTCTGTTAATTTGATGGTTTTTCTCTTCATCCATCTGCCTCTGCCACTGGAACATCTCTGTTTGCAGCTGTAATTTCTGCATCTCTATCTCATTCCTTTGCCTTTCGATTTCCACATTTTTTTCTGACAGAGCAGCCCAGCGTTCAATATTAGTGTTAATAATATTCTGCATTTCTCTGTGGTCCTCTCTGTATTGCCTTGCCAGTGTCAACATTTCCCTCAATGCAACATCGCCAAATTGTCCTTCTGCCGGTGTATTGTCAATATTTACACCACCTGTTTGCAGTTCAATTGGTGGTGCCTGTGTTTCAACAGGTTCATCAATGTTTTCTGGTGTGTGAATTTCATCCGGTTGCGCATCTCCCAAATCTTCAAGAATATCTGGAGTCTCACTTCCATCATGCCCTCCTGGTGGTTCATCTTGAATGGGATTTTCCACTATCGGCATGAGATTGATAGTGATCTCCCTTGATGAGTTTTCTTCTTCTAGATCAAGACATAACAAATTGTTAGTAAATAAAAATAAAATGTTATAAAAACACTTGCAGAAATAGAATAGAAGGAGAGAGCAGATACAACCGTCATACAACAATTTAAGTTACATTATATATATATACATATATGATACATACCATCAAATAATGGAGATGAATGTCCAGTCAATCTCTGGAAAAGACGTCCCAAATCACCTATAAAAAAATAAATAACATAAAAATAAATAAAATGCTTTTTTGTCAATGTAACGATATATTCAAAATTATTAATGGAAATGTATTTTGCAATTAACTGGACACTGAAGCAAAAATAATCTTTTTGAGAATAAGATATATTGCATGGAATTTCTATCAGCTTTCTTATGTAATACTATGATCAATTCTCAAAAAGAAAATAATGATAAATTTTAAAAAAATTAGAAAGTTGATTAAAATAGCATGCATGCTCTACAAGAATCCTCATTTAAAAAAATATGTACAAGATCTCGAAATAGAATATGTCAATAATGACATTTGACATTTAAAAAAAAAATAAAAAAATAAAAATTGAGAGATAAAAGAGATAAAACACACAACATTGAAATTATTCATTTGTAAAGTACTTACCAGTTGCTCTACCAACACCAGTTTGTGGAGTGCTGGTCCTTAGATCCGGAAGTGTGTCCGCCGAGGAAGTTGTGTGTGTAACATTAGATGATGAGCGTATAAATTGTCCATGTGTAAAACTGGCCGAAGGTCTTGAAACAGCTGCACCGGGTGGTCTCGAAACCGCAGAAGAAGAAGTAGAACAAGTGGGCACCTCGTTACTCCTCACAGGCTCTGCTGTTGTTGGCATCGCTTAAAAAAAAAAAAAAAAAAAAAAAATTAGGTTTATTTTTATTTATATTTGAAACTGAAAGTTAAAACTGTTAATAATAATAATTACAGCAGTGAATGCAGGCTCAATCATTAAAGGGACATGCCAACCACCTTTTTTTATGATTTGGAAAGAGAATGCAGTTATAAACATCTTTATAATTTACTTATATTATCTAATTTGTTTTATTCTATAGATATTCTTTGTTGAAAAGCATTTGATTGATGCACAAAGAAGCCTCGTGTGATTGGCTCAACATGTGTATTTATTTTTCTTCAACTAAGAATATCTAGAAAATTGAAGTAATATGTTGTTTAAATTTCAATTCTCTATCCGAATCATTAATAAAAGATTTTGGGTTTAGTGGCCCTTTAAAGGGACATGAAAAAAAATAATTACCTTTACAAATTGCATAAGAAAATGCTTTTTTAAAAATATTTAAATGTATTATGTTTTTGCATTCATTGGATTTTTATACTTTGAGGAAAAGCAAATCTATACAGGCACAGTAAATGATCATTGGTTGATGCACATAGATGGTTCATGTGACTGCGTCAACTATGTGCATAGCTATATCTGAAAAATGTATGTTTATAAAGCGGAGAACAATTTTGAAAGATGCTAACAATAATATTCTATAGTGAAATAACGCAACATGGAAGTCAATAGATCAGAAATTTAAGAAGGCATGTGATCTGGGGTTAGTCTCATGATTAATGTCGGACATACAATATTATTTTAATAGTTTCAAATTACATTATTTCTATTGTCATTATCTCTTTAAGGTTTCTATGCAATACTGGTTTGAAAATAAACACATGGGTGTTATCTTTAGGGATCACTATATTAATAATCAACAAATCTTTAGTTCCGTTAGACCATTAAAAAAAAGGCAGTATAACAATACTATTATTGTACAATCCCTTATACATATATGAGACATAAATGATAACAGTATTTGGGGCCTAAATGGCTTGTACAATCCCTTATACATATATGCGAGATAAATTATTACAGTATTTCGGGCCTAAATGGCTTGTACAATCCCTTATACATATATGCGACATAAATGATTACAGTATTCAGGGCCTAGATGGCATATAGGATACTGAAGCGTAAGAAGTCAGATAATGTTATTTTAAAGAAATATATATTGGAGACAATAACCTATCATAACTTTAAAAAGAACATTTAAGTCAACTATGTTGTACATTTACCTCTTAAATCACTGTCACAATCATCCGTTATGCCAGTGATGATCTCCGGTCCCAGACGCTGAACAAGCTTCTGCTCATAGTCATTGAGGTCTGCCACATATGCTGGTCCACCTCCGGTAGCACGTGCCGAATTTTTCTCTCTGGCCAATTTAGCTTTGGCGAAGCGTTTAATGTCGTTGTAACGCTTCTTCAGCTGATCGACATCCTTTTTTGCTGGACCCTGGGCACTAACAGCGTCACTGATCCTTTGCCAGATCTGCTTCCTTCTAGAAAAATTTGTCTGTTTGACACGACATCCAAACAAATAATCATAAGAGTCAATAATCATATCAATCAAAACGACGTTTTGCTGATGAGAAAAGTGAGGATTCTTGGATTTTGAAGCGGTTTCAGATCCAGATGAAGCCATATCGAAATAGTAAATAAAGATCTCAAAAACGAGCGCTCTGTAATTACTCTCCAAAAATTTTGGAACAATAATAAAGTTGTTTAGAAAACTTGTCCATTTATAGGAGCAAAATTCTATTCCCGCGTCTACTATGACGTTCATGACACCTTACATGTCACGTGTTAACAATTGGCCAGACAATTGAACTGAAAGTTAAGTACATCAGCTTATTCGCGGCGAGCGAGGCGTCAAATTTATCAATATTCCGCCACTGCTCGCGGCGGGCTAGAGGTGTCTATTTGTTGTGGGATTATTAGTACATAGCTACAGCGGACACCATTTCGCCCGCGGCGAGTAACGGCGAGTTTAGCCGCGTCTAAAATGACAGATGAATTGACGGCTTAGTACATGGAGCCCTCAGTCTTTATAAAAGCTGAATTTAGGCTGCTCCTGTACTCTCTGGGTATATTTCAATATTTCTGGGTTCCCAGTCTATCATCATAATGGGCCTACAGAGTTTGTCCTGGAAACCTCTTTGTCCCTTACGCTGAATTTCTTTTTTTTTTTTAGGTTTAATAAGGTCCAGGGACTGATTTCACTCTCTTAAATTAAGGATGATATAAAATAACTAAACATTTCAGCACTAAGAATAAGATACTGCCGAAAAGCTAATCAAGTGGTCAAAGCCTTTATTTTCTCTGTAATAATTAAGCTACAAAAGATGATTGAACTGCTGAATAAGTGCATTATAGCTGCATAAACTATTTCTCTTAATAAAAGTTATTGTAGTCAGCCTGATCCTGAGGTATCGATTACAAGTTCACTCACCGCTCACCTACAGACAACGCTGGTATTACAGGTTTTTACAAACCCCGGCGTTAGCCGCAGAAAAGTGAGCAGAGAGAAAAATTTTGCTCCACATCTCACCTCAATACCAGCGCTGCTTACGTTAGCAGTGAGCTGGCTAAACATGCTCGTGCATAATTTCCCCATAGGAATCAATGGGGGAGAGCCGGTTGGAAAAAAACTAACACCTGCAAAAAAGCAGCGTAAAGCTCCTAACGCAGCCCCATTGATTCCTATGTGGAAATAAAATTTATGTCTACACCTAACACCCTAACATGGACCCCAAGTCTAAACACCCCTAATCTTACACTTATTAACCCCTAATCTGCTGCCCCAAACATCGCCGACACCTGCATTATATTATTAACCCCTAATCTGCAGCTCCGGACACCGCCGCCACCTACATTATAGTTATGAACCTCTAATCTGCTGCCCCCAACATTGCCGACACATACATTATATTTATTAACCCCTAATCTGCCGTCCCCAAATGTCGCCGCAACATAACTACAATTATTAACCCCTAATATGCCACCCCAATGTCGCCGCCACAATATTAAAGTTATTAACCCCTAAAACTAAGTCTAACCCTAACCCTAACACCCCCCTAAGTTAAATATAATTTAAATAAAACAAACTAAATTTTCTATAATTAAATAAATTATTCCTATTTAAAATTAAATACTTACCTATAAAATAAACCCTAAGCTAGCTACAATATAACTAATAGTTACATTGTATCTATCTTAGGGTTTATTTTTATTTTACAGGCAAGTTTGTATTTATTTTAACTAGGTACAATAGTTATTATATAGTGATTAGAACAGCCAATAGGGTTGAAGTTCAATCCTATTGTCGAAATAGAACAGCCAATAGGATTGAAGTTCAATCTTATTGGCTGATTGCATCAGCCAATAGGATTTTTTCTACCTTAATTCCGATTAGCTGATGCTGAATTCTATCAGCCAATCAGAATTGAAGGGACACCATCTTGGATGGCGTCATTTAAAGGAACCTTCATTCAGTCATCGGATCAAGAAGGAAGAGGATGCTCCGCGTCGGATGTCTTGAAGATGGACCCGCTCCGCGCCGGATGGATGAAGATAGAAAATGCCGTCTTGATGAAGACTTCTGCCCATCTGGAGGACCTCTTCTTCCCAGCTTGGATGAAGACTTCTGCCCGTCTGGAGGACCACTTCGCCCGGCTTCGTTGAGGACTTCGGCCCGGTTGGGTGAAGACTTCTCAAGGTAGGGTGATCTTCAAGGGGTTAGTGTTAGGTTTTATTAAGGGGGGATTGGGTGGGTTTTAGAGTAGGGTTGGGTGTGTGGGTGGTGGGTTTTAATTTTGGGGGGTATTGAACTTTTTTTTAAAGGTAAAAGAGCTGATTACTTTGGGGCAATGCCCCGCAAAAGGCCCTTTTAAGGGCTATTTGTAATTTAGTATAGGGTAGGGATTTTTATTATTTTGGGGGCTTTTTTATTTTATTAGGGGGATTAAATTATGTGTAATTAGTTTAAAAAACTTGTAATTATTTTATTATTTTTTGTAATTTAGTTTTGCTTTTTTTCGTACTTTAGATAATTTTATTTAATTGTATTTAATTGTAGTTAATTTAGGGAATTAATTTAATTATAGTGTAGTGTTAGGTGTAATTTTAACTTAGGTTAGGTTTTATTTTAAGAGTAAATTTGTCTTTATTTTAACTAGGTAGTTATTAAATAGTTAAATAACTATTTAATAACTATTGTACCTAGTTAAAATAAATTCAAAGTTGCCTGTAAAATAAAAATAAACCCTAAGATAGATACAATGTAACTATTAGTTATATTGTAGCTAGCTTAGGGTTTATTTTATAGGTAAGTATTTAGTTTTAAATAGGAATAATTTAGTTAATTGTAGTAATTTTATTTAGATTTATTTAAATTATATTTAAGTTAGGGGGGGTGAGGGTTAGACTTAGATTTAGTGGTTAATACATTTAATATAGTTGTGGCGATGTTGGGGGCGGCAGATTAGGGGTTAATAAATGTAGGTAGGTGTCGGCGATGTTAGGGGCGGCAGATTAGGGGTTAATAAAATTTAACTAGTGTTTGCGATGCAGGTGTGCGGCAGTTTAGGGGTTAATATATTTTTATAATGGCGGCGATGTCCGGTTCGGCAGATTAGGGGTTAAATATTTTATTTTAGTGTTTGCGATGTGGGGGGCCTCGGTTTATGGGTTAATAGGTAGTTTATGGGTGTTAGTGTACTTTTTATCACTTTAGTTAAGAGTTTTATACTACGGCGTTAGCCCATAAAACTCTTAACTACTGACTTTAAAATGCGGTACCAGGCTTGACAGGAGAGGGTCTACCGCTCACTTTTTACTCATAATACCGGCGCTATGCAAGTCCCATTGAAAAAATAGGCGCCTAGATTACGAGTCTTGCGCTAGCCTTAAAAAACAGCATTGAGAGGTCCCAATGCTGCTTTTTAAAGCCCGCTGGTATTACGAGTCTTTAAATTACAGGTGTACCGCTCACTTTTTTGGCCAGAGTCGAAAATACCGCAAATCCACTTACGTCAATTGCGTATCCTATTTTTTCAATGGGATTTTCCTAACGCTGGTATTACGAGTCTTCAAAAAAGTGAGCGGTACACCCTCTCCTGTCAAGACTGGTACCGCATTTTAAAGTCAGTAGTTAAGAGTTTTATGGACTAACGCCGTAGTATAAAACTCTTAACTAAAGTGCTAAAAAGTACACTAACACCCATAAACTAGCCCCCACATCGCAAACACTAAAATAATTTTTTTAACCCCTAATCTGCTGAACCGGACATCGCCGCCACTATAATAAATATATTAACCCCTAAAACCGCTGCACTCCCACATCGCAAACACTAGTTAAATTTTATTAACCCCTAATCTGCAGTCCCTAACATCGCCGACACCTACCTACATTTATTAACCCCTAATCTGCCGCTCCCAATGTCGCCGCAACTATATTAAATGTATTAACCCCTAAATCTAAGTCTAACCCTAACACCCCCTAACTTAAATATAATTTAAATAAATCTAAATAAAATTACTACAATTAACTAAATTATTCCTATTTAAAACTAAATACTTACCTATAAAATAAACCCTAAGCTGGCTACAATATAACTAATAATTACATTGTAGCTATCTCCGGGTTTATTTTTATTTTACAGTCAACTTTGTATTTATTTTAACTAGTTACATTTGTTATTAAATAGTTATTAACCATTTAATAGCTACCTAGTTAAAATAAAGACTAATTTACCTGTAAAATAAAACCTAACCTAAGTTAAAATTACACCTAACACTACACTATAATTAAATTAATTCCCTAAATTAACTACAATTAAATACAATTAAATACAATTATTTAAAGTATGAAAAAAACCCACTAAATAACAGAAAATAATAAAATAATTACAAGTTTTTTAAACTAATTACACCTAATCTAATCCCCCTAATAAAATAAAAAAGCCCCCCAAAATAATAAAAAGCCCTACCCTATACTAAATTACAAATAGCCCTTAAAAGGGCCTTTTGCGGGGCATTGCCCCAAAGTAATCAGGTCTTTTAGCTGTAAAAAAAGTACAATATCCCCCCAACATTAAAAACCACCACCCACACAACCAACCCTACTCTAAAACCCACCCAATCCCCCCTTTATAAAACCTAACACTAACCCCTTGAAGATCACCCTACCTTGAGAAGTCTTCACCCAACCGGGCCGAATTCCTCAACGAAGCCGGGTGAAGTGGTCCTCCAGACGGGCAGAAGTCTTCATCCAAGCTGGGAAGAAGAGGTCCTCCAGATGGGCAGAAGTCTTCATCAAGACGGCATCTTCTATCTTCATCCATCCGGCGCGGAGCGGGTCCATCCATCTTCAAGACATCCGACGCGGAGCATCCTCTTTTTTCTTGATCCGACGACTGAATGAAGGTTCCTTCAAATGATTTCATCCAAGATGGTGTCACTTCAATTCCGATTGGCTGAATTCTATGAGCCAATCGGAATTAAGGTAGAAAAAATCCTATTGGCTGATGCAATCAGCCAAGAGGATTGCACTTCAATCCTATTGGCTGTTCTAATCAGTCAATAGGATAGAAGTTAATCCTATTGGCTGTTCTATTCAGCCAATAGGATTGAAGTTCAATCCTATTGGCTGATTGCATCAGCCAATAGGATTTTTTCTACCTTAATTCCGATTTTCTGATAGAATTCTATCAGCCATTCGGAATTGAAGGGACCCCATCTTGGATGACGTCATTTAAAGGAACCTTCATTCAGTCGTCGGATGAAGAAAGAAGAGGATGCTCCGCGTCGGATGTCTTGAAGATGGACATGCTCCGTGCCGGATGGATAAAGATAGAAGATGCCGTCTGGATGAAGACTTCTGTCCGTCTGGAGGACCTCTTCTTCCCGGCTTGGATGAAGACTTCTGCCCATCTGGAGGACCACTTCGCCCTGCTTCGTTGAGGACTTCGGCCCGGTTGTGTGAAAACTTCTCAAGGTAGGGTGATCTTCAAGGGGTTAGTGTTAGGTTTTATTAAGGGGGGATTGGTGAGTTTTAGAGTAGGGTTGGGTGTGTGGGTGGTGGGTTTTAATGTTGGGGGGGTGTATTGTACTATTTTTTACAGGTAAAAGAGCTGATTACTTTGTGGCAATGCCCCGGAAAAGGCCCTTTTAAGGGCTATTTGTAATTTAGTATAGGGTAGGGCTTTTTATTATTTTGGGGGGCTTTTTTATTTTATTAGGGGGATTAGATTAGGTGTAATTAGATTAAAAAACTTGTAATTATTTTATTATTTTCTGAAATTTTGTGTTTTTTTTCCGTACTTTAGATAATTGTATTTAATTGTATTTAATTGTAGTTAATTTAGGGAATTAATTTAATTATAGTGTAGTGTTAGGTGTAATTGTAACTTAGGTTAGGTTTTATTTTAAGAGTAAATTTGTCTTTATTTTAACTAGGTAGCTATTAAATAGTTAATAACTATTTAATAACTATTGTACCTAGTTAAAATAAATACAAAGTTGCCTGTAAAATAAAAATAAACCCTGAGATAGCTACAATGTAACTATTAGTTATATTGTAGCTAGCTTAGGGTTTATTTTATAGGTAAGTATTTAGTTTTAAATAGGAATAATTTAGTTAATGATAGTAATTTTATTTAGATTTATTTAAATTATATTTAAGTTAGGGGGTGTTAGGGTTAGGGTTAGAGTTAGAGGTTAATACATTTAATATAGTTGCGGCGACATTGGGAGCGGCAGATTAGGGGTTAATAAATGTAGGTAGGTGTCGGCGATGTTAGGGATGGCAGATTAGGGGTTAGTAAAATTTAACTAGTGTTTGCGATGCGGCGGGTTAGACTTAGTTTTACGGTTTAATAACTTTAATATAGTGGCGGCGATGTTGGGGGCGGCAGATTAGGGGTTAATAAATGTAGTTAGGTTGCGGCAACATTGGGGGTGGCAGATTCGGGGTTAATAAATATAATGTAGGTGTCGGCGATGTTGGGGGCAGCAGATTAGGGGTTCATAAGTATAATGTAGGTGGCGTCGGTGTCCGGAGCGGCAGATTAGGGGTTAATAATATAATGCAGGTGTCGAGGATGTCAGGGGCATCAGATTAGGGGTTAATAAGAGTAAGATTAAGGGTGTTTAGACTCGGGGTTCATGTTAGGGTGTTAGGTGTAGACATAACT
Organism: Bombina bombina; assembly: GCF_027579735.1. Lineage (NCBI taxonomy): Eukaryota > Metazoa > Chordata > Amphibia > Anura > Bombinatoridae > Bombina > Bombina bombina. The sequence continues at coordinate 534,104,289 of NC_069502.1, read as the reverse complement.
TTTAATTCCCCATAGGAATCAATGGGGCTGCGATAGGAGCTTTACGCTGCATTTTTGCAGGTGTTAGTTTTTTTTTCAACCGGCTCTCCCCCATCGATTCCTACAGGGAAATCGTGCACAAGCACGCTTAGCCAGCTCACCGCTACCGTAAGCAGCGCTGGTATTGAGGTTAGATGTGGAGCAACATTTTGCTCTCCGCTCACTTTTCTGCAGCTAACACCGGGTTTGTAAAAACCCGTAATACCAGCGTTGTCTGTAGGTGAGCGGTGAGCATAAAATGCTCCTTAGCATCGCACGGCCTTACCGAAAAAACTCGTAATCTAGCCGAGGATACGCAATTGACGTAAGTGGATTTGTGGTATTTTCGAGTCTGGCCAAAAAAGTGAGCGGTACACCTGTCATTTCAAGAGTCGTAATACCAGCGGGCATTAAAAAACTGCGTTGGGACCTCTCAACACTGCTTTTTAAGGCTAACGTAGACTCGTAATCTAGGCGATTATTAGTTAATTTAAGTAATAGAGAATTAAACTCACTTACTCATTTTTTTAAACGAAGCTTGCATATACTAAATAATTATATTTTTATTTTGGCTGAAAACGTCACCAACAACCGCCCCAAAATTAATGATGGACCCACTCATTATTCATGCAGTCACATCGGCCAATAGCAGGCAGCAAAAATTTGCTTCATTTGCATATTCATGATGTCATCCATCCTCGCATGCACATTAGTAACTGTGGGCAATCGCATGCGCAATAGACAGTAATGGCACAGTCTCCATCTTCAAATGTCTGCTCCCACTCCTATTGGTCTGCATCTGATGCATGGTTCATTACGTGCCTGCATACTCCTATCCTGGACAATCAGTTTTGCACATGCGTGGGTTCAGGACAAGGCATACTGCGCATGTGGGCCGCCATTATTGTTCTACCTAGGTAGAACTCTCCAATTTTATCTGCATAATGACGATCCGGGGGGTTTGGCAGAATACATAATTTATAAGTAAAATTACAGGTAAACAAAAAAAATTGCTTAACGATGTTGTTTGTGAACTATAAGTATAGTTTGAGATGTTTTTAAATCTGAAAACTTTTTTGGGGGTTTCCTATCCCTTTAAGAAACCCAGGGACTCACTAACTTTAAGAAAGAAACTTTGGGACATTTAGTCTCCCTACTTCCATTGACATAAATTCCTTAGGAATACTCTTGGCAAAGTTATATTAAAATAACTACTTTTTTTTTTTTTGTTATCCATATATACCAGAATATATTTTCAATGGTTTGAATTCATGATAGTCTCTCTTTTTAAATGACATCTTTAGAATTAAATTATATAATGCATATAGAAGAAAAGAGGAAAAGATTAATGGCAAGAGGCTAATTTATCTATATATCTACTCTTGATTGAATGGAACATCCATTTATTTTTATATAGGTATAGAATTGTTTATTTACTTCTGAGAAGATCTGGGGGAAAAGGTTGATATCTAGCCAATCTACTTTTATTTTATAAATTTAAATTTCAAACAATATATCATTTGAAGGGAAGGAAGTTTGAGATCCTATGAATGGTGCTGATATGTGATAAATATTTGCTTTTCCCCATAAGGTCAATTTAAGTTATTGTATAATAAGGACTCATCTTATATAGTTACGGAAAAGTAAGGGGAAAAATAAAGAAGGAAAGTTTTCCTATATAGTTGTTTTAGGGAATTCAAGAAAAAGAATAAAGAAAAAACCTAAGAACCAGGAAGTAAACTTATATCTTCTTTACATCCTCTATACCCTCTATTCTTTTAAAATCTTGCTTCTATAAAGGCAGGAAAATTATTGTTAGAGAACTTACACAGGAGACTTAATATCACTAAATATAATTTTTTTTTCTTCATCACTATCACACACTCAGGCCTAGATTTGGAGTTTGGCGGTAGATGGGCTGTTAACGCTACGCGGGCTTTTTTCTGGCCGCACCATAAAATTAACTCTGGTATCGAGAGTCCAAAAAAATGCTGCGTTAGGCTCCAAAAAAGGAGCGTAGAGCATTTTTACCGCAAATGCAACTCTCGATACCAGAGTTGCTTACGGACGCGGCCAGCCTCAAAAACGTGCTCGTGCACGATTCTCCCATAGGAAACAATGGGGTTGTTTGAGCTGAAAAAAAACCTAAAACCTGCAAAAAAGCAGCGTTCAGCTCCTAACGCAGCCCCATTGTTTCCTATGGGGAAACACTTCCTACGTCTGCACCTAACACTCTAACATGTACCCCGAGTCTAAACACCCCTAACCTTACACTTATTAACCCCTAATCTGCCGCCCCCGCTATCGCTGACCCCTGCATTATATTATTAACCCCTAATCTGCCGCTCCGTACACCGCCGCAACCTACGTTATCCCTATGTACCCCTAATCTGCTGCCCCTAACACCGCCGACCCCTATATTATATTTATTAACCCCTAACATGCCCCCCACAACGTCGCCGCCAGCTACTTACAATAATTAACCCCTAATCTGCCGACCGCAAAGCGCCGCCACCTACGTTATCCTTATGTACCCCTAATCTGCTGCCCCTAACACCGCCGACCCCTATATTATATTTATTAACCCCTAATCTGCCCCCCTCAACGTCGCCGACACCTGCCTACACTTATTAACCCCTAATCTGCTGAGCGGACCTGAGCGCTACTATAATAAAGTTATTAACCCCTAATCCGCCTCACTAACCCTATAATAAATAGTATTAACCCCTAATCTGCCCTCCCTAACATCAACGACACCTAACTTCAATTATTAACCCCTAATCTGACGAGCGAATCTTGCCGCTACTGTAATAAATGGATTAACCCCTAAAGCTAAGTCTAACCCTAACATCGGAACAGCCAATAGAATATGAGCTCAATCTGATTGGCTGATTGGATCAGCCAATCGGATTGAACTTGATTCTGATTGGCTGATTCCATCAGCCAATCAGAATATTCCTACCTTAATTCCGATAGGCTGATAGAATCCTATCAGCCAATCGGAATTCGAGGGACGCCATCTTGGATGACGTCCCTTAAAGGAACCGTCATTCGTCAGGAGACGCCGGAAGAAGAGGATGGATCCGCGTCGGATGCTTCAACATGGACCCGCTCCGCACCGGATGGAAGAAGATCGAAGATGCAGCTTGGATGAAGATGTTTGCCGGTCCGGATGTCCTCTTCTTGCCGGATAGGAGGAAGACTTTGGAGCCTCTTCTGGACCTCTTCAGCACCGGATGCCAGGACAGATCGGTGATACCTGTTGAGGTGAAGACAAGGTAGGAAGATCTTCAGGGGCTTAGTGTTAGGTTTATTTAAGGGGGTTTGGGTTAGATTAGGGGTATGTGGGTGGTGGGTTGTAATGTTGGGGGGGGGTATTGTATGTTTTTTTTTACAGGCAAAAGAGCTGATTTTCTTGGGGCATGCCCCGCAAAGGGCCCTGTTCAGGGCTGGTAAGGTAAAAGAGCTTTTAAATTTATTAATTTAGAATAGGGTAGGGAATTTTTTTATTTTGGGGGTCTTTGTTATTTTATTAGGGGGCTTAGAGTAGGTGTAATTAGTTTAAAATTGTTGTAATATTTTTCTTATGTTTGTAAATATTTTTTTATTTTTTGTAACTTAGTTCTTTTTTATTTTTTGTACTTTAGTTAGTTTATGTAATTGTAGTTATTTTTAGAAATTGTATTTAATTTATTTATTGATAGTGTAGTGTTAGGTTTTATTGTAGGTAATTGTAGGTATTTTATTTAATTAATTTATTGATAGGGTAGTGTTAGGTTTAATTATAACTTAGGTTAGGACTTATTTTACAGGTAATTTTGTTATTATTTTAACTAGGTAACTATTAAATAGTTCTTAACTATTTAATAGCTATTGTACCTGGTTAAAATAATTACAAAGTTGCCTGTAAAATAAATATTAATCCTAAAATAGCTACAATGTAATTATAATTTATATTGTAGCTATATTAGGATTTATTTTACAGGTAAGTATTTAGCTTTAAATAGGAATAATTTATTTAATAAGAGTTAATTAATTTCGTTAGATTTAAATTATATTTAACTTAGGGGGGTGTTAGTATTAGGGTTAGACTTAGCTTTAGGGGTTAATACATTTATTAGAATAGCGGCGAGATTCGGTCGTCAGATTAGGGGTTAATAATTGAAGTTAGGTGTCGGCGATGTTAGGGAGGGCAGATTAGGGGTTAATACTATTTATGATAGGGTTAGTGAGGCAGATTAGGGGTTAATAACTTTATTATAGTAGCGGTGCGGTCCGCTCGGCAGATTAGGGGTTAATAAGTGTAGGCAGGTGTCGGCGACGTTGAGGGGGGCAGATTAGGGGTTAATAAATATAATATAGGGGTCGGCGGTGTTAGGGGCAGCAGATTAGGGGTACATAAGGATAACGTAGGTGGCGGCGCTTTGCGGTCGGCAGATTAGGGGTTAATTATTGTAAGTAGCTGGCGGCGACGTTGTGGGGGGCAGGTTAGGGGTTAATTAATATAATACAGGGGTCGGCGGGGTTAGGGGCAGCAGATTAGGGGTACATAAGTATAACGTAGGTGGCGGTCGGCAGATTAGGGGTTAAAAAAATTTAATCGAGTTGCGGCGATGTGGGGGGACCTCGGTTTAGGGGTACATAGGTAGTTTATGGGTGTTAGTGTACTTTAGGGTACAGTAGTTAAGAGCTTTATGAACCGGCGTTAGCCCAGAAAGCTCTTAACTCCTGCTTTTTTCCTGCGGCTGGAGTTTTGTCGTTAGATTTCTAACGCTCACTTCAGACACGACTCTAAATACCGGCGTTAGGAAGATCCCATTGATCTGTTAGGTTTTATTGTAGGTAATTGTAGGTATTTTATTTAATTAATTTATTGATAGGGTAGTGTTAGGTTTAATTATAACTTAGGTTAGGACTTATTTTACAGGTAATTTTGTTATTATTTTAACTAGGTAACTATTAAATAGTTCTTAACTATTTAATAGCTATTGTACCTGGTTAAAATAATTACAAAGTTGCCTGTAAAATAAATATTAATCCTAAAATAGCTACAATGTAATTATAATTTATATTGTAGCTATATTAGGATTTATTTTACAGGTAAGTATTTAGCTTTAAATAGGAATAATTTATTTAATAAGAGTTAATTAATTTCGTTAGATTTAAATTATATTTAACTTAGGGGGGTGTTAGTATTAGGGTTAGACTTAGCTTTAGGGGTTAATACATTTATTAGAATAGCGGCGAGATTCGGTCGTCAGATTAGGGGTTAATAATTGAAGTTAGGTGTTGGCGATGTTAGGGAGGGCAGATTAGGGGTTAATACTATTTATGATAGGGTTAGTGAGGCAGATTAGGGGTTAATAACTTTATTATAATAGCGGTGCGGTCCGCTCGGCAGATTAGGGGTTAATAAGTGTAGGCAGGTGTCGGCGACGTTGAGGGGGGCAGATTAGGGGTTAATAAATATAATATAGGGGTCGGCGGTGTTAGGGGCAGCAGATTAGGGGTACATAAGGATAACGTAGGTGGCGGCGCTTTGCGGTCGGCAGATTAGGGGTTAATTATTGTAAGTAGCTGGCGGCGACGTTGTGGGGGGCAGGTTAGGGGTTAATAAATATAATACAGGGGTCGGCGGGGTTAGGGGCAGCAGATTAGGGGTACATAAGTATAACGTAGGTGGCGGTCAGCAGATTAGGGGTTAAAAAAATTTAATCGAGTTGCGGCGATGTGGGGGGACCTCGGTTTAGGGGTACATAGGTAGTTTATGGGTGTTAGTGTACTTTAGGGTACAGTAGTTAAGAGCTTTATGAACCGGCGTTAGCCCAGAAAGCTCTTAACTCCTGCTTTTTTCCTGCGGCTGGAGTTTTGTCGTTAGATTTCTAACGCTCACTTCAGACACGACTCTAAATACCGGCGTTAGGAAGATCCCATTGAAAAGATAGGATACGCAAATGGCGTAGGGGGATCTGCGGTATGGAAAAGTCGCGGCTGAAAAGTGAGCGTTAGACCCTATTTTGAGTGACTCCAAATACCGGCGGTAGCCTAAAACCAGCGTTAGGAGCCTCTAACGCTGGTTTTCACGGCTAACGCCAAACTCTAAATCTAGGCCTTATAGTATTAAATTGGATAATTTCTCGCTTTGACTGCAAGATTCTCTGCTTTGCTTGTATCACTAATTCACTTTCACTTTTCTCTATTTTTACTTGTTTTATAAACACATGGAAAAATGTATCACCTCTTTCAAGAATAAATTCCCAGCCAGGAATTCAAAGAATAGACAAGAAAAAAAATCTAGCAGAAGACAATCTGACTCAGTCAGAATCAGTAATGAGGAAATTATAGTTACTTCTGTGCCAATTGAATCAGAAACCCTAATTAAAGAACTTACTGATATCTTTATGCCACAATTCACCCAAATAAGAAAAGGATTAGCTACACTATCTAGTGAAGTGACATTATTTTAAACTCGTATTACTGAGGCAGAACAAAGAATATCAGATGTTGAAGATAAGGTAAATGTACAAGAATCTGATATAGGCAAGATGAAAATAGAAATTGACTCACTCAGCTAAAATTGATGATTTAGAGAATAGATCTAGACAAAATAATCTGAGATTTATTGGGATCCATGAGGGTTTTATGAATGAAGATTTAGTAAAATCTTTTCTACCCAATTTACTAGGGCTGTCAACTAAAATGCAAAATATCATTATTGAGAGAATACAGTCAGACATAATGGAAACGGAAAAACCTTACCCAGACCTGTTATTACGAAGTGTCTTAACTACCAGGACAAGATTTTAATATTAAAGGCTTATAAGGGTTTAGGAAATACTCCATTTATTGAGGGAAGGACATTTTGTTTCAGGATTATTCTGCAGGTGTAGTAAGTAAAAGGAAATTGCTAAATCCTTTTTGTACTGAATTAATTAAAGCCGGCATTAATACCACTATTATTTATCCTGCCAAGCTGAAAATTACGTTAGAGAATGAGGTTAACTTTTTTGACAATCTGACCTCAGCTCAGGAATTTGTACATAGCAGAGGAATCCTTGCTTGACCACGAATATGTAAATGGGTTATATATCATATCTTTATTGTATACAGAAGGCTATATGCTTGCTTTATTTTGTATACCTCTTCCCCTCTCCCCTTTTTTTTTCCTCCTCTTTCTACTCTCTCACCTCTTTTACAGGATATAGTGAAGAGATACTATTTCAGATTGGTTTTAAATAAAATAAATAATAATGAGTTTGAAAATAATTTCTTGGAATATTGGAGGTATAACCTCTCCAATTAAAAGGAAAGCTATCTTAAAATATATTAAGAATATGCATGCAGATATAGCGCTTATACAGAAAACCCATCTAACTAAAACAGAGCCTGAAAAGTTAAAAGTAGGATGGGTAGGGGAATTTTTTTTTACACCCTGCAAAAAAAACAGCAAAGGCGACAGCTATTCTTTTTAAAAAGTCTCTAAAGGTCAACATAATCTCACAGGAAATTGATAGGGATGAAAGATATGTAATTTTACGAATTAAAATATTTGACCAAATGTATACCCTCTGCAATCTATATGGACCTAATAAGTGGGATATACACTTCTGGGATAGAATACAAAATAGATTAATAGCAAATCTATGCGAAAACATCATTATAGGAGGGGACTTCAACATTGCCCCTTTGGATAATTTGGATAGGATGAGGGAGTCAGACAGTAATCTTAAAAATATTAGGAATAGCGGAAGAGAGACTAAATTATATAAATCTTTACTTAATCATTTGAAAGTTAAAGATATCTGGAGAATGAGGAATCCTAATGAACGAGCATTTACATGTGTCTCTAAAGTGCACAAGTCATCTTCATGCATAGATTACTTTCTGATATCCACCTCTATTACTGTTTATGTAAAAAAGGCAGAAATTAAGGAAATAACTATTTCTGATCATTCACCAATTACATTAGAATTTAATTTTGAACACCGACGAAAAAACGTAGGATTAAGGTTTCCAAAATATCTAATGGCTAACAGAAAGTTACAGCAATTTTTGAAAAATAAATTGGAAGAATATCACCAATTTAATAAAGACTACTTAGAAAATATTGAAATATATTGGGAAGCTTTTAAAGCAGTAATTCGCAGAGATATATTATCTTATCTCATCACTCTTAAGAAAAAGAGTAAATCTAGAGGAGACCAATTAGCGAAACAATTAACCAATGCATATAATAAATACCTAATGGAAAGAAATCCAAATAATTGGAAAACATATATTAATACAAAAGATGCAAGGGATACCTGTCATTTGAACAAACACAATAAAATGAAAAGAGAGCAAAAAGTTTATTTTACAGATTTGAAGTCTGGAAAATATCTGGCCAATCTTGTTAAAAATCGAAAATATGACAATCCTATATCCTCAATTAAAGCAGGTGGTAAGTTGACATCTTCCACAGAGAAAATCAGTCAATAATTTTTACCATATATCAGAGAGTATACAGTATAGAAGGTCAGATATTGATGAAGAACAAAAGAAACATTTCTGGAACAGCATTGAAATCCTGACTATTACCATAGAGCAGATGGAAATGGTGGAAGCACCCACATCAATTGAGGAAGTAGAATTAGTTATTAAAAAGTCATCCTGTAATAAAGCTGCGGGTCCCGACAATTTACCTTATGAATTTTATAAAATCTTGAAAGATTCAATAGGACCAATCTTAGTGGATCTATATAACAACTATTTAATAAGGGGAAATGAACCATACAAACAGTTTTTACAATAGTATACATCTCTTATCTTAAAACCAGATAAAAATCCAGAGGATATGGGAGCCTATAGACAAATCACATTATTAAATATTGATTATAAAATTCCTACATCTATCATAGCCAACAGAATGCAAAATATGATGACATTTATTATACACAAAGATCAAACAGGCCGCTGGTGGGCTGCAGCAGCTGGGGCTGGAAAGCTACAATTTAAAGGGGGATTAATGAATGCAATTGGGTTGTAGGGTGCCTTTATAACACCAATCTCGCAATTTTTTTAATACAAAGTAACACAATTTAATTCTGGGGAAGAAGTATCCCAGTAATCCCCTTTGAGAAAAATGGGGCATGTGCATTCTTCCGACTCAATGGAAAATTGGACTGGTCTTTATATTTTTCCAGGGCTGCTTTTTATTCCCAGTCCGGCCCTGGCCATGATACCCAAATGTTGAAACACTTGAAAGTGATGCAGCATTGCTGTAAAAATATGACTAGAAAATATTACCTGAACATCTCTATGTAGAAAAGAAAGATATTTTACCTCAAAATATATTTACACCCCAATGTAAAGTACGTTAAGCAGCAAATCAGTATGTCTGTCCCGGGACAGGCAAGGGAGTGAGCCTCATGAACACTTGTGCTATTTTTCTATTCAGTTTAAGGAAGTTTATTATGAAATCTCATGAAAGTTAAGTGAAATATCATGAGATCACAGTAAAAGAGCTCATGACCTCAGCACTGTTGATGCTGATTGGCTGCAGGTCATTTCTTCATTTAAAAAAAAAAAAATGTTTACCTGCACCTGGACAGCAGTTGAAGTATAACTTTTTACACAGCAATTACTCTAGTGAGCTGAGGAAATTGTGAGGTAAAATATCTTCCTTTTTACATAGAGATGCTCAGGTGATATTTTCCTGACAGCTTTTTACAGTTATACTGCATCAGTTTCAAGTGATTTAGCATATGAGTATTATGTCCCTTTAAGTGATTCCTATGTTGTCTATAAAGTATTTGCTACAATAGCCGTCCTATGAAAAAGGGTATCCGCCTATGACAGTAATGCTGAAACTCCGATTTGTGCAAAAGTCTTGACATTTTAATCACATGATCAGACATTACGGTGACCCTGTTTAAGAACTAAAGTATCTAGGACTACTCGATTTGAAGACTCTCACTACATAAGTTAAAGGGACAGTCTAGTCCAAAAAAAACTTTCATGATTCAGATATAGATATATTCAGATATATATAGTTATGTAATTTTAAACAATTTTCCAATTTACTTTTATCACCAATTTGTCTTTGTTCTCTTGGTATTCTTAGTTGAAAGCTTAACCTAGGAGGTTCATTTGCTAATTTCTTAGACCTTGAAGACCGCCTCTTAAGAATGCATTTTAACAGGTTTTTCACCATTAGAGGGTGCATGTTTTTCATATAGATAACACTGTGCTCATGCACGTGAAGTTACCTGGGAGTCATCACTGATTGGCTAAACTGCAAGTCTGCCAAAAGAACTGAAATAAAGGGAGATAATCACAGAGGTAAAAAAAATATATAAATATAACTGTGTTGGTTATGCAAAACTAGGGAATGGATAAAAAAGGGATTATCTATCTTTTAAAACAATAACAATTCTGGTGTAGAGTGTCACTTTAATAGACAGAGAAGCTGATTGGTTAAATCTTTACATACGTGAATTGTTTACTATGTGTCCTATTGGAAGTCGCAATAACGAATATCAACACAATGAATTGTAAGATATGTTCTTTGTGTGTTTATTAACTTAAACCTGTTGAAATTTCACACTATTAATGCATATGATTTTTAATACATGTTCCACTGGTAAATATTGAAAGATTTAAATGGCAATGTGCACTTTGATCAGGGCCGCCATCAGGGGGTGACAGGGGTGACTCCTGTCAGGGGCCCAATGAGCCAGGGGGGCCCCATGAGGCAAGAACTAAAAAAAAAAAAAAAAAAAATTAAAATTTTTGCAGCCACCAGTGGGTACTACAGCAGAGTGCTAATTGATCATGGGAAATGTTATTACAAGTAGTAAAGTATTAGCATTTGAGAGGATTTCTTAGTGTGCACTAAACCACTATACTCAGTGTGAGACAGACTTGGCACTTTGTACAGTGTGTGCCTGAGTCAGACGGCAGATCACTTTCATTTGAAGAGGAGGTGGACTTACTTAGCAAATGTTTTTTATTTCTTTGTGCAATTTTGGATTGTAACTTCAGTGTGATAGTAGTTGTATGGTGGGGCCAGGGGTCCATAAAAACATTTTTTTTTTAGCAGCAGTGTATTTATGATTATTTGACACTGCTGTATAAATTCTATATTTAAAAGCATGCAGAAATGTTTCCTCCTCAATACACAAATGGTAGATGCCCTTTTGGCAGATATGCATTTTATATATATATATATATATATATATATATATATATATATATATATATATATATATATATATATATTACATTCCAGTTTACTATATATATATATACATCTGCATAACATTTTATACTCTCAGACTAAGGCCTAGATTTAGAGTTCGGCGTTAGCCGTGAAAACCAGCGTTAGAGGCCCCTAACGCGGGTTTCTTACGGACTCCGGTATTTAGAGTTTATTTACCGACACTCCAAAATCACCTAACGCTGAAATTTCTACCGACACCTCAGACCCAGTAGTAAACATATACCGACAAAAAAAAAATCCACGAATCAAATTAAAAATATTACACAAAGTACACTTACACTCATACAAACACTACACTATGTTTATTTTTCATATTTAATAATTTTTCATCAAAATACAAAGGATTAAAGTTGCGAGATCTCGGGTGTTTTGAAAAAAAACAACACAAATCCATTTTCCCATTGACTTACATTGACACACGGGAAAAGACCCTCATATACCTACATCTAACTAATAACATTATCACAAAATACACTCATCGATGCATACAAACAATATACACCACATGACATACACAAAATATTTATTTATTACAAAAAGAACACGATTTAGTTACTTTTTCACGCAAGCTCATGACGTCACTCACTTTACGAGGAAAACCAGTCTTAGAAAAAAAAAAAAATTGTTTTAGAGCCTCCATTGACTTCTATTGGGAAGACGTGCTCGTGCACGCAAAACCCTCATTTCCCTAACGCACGCAAATAGCGTAGACAGAAAAACTCCAAATACCAGCGCTAGAAAAAACATGATTTTATGCGTTAGACCCAGCTATGATAAATAGATCAAGAAATGACTATTTCCCTATGGTGGATTTATGGATTTTAATTATTGAATATTCACAACACCATTAAATTTTTCTCACACTTTTAGATTACATCAATTACAAATCAACATCACTAGTAACACATTATTATTTAAATAAAATTACATTTAAACTGTAAAAAAAATTCATTAAACATTTCTGGATTCACAAACAGTACACAATGGGAAACACCTCTCATTTACCTTTATTATTGCATTTCAGTTATTCAACTCATATGCTTTCAGCAACTGCATATCTACATAGGCTTAACACATGATCACTCATGGATGCACATATATTACTTTTAACATTCACTCATACATGTGCATTCAAATGATGGGGGAAAACACATTACATTCTCTAGAGGAATCACAAAACACAACATATGGATTTTACTGTACTTTTAACATCATTACACCAGATTACAGATGTCACTTTATGGGAAGGAACAACAATGCCAGACCGCTATATAGAAGTCAGCATATGTGGGACACAATCACAATATATACGTATATGTACATAACACGCATCACCCATCACGCAACCACAAAGCACACATTTATATTTTATTCAGCACACAATAACAATGTAGCACAATACAACAACACAATGAGGATTTATGAACTACATAGGCAGGTTAATAATATCATGACGTCATTAGAAGATTCAACCATACACATCACAGATTCACCACTGTACCGCCCCTTTAGGAACTTTAACACTCAATACTACAATACAACATATACATAAACAACAGTTTGGAACAGCATTATTATGGAAATTTCAATGGGACAATTAAGAAATATTGTCAGATCGCAAATCACTTATATATATATAATACTACAGATGACAGCCGGAAGTTATTCAGTATTAGTGCCATTTGAATGGAAAGCATACAATATTTACAGCTCGGCAATCACTTATATATACAATACTACAGATGACAGCCGGAAGTTATTCAGTATTAGTGTCATTTTTATGGGACGCATACAATATTGACAGCTCGGCAATCACTTATATATACACAATACTACAGATGACAGCCGGAAGTTATTCAGCATTAGTGCGATTTGAAAGGGACGCATACAATATTGACATCTCGGCAATCACTTATATATACAATACTACAGATGACAGCCGGAAGTTCTTCAGTATTAGTGCCATTTGAAAGGGACGCATACAATATTGACATCTCGGCAATCACTTATATATACAATACTACAGATGACAGCCGGAAGTTCTTCAGCATTAGTGCGATTTTAAAGGGACGCATACAATATTGACATCTCGGCAATCACTTATATATACAATACTACAGATGACAGCCGGAAGTTCTTCAGTATTAGTGCGATTTTAAAGGGACGCATACAATATTGACATCTCGGCAATCACTTATATATACAATACTACAGATGACAGCCGGAAGTTCTTCAGTATTAGTGCAATTTGAAAGGGACGCATACAATATTGACATCTCGGCAATCACTTATATATACAATACTACAGATGACAGCCGGAAGTTCTTCAGCATTAGTGCGATTTTTATGGGACGCATACAATATTGACAGCTCGGCAATCACTTATATATACAATACTACAGATGGCAGACGGGAAGTTCGGAATTCTTATTGCGATTTGAAAGGGACGCATACAATATTGACAGCTCGGCAATCACTTATATATACAATAATACAGATGGCAGACGGGAAGTTCAGAATTATTATTGCGATTTTAAAGGGACGCATACAATATTGACATCTCGACAATCACTTATATATACAATACTACAGATGGCAGACGGGAAGTTCTGAATTATTATTGCGATTTTAAAGGGACGCATACAATATTGACATCTCGACAATCACTTATATATACAATACTACAGATGGCAGACGGGAAGTTCTGAATTATTATTGCGATTTTAAAGGGACGCGTACAATATTGACAGCTCGGCAATCACTTATATATACAATACTACAGATGGCAGACGGGAAGTTCGGAATTATTATTGCGATTTTAAAGGGACGCATACAATATTGACATCTCGACAATCACTTATATATACAATACTACAGATGGCAGATGTTACTTTATCGTTTACAAACAATGTTGCAGCAACATTGATCGATCACATTCGATGCACATTATACACAACTATGCACTTTCATTCATGTTAGCCTGGACGTGTGCTTGTTACTATAAGATCGCGTTTAAGAAATATTGATTACGCATATAATCAAACATTACAAACATGCACTGTATGTGTGATATTTGACACTTTCACATTGAGAATCATTGTTTGAAAATAACATTTCAGCAAACAACAAATAAACACCCACTGTGAAAGCATTCGCGCCGCTCACATACAAACAGGTGAATACAATCAGCAATCATTACAAACTCACTACCATTGGACTAATTGTACTATAAATCCCCCAAACAACATGGCCAATGCATCACTTGTGATCCACATCAGATAAAGTGCTTACCTTGTTACGCTGTTTTGAAAGATGGATGACGATTACATGGTAGATGCTGCTGGTGCTGCTATTGGCGAACTAGCTGTTGGTCGAATCAGGCAGCCTCGGCGGCTCAGACTGAGACGAAGGGGTCATCTGGTTCAAGGTCCTCGTGTCTACAGGGTGAGACCCACCTTGGAAAACATGAGTGACTTTGAGGTTTTTGATAAGTATCGGCTCGATCGCGAACAGCTCATTGGCCTTTACGATCTTCTTAAACCTCATTTGGAGCCACGTATAAGAATAAGGACTGCTGTTCCCGCCATGAGTAAGATGCTAAGCTGTCTATACGTCCTGGCCTCCGGGAGTTTTCAATCCGGAGAACTGTACATGCATGGCCTGGCTCAAGGTACATTCTCTGTGGTGTTTGATAACTTTCTGGACGCCATGGTACGTATCAGTAAGCAATACATAGGATTCCCACAGAATGATGGTGATTGGAGGCGCCTGAAGCGGGAATTCTTTGATATTGCTCAATTGCCCAATGTCTTGGGAGCCATAGATTGTACCCACATTGCGCTGCGTGCTCCAATTGATGACTTGCCCTTCAGAAATCGCAAACTTTTTCATAGCCTCAACGTGCAGTATGTTTCTGACGCACGGATGAGGATTATGCATGTGTGTGCGAATTTTGCAGGTGCTTGTCATGATGCCCGCATCCTCTCTCTGTCGTCCCTGTGGAGACAGTTTGAGGAAAGACAAATGCCCCCTGGTTATCTCGTTGGTGAGTATTTGTGCACAACATGGTTAATTAGTTTGACAATTGCCACTGTAGTTTTAAAATGTTAGCGTCATGTTCAGCTATAGGATGCAATTTAACCATTTCTTATTTTCCGACGCTAATGTCTACTTTTAGTTCAATGCAGATATGTAGCATGTCATACCTTAAATGCTCAGAGAATGCAATGTAACCATGTATTTAGCATTTTACACAAGGTTTGTTTTAGGAGAAATACGCATATGTATCATGTCTTAGCTGAAATGGGAAGATATTAGCTCATGCAATTTAACCATGTCATTGTCTCTTTCTGCTAATGTCTACTTTTAGTTCAATGCAGATATGTAGCATGTCTTACCTTAAATGCACAGAGAATGCAATGTAACCATGTATTTAGCATTTTACACAAGGTTTGCTTTAGGAGAAATACGCATATGTAGCATGTCTTAGCTGAAATGGGAAGATATTAGCTCATGCAATTTAACCATGTCATTGTCTCTTTCCGCTAATGTCTACTTTTAGTTCAATGCAGATATGTAGCATGTCTTACCTTAAATGCTCAGAGAATGCAATGTAACCATGTATTTAGCATTTTACACAAGGTTTGTTTTAGGAGAAATACGCATATGTAGCATGTCTTAGCTGAAATGGGAAGATATTAGCTCATGCAATTTAACCATGTCATTGTCTCTTTCCGCTAATGTGTACTTTTAGTTCAATGCAGATATGTAGCATGTCTTACCTTAAATGCTGAGATAGAGAATGCAATGTAACCATGTATTTAGCATTTTACACAAGGTTTGTTTTAGGAGAAATACGCATATGTAGCATGTCTTAGCTGAAATGGGAAGATATTAGCTCATGCAATTTAACCATGTCATTGTCTCTTTCCGCTAATGTGTACTTTTAGTTCAATGCAGATATGTAGCATGTCTTACCTTAAATGCTGAGATAGAGAATGCAATGTAACCATGTATTTAGCATTTTACACAAGGTTTGTTTTAGGAGAAATACGCATATGTAGCATGTCTTAGCTGAAATGGGAAGATATTAGCTCATGCAATTTAACCATGTCATTGTCTCTTTCCGCTAATGTGTACTTTTAGTTCAATGCAGATATGTAGCATGTCTTACCTTAAATGCTGAGATAGAGAATGCAATGTAACCATGTATTTAGCATTTTACACAAGGTTTGGTTTAGGAGAAATACGCATATGTAGCATGTCTTAGCTGAAATGGGAAGATACAGAATAATATAGAACTTGATTTTTGGATTTTTCAGAATTTTTTTTTTGATATGGATTATCGTGTACCCAAATTTATTTTTAAAACAATATACTATTTTAAGGATTCTGTTTGAATTATGTTCTGTTCATAATTTATAGGTGATTCTGGGTACATGAGCCGGCCTTGGCTCATTACCCCCTTGCGTAGCCCGACTGATGTGTCTGAGGAGCGCTACAATAGGGCTCATAAGAGAACCAGGGTGGTGGTTGAAAGGATGTTCGGGCTCCTGAAGATGAGATTCAGGTGCCTGGACCGTTCTGGAGGAGCACTCCAGTACAACCCAAAGAAGGTGGCTAAGATTGTTGTAGCCTGTAGCGTCCTGCATAATATTGCACAGCGGGCTGGGATGCTGCAGGCCGTCCCGGTGGACAGAGACCTCCTCAGAGATGAGGAGGATGATCCTGTTCTAGAGGGGGAATTCCAGGACGAGGGACTCGATGTCAGAGCAGACGTCATCAACCGCCACTTTAGACGGTAAAGAATAGAAGTTAGACTGTAGTATTTTCAATAGATGTGAACTCTAGGGAAATGACAAGTAGAGAATTGTGCAAACATGTTAGGATTGTTCATCAAATGTTAAAAATGTTTTTCATTTATTAATATAGGTGATGCTCTGGGCATTGGGTCCTGTAGCGAGTCTTTGCCACCTGGTTTTTAAAGAGGACATCAGATGGTAAGTAGAAATGTATGTACTGTTGCTGGCATGAATTGTACACAAATACATCATATGGCATACATTTTCAAAAATAGTATTTAGTTTACACATTACTTAAAATGTACATACTCAGAAAGGGATCCTCTAGAATGACTATGGTTCAATGTCACACATTAGAGGTTTGTTCTGCTCAATATGACTCATCTTCACACTTGATAGAAAATAACACAAGTTGATACACACGCTTAGTAAGCTAGTGACAGAAATGTATTATGAAATGGGGGGTGGGAGAGGGCTACAGAACTGATTCACACACTTGTATGAATTTTATTTAAAATATTTCTTCCATTAGGGAGACTTAATCTAAAGACTGAAAGGGAACAATTAGAAGCCTGACAGTGAAGATTGCCCAGACTGACAGTGGGAAAAAGCCAAGATTGAAATTGAAGTATACCAATGGGATCATGTCTGGCATTATCTTTCAATTCTAATGACCTTGAAAACCATACAAAGACATGTTCACATGGTAAGTGCAAACTATTTGATAGAATAAGGCTGTGGAGACATCCTATTGGAGACACTTAGATGATTTTCTAATTTTTAGATGGTATTTCCCAGTCCTCTATTTAATGAACTGATGAATAAGACACCTATTGAAGATCAACTGTTTAGCCCTAAATTGACTTTTAAAGACCATGCATTGTCCAGGTTGGTGTACCAATGCATGCTAGTGAAGACTGTTGAATATTAGTAGCTTACATACATTAGTCATATTTAGTTCTTTAGTAGATATTTAGGGATCACAATCAGACACTTAGATGATTTTACTTTTTTAGATGGTATTTCCCAGTCCTCCATTTAATGAACTGATGAATAAGACACCTATTTAAGATCAACTGTTTACCCCTGAATTGACTTTCAAAGACCATGCATTATCCAGGTTGGTGCATGCTAGTTAAGAATCACAGGAAGAATGTTGATTATTGTTAGCTTACATACATTAGTCATACTTATTTCATCATTAGATATTTAGGGATCACAATCAGAAAAAGGAATACATATTATAGTTGATATAGAGGTATTTGAATGGACATGAAATATTACATTTATGTTCAGCATACATATATTGTTGAAATGTGATATACATTATTATGTATAATTAGAAATTTGGATATTTAAATAGAATTTTGATTCAACAATATAATGGTGTATGTTTTGTATTTTTTTTTAAATCAATTTAATAAATATCTTTAAAAAATGCTGAACAAAGTTAGAGCATAGACACAAGATGATTGTAAATGTATTTTATGAATATTTGACAACGTGTGTATTAACTTTGTTCCATTTTTTATTTGTCATTTCAGATTGGCATCTGATGACTTCCAGGAATATTTTTATTTTTTCAATAAACTTTTTTTTTTTTTTTTTTTTACATGTTAATAATAAACATTTTATTATTAAATACATTCTTTTGAACAGATTATAATAAATATCAATATAATCTGTCAATAAAAAAAAGTTTGACTCCCATGACTGGTAGTTGGCTATTTGACAAGCACATGCATAAGATCAAATAATGCATTAATATTAGAAAATCAACTGATTCCGAGAATATTACAGTAAACTATCTTTTATAACATTAATTGGGGAGTGAGATCCTTCGATGCTTTTCTTTTGAAAATCGTAGATATTAAATTAATTTTGGATATGTAGTCAAAAAAATTTTTTGTTAACTTTTAAGAAGGGGAAGTAGTTCAATTACATTAAAGTGACAGTGTTGTTGAATGTAAAATTAATTTTATAAGATCTTGTATCTTCCTTAGGTATCTCTAAACATTTTTTTGATAAATTATTTAAAACTTTACTTGTATAAATGGTAGGTCATTTAACTTGATATTTTTCACAAGCTAGTTATTGGATGCCAGGTTAATCTATGTAATTTTCTAGTCATTTAACTATAGTTAGTAATATTATGTATTTTTAAAAATCTTACCTCTTGGGTTAGACATCAAATATCTATATATAATTTTAAGTCCCCTTTAGTTTATTTTGTCAATGTTAAATCAACATTCCAAATGTTTGGGTCCTTAAAGGGACATTCACAAAGTATATTGTGTATAGATTTTTAAAAATATCATAAAAGAATTTAAACATATTTATAAAGTAATATAGAATTACATTCAGTCTTTAAATATACTTTTTAAAAAATACATCAATGCACATATCTTAGTCAATTACATAAGGCATCTATATGCAACCAACAATCAGCATCAAAATAGCCTATGTAGATATGTATTTAATCCAAGAATATATATAATTACAATATAATGATTGAATAACAAAACATATTAAATTGGTCAAATATTCGAATATTATACAAAATGCATACATAACATATAGCTTAATGTCCCTCTAAGCTGAAGGCTCAAAAATACCTCCTTTAATAAATATATTTCAGTCAGTCACAATCTAGAAGTTAATCTAAATTTGCTTTACTCATATGTTAGACTAATTTAGCAAAAGGAAGGTGCCTAGGTTTCTGATATTTTAAGCATTATTGTGAAATGTTTCTTTAAAGGGACATGAACTAAAAATATACTTAAAGATAGACAGTTAAAAAATTAATGATTTATACATTCTGAATGAGTATTCTATTTTAAGCAACTTTAAAAATTGTCTTGTATTATGAATGCTCCTTGTGATGTTGCTATCATTACTTTAAAATAAAGGCATTAAAAAGATAATTTATTTGCTTCAGTACTCTGGACAGAACTTGCTTGTTTTGTTTGGAATAATTGATCCAACAATCGTCAAGGACAACCCAGGTTTTTTGGAAACAATTGTCCGTAATATAAAATATCATTATTGATTTGCAAAGAAAGATAACAAGATAATTGTTAACATTTGATAATCGGATTAAATTATAAAGTTGATTAACATTTCATGCTCAATCTGAATCACCAATGCTAAATTTGTTTGGACAGTGTCCCTTTAAGAGCTTTAAATAGTGTATTTACTTATCTTCCTATCTTGACATACTTTGCTTGAAAAGCATATCGAGATCGGCTCAGTAGATGAAGACTGGTGGATGCACAGAGATGCCTTATGTGATTGGCTCAACCATGTGCATTGAAATTTCTTCTGTTTAGGATATATAAATACTAAGAGAAATTGATTTACATTTTAAAGTCTAAACAATCTTCTATCTCTACAGATCATTTGATACAATTGTTTGTTTGCAATGTCTATTTAAAAATAAAGACGCCATTGCACAATAACATATATGAGCACTTCAGAGAAATACAAGCTCGAGGTTTATTTGCTAATAACAAACAAACCTGTAGTTTAACATTTATAAACAGATTATCAAAGTTAATGACATTCTAACCTGAATTTGAACATTAAGAAATATTGCGTGGGAAACGCATCTTGAAACACCAGATTAGCATCTTTAAACATTAGTCTAATGTCACGCAATAGCACACAATCAATGTGCATTATAAAGACATTTAATAGAGCAATGTCAATAATTCTCAATAAGTCAACAAATTTATTTTAAGAACAATAAAGACATACAATATTAAATGTGTATTTGTATTAAAGAAACAGACCGTTATTAAACCGAGAAATGTCTACAACATTTAATAATGTGACAGTATTAGATTTTAAAGAGGATTTAATCATTAATATTTAACGGATCACGGATATTAAATCTGCGTCACACATATCCGCATGACAGGCCCATGAGTTACAAATAAGTCTACATGAAAAATGAAGTAACAGCACCACCAAGCGGTATGTGTAAGGAAGTTACTAAGATATGAAACATTAAGGAACGGCCAATCCGAGTTCATCACACAAACACAACTTGAGTCAGGATGGTCTCACAGACATTATAACAATATTTCAAACTTTTATCCAATCAGATGTACAGATAACTTGTCCCATGGTGCATCTCATGTTTACTTCACCATATAAAAGTCCATTACACGTTGCCATCTTTGTCAGTTCTCTAATGCCTGCAGGCAGTATATATTATAATAATATATATTTTGGAAAACCCAGCAGGCATGTCAGTTCCCAGGTTCACCAAGGAGGAGAGCGCTGCACTGGTCCACGCCGTCAAGGACTTTTATCCCCAGCTGTTTGGGAACAAGAGGAGGTTGACAGATGCGCCTGTTAAGAAGGCCCTCTGGGAGTCTATCACCAATGCGGTTAGATTGGTGTGTGACGTCCAGAGGACCCCGGATCAGATCATGAGGAGATTCGGAGATATGAGGTTGCGTTTATCCAAAAAAGTCAACCTCATAAGGGACTGGGTACAAGCCCGTAAAAGAGGTGGCAAAAGAGAGGCCCCGCGGAAAATGTACCTTCTCCCTTATGAGGTGACTTTATGCGAGCTCCTCAATCTCCGGGTCCCCAAAAGATTTCGATCCTCGCCATCCTCGGCCTCCTCTTCTTCCCTCCCAGCTGCGGGATCTGAAAGTCCTGACGCGGGGGCCAGGGCAGATGCTTCTCCGTCCGGTGGCCTGGGAGGAGATAGAGAATCTGAACAAGGTAATTATCCAACTTCATATAATATCTTAATATTTGTTATTTTTATCCAAATATGTGTATATAGTCAGATACTAAACCTATACAGATCTCACAACATACACTACATATGATGTTTAGATATCTGATTTTAGATTAGTGACACATGAAATAGGAATGATGTTTCTTGCGCTCTACAGAATATGCGTCACAGAGCGGAAATGTAATTTCTCATCCACGTTAACATGGCTTTGCTGTAAGTGGCATTGCTTTATACATGTTGGTCAAATGACGGATGCGTAATTCCGCTTGGAATCATTGCGCAATGATCGCGAAAATGGAATTTATCATCCACGTTAACATGGCTTTGCTGTAAGTGGCATTGCTTTATACATTTTGGTCAAATGACGGATGCGTAATTCCGCTTGGAATCATTGCGCAATGATCGCGAAAATGGAATTTCTCATCCACGTTAACATGGCTTTGCTGTAAGTGGCATTGCTTTACACATGTTGGTCAAAATTAAATGTGAATTATTATATTAGTGAAGAATACAGTATTCTTATTTTCAATATTATAGCTAATAAAAAACGAAGAATACAAAAAAATTATAACATATGGCCATCAATTGATGATTATGAAATAACACCAAAAAATTATTAAAGATACAGTAAACAACACAACTGATTGAAAATAAGAGTACAGGATATATTTATCATGAATTTAATTGAGGAAACAATTAACTCATGGGACTACCAAAGGATTAATAGTTTTAAATTGATTTGTTAATAATGTAAAGATTTTAAACATGGCATGATTTGTATTAATGATATGCAATCCTCATTTAATATATTACAGATATGGATGTTGCTGCTGGATCCTCAAGCCAGGGCTTGTCACAGTATGGTATGTCTCATTTTAATTGACATTTGTCTTAGAAACATGGACAGAACATTACATACTAAATCCACATTGTTCAATATTTATATGTAATGTCCCTTTAATAGATGAAAATTTAAATAATTCTTCGGATATACTTAAATAACATATTAGATTTGAATTGCATGCTCAATACCATTCATTACATCAACATATGGAGTAGAGAATTCATTAACACCAACATTGTCAAATCAATTTAATTTTATATTAAAGGGATACTGAGCTACAATTATTAATGTTGTCATTCAGATAGAGTATGCAATATTAATAAACATTTAAATATAATACTATCATCATATGTGACATATTCTATTGCTAAATGTATTTTAAAATCAAGAATGTACGTTTATCTGCATCTCAATTTTGGATGACCAACCTGGGTTTTTATGGATGATTGGTGGATACCTTCAACAAACAATATTTATTGAATCCAATATTGCTTATCTGCCTTTAAGATTAAAATTTAGCAACATTAAAATTATAATAGGAGTCAATGTTAAATCATTTTGAACAGTTTGAACAGAGAAATCAATGATTTAAATTAATCATGTCAGTGTCCCTTTAAGACAAAATAGATTCATTCATCTTTACATTCTTTGGATTAAACAATATTGATATATAATTCACATATTCACTGTTGGAGTTACTTTATAGATATCAGCATACTCTAACAGCACCATGATTACATATTTCTAATAATCAATTTTGTTTTGTATTGTGATAAATATGTGTTGTGTCCTAAACAAGATTACTGTACATTGCACAAATGGCTCGATGTGCCACATGTGTTTGTTTAGATTTGTCAACAGCTGCTCTTCAAAATGTGGTTTGTGTGTATTCTTTTAAGAACATTGATCAATGGGTATATTTAGATATGCAATAGCATCGTATGAGATGATTTTGATGTCTAATATAGTCTGAAATTAAACATATGTTCAATACAGAATTTTTAACAGAATCCCCTTGATTCAATCAAGCATTTTCTGGTGTAATGACTGCTCTATTCTTCACATTTTCAAGTTGATTAATGGTAAAATTCGAGACAGATGTGATTTAGTGATATCCCAAATGTGTTTCATAATATATATCTATATCATTCATAGAGAGAGTTGGTGTGGTGAGCCCACAGGAATCCAGCAGTGACATAGAGCCGCCTTTGCGGTCTCCTGGTAAGTCCATTGACTCATTTATATGTAATTGAAGGTGTATTGGTAATCAATATTATGAGCATGATTCTGATGAAGCATAACATTTGAAACAAACATATAATTTTCTCTTCTGATTATATATTAATTTTCTTTTAATATTGAACGATTAATAATTTAAACTTTATTAGTCTACACATTTGTTATTCAGAAGATGTATAACATATGTTTGTTTCCATGTTCTTTTTTGACAACAGTCATCAAGTGATACACACATGAGAAATCTTAAATGTTCTATGTACTATGCTTTTATGATTTTTACATTAATCCAAACAATACATCGAAAATATGAATCATTGAGAATAACAAATCTAATGTAATTTGTATGCTCCATCAAAATGATGTAAATCATAACTTTGGGTGTGTATATCTTTAATGCAACATTGATGTGTGTCTTTGAACAACAGTAACATATGTTATAATATCTGTTGTTAACGTGTATACAACATGTTATGTTTTACAGAGATTGATTTAACATATGTGACGGAGGAGGAAGAGGCTGCCATGGAGTCTAATGGTATGTGAAATATATCTATCATGTTTCCAACATGTTGGTTTATTTGAAATAATTTCATTGAAGACATTCAAAGTCTACAGCTTTTGCACTTTAAAAAGGAATATTATTTGTCTGTTCAAATACACTACTGCCCCCTTTCTATATCAGGCAGCATGAAAAATTTTGAATAGAAAATATTTAAAATTCATGCCATCATTATGTCACATGCATATTCCAGGCCAAAACACAATAATAATGTTATAATTGTACAGACAGTAATTGATATTCATCTGAGTGCCTATATGCATACCATATCCTCATTTCAGAATTGTTTACAAATTCAAACACACTTCGAAGTATATTGAAAACATAATCAATTTGAAATGCGTTGATTTGATTTCATGATGTATGAGATGTTAATATATTTTTTTTAATTTTTCAGATGGATCCACCACTTCTGGTCATCTGGTTTCCACCCCTGCCCAGTCCCCTGCACAGTCACAGACCCCTCCCCATGCACAGACCCCTGACCATGCCCAGACCCCTGCACAGACCCAGACCCCTGCCCATGACCAGACTCCTACCCATGACCAGATCCCTGCCGGCCCTTCCCATTTATCATTTCCTGTCCCTCCCAAAAAACGCCCCTACACCCCCCTTCGCCGCTCTCCCCGTATTATGGCCCGTACAGCTGCCCAGACCCAAACTCCCCACTCCCCAGCTGTACGGCCTACCCTGGAGCGGCAGCTCACCCCTCCCCAAGCCAATACCATCCCTCCCCAAGCCACTCCCATCCCTCCCCAAGCCAATCCCATACCTCCCCCCTGTCTCAACCTTCATTGTCCTGGGTGTCGGATTGTCCTTCCCAGGCACAGCTGTAAGTATCATTCAAAATACACGTTATAAGATACTTAAAGGTACAGTGAAGGTAAATATTTTCGATTGTGATTCAAATACAGCATGCAATGTTAATCAAATTTATAATTTACTACTCTTATGAATTATTCTTCATTCTCTTGATATCTTTATTGAAACAAAGAAATGCCTATAATTAGTTTAAACAATAAAAAAATTCTGGCCATCATTTCTTTATTGTTGGATGAATGTATCCATCAACCAGCAGGGACAAACAAAGTTGATAAACAAATATTGGCTTCCCTAAAAAGCAACATTCTTGCATTCAAAATCTAGCTATAGAATTCAAACATTTAATGAATATGTGTAGGTTTTAAAGATTTGTAATGTCATGCTCTATCTGAATCAGTCCATTAAATATTTAGGTTCAGTGTCCCTTTAATTGGATATCACTACATATACCAATCACCACTACTTGGATCCAACAATTAATGTACAAATGTTGACACATTATCTCTTGTCTAACCCAGTGGGAATGTAATTTCTTCAGGTTGCTATGTTTACACAGCTTGTCCTCAATGCCAAAATGTTTAAGGCTAGGTGTGCCTACCACAGTATAATTGAAATATTTAAATTGCTAATGTAAGTACAATGTAAATCCTTTAACAAGATTTGATACACTCAAGCTGTATAAGTGGATCATCTAAAACCAATTAAAGGGGACAACATGTTTGAGTAAAATGTCCCTTTAATGATTTCTGTCTGTCTGAATAACCTAATTCATGTGTAAAGAATAAATGTAAACTAATTGATGTAAAGAATTATTTGTCTTTATGATGACAATGTATCTTTTCTAATTTTTTCGTCTGTTGTGTAATTATCCTTAATATTTAATGTATTCTTTATTTTAGGCTGTGACTCAGCATGGCTCATGCTAGAAGGTATAGCAAGAGTAGAGCAGGCCGTGTTGAGGAACGCAGCTGTCCTGAGAGGGATGAACGACACCATGCAGGCCCAGCTCCGGGTTCAGGACTTGACTCTGCGTGCAATTATGAGATTAAGTTCAAGGCCTGAATCTGGAGCTGGACATGCACAGGACAATGAAGAGGATGACCAGTAAGTGGAGGATCTGGAGATGCTCCATGGTGGCAGATAAGAATCCTCCGTCCACATGTAGATTTTTTTGTTTTATTGTTGCCATTTGGCCTTTTTAAAAGTTTATTGTTGTGCCTGTTGCACTCTTTTACCTTGTCATATGTCTCCAATGGGGCTATGGTGGCCCTTGGCAACTCTCTTCATGGACTGTGATGCACTGTGTTACCTTGTCATATGTCTCCAATGGGGCTATGGTGGCCCTTGGCAACTCTCTTCATGGACTGTGATGCACTGTGTTACCTTGTCATATGTCTCCAATGGGGCTATGGTGGCCCTTGGCAACTCTCTTCATGGACTGTGATGCACTGTGTTACCTTGTCATATGTCTCCAATGGGGCTATGGTGGCCCTTGGCAACTCTCTTCATGGACTGTGATGCACTCTTTTACCTTGTCATATGTCTCCAATGGGGCTATGGTGGCCCTTGGCAACTCTCTTCATGGACTGTGATGCACTGTGTTACCTTGTCATATGTCTCCAATGGGGCTATGGTGGCCCTTGGCAACTCTCTTCATGGACTGTGATGCACTGTGTTACCTTGTCATATGTCTCCAATGGGGCTATGGTGGCCCTTGGCAACTCTCTTCATGGACTGTGATGCACTGTGTTACCTTGTCATATGTCTCCAATGGGGCTATGCTGGCCCTTGGCAACTCTCTTCATGGACTGTGATGCACTCTTTTACCTTGTCATATGTCTCCAATGGGGCTATGGTGGCCCTTGGCAACTCTCTTCATGGACTGTGATGCACTCTTTTACCTTGTCATATGTCTCAAATGGGGCTATGGTGGCCCTTGGCAACTCTCTTCATGGACTGTGATGCACTGTGTTACCTTGTCATATGTCTCCAATGGGGCTATGGTGGCCCTTGGCAACTCTCTTCATGGACTGTGATGCACTCTTTTACCTTGTCATATGTCTCCAATGGGGCTATGGTGGCCCTTGGCAACTCTCTTCATGGACTGTTATGCACTGTGTTACCTTGTCATATGTCTCCAATGGGGCTATGGTGGCCCTTGGCAACTCTCTTCATGGACTGTGATGCACTGTGTTACCTTGTCATATGTCTCCAATGGGGCTATGGTGGCCCTTGGCAACTCTCTTCATGGACTGTGATGCACTGTGTTACCTTGTCATATGGCTCATATATTCCTTATTTTTACAAGATTATTTATAAACGTTGTGGATGTTTTCTTACATACTAATAAAAGACATTTTATTGCACGAATCTTTGTCCTGATTCTTCATGTTATTTTTTGAAAGCTCTAGTTTATGTTGTTGATCCTTAAAGGGACCTACCAAAAAATTTTTTTTAAATAAAATCATATATGTAAGACAATTGTAAATGACTTTAAGATTAACATCTCCAATGTAATCTTATTATTTGTCTTTATATATTTTTCTCTTAGCTTTATCATTGCATGATTATGATTAGCATAGTAATGGTTTTATATATGTATATATAGATTGTTATTTGTGTATATATGTATATTTCAATGTTCAGATCCATGTGTGTATTTAGAAACTCTGCATGACTTGATGCACCTTTACCAAATGATCTGAGTATTGATACAATGATATAATCCCTGTAAAGTGTTCATTTTATTGAAATAGTATTGTCTATGTGTATGCTCTTTTTAAAAACAAAATCATGTTCCTTTAAGTGATGGTGAGCACAATTGTTAATGAATGTATTTCCATTTCTAAAGCGTTTTTGTCCTTTTTACATGAACAAGGACATATAATCTTATTAATAAACAATCTTATTGTAATGTTGACAGCACATGTATTTCATTTTCAATTCTATATTATTGTAAAAGTGTAACCAAATAAATCTCTGTGTGTACTGCAAATATTTTAGATGATGAATATTTGTTAACAAATATGTTAACAAAATACATCTCCTCCCATATATGGCTATAGGTAGGCTGACAATAATTAAACTTGAATAAATGACACGTTTAATCAATCCATGTATAACTATTGTTATTCCACAACAATCCAAACATATCTTAAAACATCAATGGCATATGTATTTCTCATGTGTATCTTTTAAATGTTAAAGATATACACCATAGCTATAGTTCAAGGGACAGTCAAGTCCGAAAAGATGATTCATGATTTGGTGACATTCCTAGATATCAATCTAGACACATACTAGTTCCTAAAATATAAATACGTTTCTTAGTGATATGCCAAGATGTCACTGAGTCCTTGTATTGGCTGCGGTTTTTCAGCGATCTCGGATGCGCCATGTTGCTTAAGACGTCACCTGCCAGGCTTTCCAATGATTCCTTGTATTGACTGACGTTCTTACGTGATCAAGAATGTGCCTTTTATTGGATTGCGTTTTGACGCGATCAAGGATGCGCCTTTTTTTGGGCGTTCTTACGTGATCAAGAATGTGCCTTTCATTGGATGGTGTTCTTACATGATCAAGGAAGCGCCATGTTAAGACGTCACATGCAAAGGTAAAAAAACGTCTGATTGTATTACGTAGTCCCGCAATATTTGTGCACGTTAAAAACGTTTGTGACTGCAGCCAATTTTAAAAACCTTGCGAATATGTATTATTTGCATCATGTTACATTGTTGACCCGTAGCTGATAAAGACCACCACATTCTCTTTTGCTGGATGTCTGGTTGAATAAACGAACGAAAGCAAAATGTTTTCATGCATATGATATTTCGAGGCAAGTGCAAATCTCTATAGTCCATGTTTAATATGTTTGTCAACAATGTTCCTTTTTCTGAAAAATGACTGTTGTGTTTAATGTTAAACATATCTAATTAATAAATATGCGCTATTGTGTTAGAATAAAGTAATCAATATGCATTTATATTTATCATATGCTAAATATATGATGCCGACTTCTTCTAAATGTAATTTCGTTGTATATTTTATTAAAGGTTCATTAGACACTCACATTATAAATCAAAAGCTTTTATTTTGTCTCTAGTTAGATAGTCCATTGTTTAACCAATACGTTTAATTTTGCTTCTGTTCTAAGAAAATTTAAGTAATTTTCAGACTCCTCGCAAAGCCTCTGAGTTTCATGTGAGTACCATCTCCTGCTTTCTCCTGTTTGTGTAAAGGGTCTTTTCATATGTTAATGATGGGGTATTGTCTTGTTTTACGTTTGTAATGGGGGTTCATCTATATTTTCAATAGAGCTAACCCGATTTTCTTTGAAAGTGTTTGAAGCTTTGTAATATTGATATCAGTATATGTTAATCTTGTTGTTTGTAGTAGTGTCTATTACATACAGTTCTGTTAAAAATATAGTATACTGTCCCTTGAATGCAAATGTTTTTTGTATCATGTATGAGTTACACATTGTTTAATCTTCAAATATATTATTGTTAGCATATTTTCACCCCCCCACTCCTAAAAGGACTTTAAACCATATTCATTGTTCAAACATATTCATTGTCTTTCCAATAAAATATTAACACAATAATGTCTCTTTAAGAAAATAGACTTTATTTAACACGTCAATATAAATGTGATTTCAATATTTATTTTTTCACAAAGTACATGTAGATATACCAACAAGCTTCAAATATGTGTTAGCATATGTAATTTTGTTAAAGGGACAGTTTAGAAAACAATGTTTTTCATTATTCTAAAAGTCAATTATGTAATATCAATGATATCAAATGTTTCTCACCAATTGATCATTTGTCTTTGTTTATTTAAATTTGCTAGCTAAACCTATGAGGTTCGTGTGCTCATTTCTTGGAGCTTGAAGAGTGCATGTAATCATTATACAATTTGACCACTAGAGGGCATTTGGATAGCATTTGTATATGTAAAACCTTGTGCTCATACAGCAAATTATTTTCCATGTATTGCTCATTGATATCTAAAAGGTTGTTATATCAGAACAACAAATAAGTGGTCATTTTTCCTAGTCATAGATACAAGGTTAAGCACATAAGTCACACGTATTTCTCCATGTTTTGTTGTTTCCAACTTGATAATGCGTAATACAGTGTTTTCTTTGTAATCAATAATTTTCTGGCTGTCCCTTTAAGCTGTGTTATTGGCATTCAAACAGTAATATGCCATCATGGATAATTGTAATGGTAATTTTGTTTGCGATTCGGGAAACAGTTTGGACATCACATCACAGAAACCAATCAATATCATGAACAAGGATAGGTATGTAATGATGTGGTTTTCACACACTTATAACCCACACTCTGCAAACAATCTGCCTCCATGGACCCGGTCCCATAGAAGTCGATTATATACAGAGTGTGGTCCACAAGTGTATGAAAACCACATCATCACATACCTATCCATTACACATTAAATTAAAAAAACCATTAAAGATGAAAACAAATACTTACTTCCTCTTCCCTACCCTCTTCCCACGGGGCTGAGGCTCTGGGAGAGGCAACTGCCGACTCTGAAGAGTTCTCCTTGGAGATGTTGTGGGAAGAGTGGAAGGAAGAGTACTGGGATGACCAAGGTGAGGAGGAGAAGATGGCTGAGGAGGAGAAGATGGCTGAGGAGGAGAAGATGGCTGAAGAGGAGGAGTAGATGGCCCGGCAGGAGTAGATGGCCCGGCAGGAGTAGATGGGCCGGCAGGAGGAGATGGGCCGGCAGGAGGAGATGGGCCGGCAGGAGGAGGCCCAGCAGCAAGAGGCCCAGCAGCAAGAGGCCCAGCAGCAAGAGGCGGACCAGGAGGTAGACCAGCATGCGCCTCCCGGAAAAAATTGAACATCTCTTGATGCAGATGAAATATTCTGTTTTGTCCTTCTTCGATTCGATTGAGTATGGTGATTATTTTGTTTTGACCTTCAATTATTAGATTTTGGCCATCAAGTATTCTATTGCGTCCTTCGATATTTTGTATCCGGGAGGTACGCATCTGGTCTATGTAGTCCAGTAGAACCCGCACCTCCGCTATTTCCTCTTGTTGTGCTTGTTGGTGTACCCGTGCACGGCGGGGTGCCCGTGCACGGCGGTGTGCGGGTCCTTAAAGGTCCTCGGGTTCCGCGGGATCCTCCTCTGCTTCCGGGGCCTCTTCAGCAGCTCCCGTGCGCTCTTCGTCACGGGGGGGCCTCTTCCCTCCGAAGTGGAAATTCCTCCCCACCACTCTCATCCCGGGGAGATGCATGAGGCTGTGGTTCCTGTGCTGCCTCCTCCCCAGACTCTGTATATTTTAAAAAAAAAAAATGTATATATTAGCATATTTGCAAATCAAGCTTTAAATGACTTAGCTTACGATACAATTACAAATGCAGAATCATTAATCCACTTTGAAATCTAACAAACAATCAATACGATTTCAGCTTTTTCTAAACCGTGTTTGTGATATGTGTGGTCAATGTGAATGTTTTTGCGTTTGTTTTCAGTCTGTTTAAATGCACACCTAACCTATAGCCTAGATACTGATGTAACCGCAAAGTAATTGAATGCGTGTAAACAACGTTATAGCATTAATCGGATCCTTAACACATGAAACCCAATGTTTTATCTTTCATGATTTAGAAGCATACATTTTTTATCAACTTTCTAATGTACTTTTCTTATCTAATTAGCTTCATTCTCTGGATATTCTTTGCTGAAAAGCATATCTAAATATGCTTAGAAGATGCTGATTGTTAGCTGAATATAGCTGCCTCCTGTGATTGTTTCACCGTGTGCATGGCTATTTCTTGATTAAAATATATCTCAAGAAGGATTCAAATTAGGTAATATAAGTACATTTGAATGTTTTGTCAAATTGTATTCGCTACCTCAATCATGAAAGTAAAGGTTTGCGTATAGTGTCCCTTGAAATACATTTGTATGTGAAATTATTGTTCAATGAGCTTACCGTCAGATGAGAGTGGCAGGTTCCCGGTATCAATTCCTCCGATACCGACTACTTCCACCTCGGAGATGCTGGGCCGCAACATTTCCTCCCATCGGCAGTACTCGATTTCAAGGGCAGGTCCGTCACCGGTTCCTGCGGCATGTCGTGCCTCCAGACCTAACTTTTTTTTGAGTTCCAATTTACAGTCCCGGTAGCGATGTTTGATCGAATCCATATCTCGGTTCCGGCCACCCACTGCATTGACTGCATTTCTGATCTCATTCCAGAGCCTCCTCTTGTCAGTCGGGGTTGTCTTTTGGTGCTGCAGCCTCCTATGCCTGGCCATAAAGGCCTCTACGAGGGCCTCCTTCTCCTCCATTGAAAACCTCGCCTCCCTAGTCGCCTTGGCCTTCCCCTGTGAAGCCCTACTCTGACCGCCACTGGGCCCAGCCACTTGGTCATCTTGAACCAAGTGGCTGGGTCCACCCACCGCTTCCACCCCCGCTTCCTGCCCCCCTTCCTGCTCCCCTTCCTGCCCTGTTCCTCTCCCCCTCCCTCTCCTCCCCCTCTACCTGTCCCCTGCCTGGCCTCCATCTGTTCCCTAAACTAAACCCCAAATAATCAAACAAAAAGTGAGTGTGATGAAATGAAAGGGGGTCAAAATAAAGAACTAAAAAGACAAAAAAAGTGCTGAAAGTGTGAGAGGGATGTAAAAAAACAAAGAGGGTAAGGAGTATTTAAATAAACCAAAAGAAGAAGAAGACTAAAAGGAGGATATGTAAACTAAATGTAACTAGGGGATGGGTATGGGGTATGGGATAAGAGTAAATGGGATGAAAGGGAATGGGACTACAAGGAATTGGGTATGGAGTGTAGTATGAGGGGGTAGGGGGTATGGAGTGTATGTAGTGTTATTGATAAATGTATGTATGTATTGAATGTGTTTGCGTGTAAATGTGTTAAGTGTACAGAAAAATCACTCGCTCGCTAACTCACACTACTACTAATTCTCACTAACTCACACTACTACTAATTCTCACTAACAAACACTCCCACTAACTCTCACTAACTACCAGTAACTTACGCTCCCACTAACAACTCTCACTAATAACTCCCACTAACTCACTCACGCTCCCACTAACAGACTCTCTCCCACTCCCACTAACTCCCACTAACTCACTCACGATAACACTAACAACTGACTCTCTCACGCTAACACTAACTCACTCTCAAAAATTCAACAACTCTCTAATATTAAACCTCCAATCTCCAAAGACCCAACAGCAACACAGTCAAAGAAGCCCTGCTTGTGTGGTGCTTATATACCCTGTGTAAATGTTTAATGATGTACCAATTTCCCTTGTAATTAGTGTTCAGGTGTGCTTTATTAGCAATTAATATTATTGCAATGTGTATTAGGTGTGTGAATTTGCGCATGCTCATTTTGAGTTATTTGTGGAATGTGTAGAATGCGATGATGTCATAGTGGTCGTTTTATCTAACATTGTCCAATAGTATTCTTTTTAAATGTGAATTTGCGATGGTGTGGTATTAGTGAAGTGTTGTATATGTATGTTTGTCCTAATATATAGTGATATTGAATGCGATTCTTTTTCTAGTGTATGTATATATTTTTTATTCCTTGTTGTTATTTTGCGATTTTCCGCATCTTAAAGTATATGCGTATTCCCCGTATTAAATTTTATTTCAAATCCCCCCGCTTGTGAATGTGTAATGCTTGTGTGCTTTGTTGATTGATTGTTGTTGTGACATTTGCGGGGTGTTATTGTTGTGCATGATGTGGTATGCGTCATATGACCGAGCTGTGCGTATTCTCGCGAGATCGAGTGTTAGGTGAAAAAATCAATTTTTTGCCTTTCCCATTGATCTCTATGGGAGACTGTCTAACGCGGGCAGGATTACGCGTGTGACATACACGCGTTAAGAGCATCGTTAGATGGTCTTATTTGAACTCTAAATACCGGAGTCAAACAATGCCATGCGTTAGACATAAAACACGCGTGGCGTTAGCAGGCCATCTACCGCCGAACTCTAAATCTAGCCGTAAGATTGCTCAGTGTTTGAAATGAGACAGGTTAACTTAAAACTGTTCAGTTTACACTACAGCTGACTTAGTTTTGAAATACATACCAACAAGCCTAAATCCTGCATTTAACCAGATCTAATGGTATAAGTACCACAGCTTATGGTCCCACCAAGACCATATAAAGTACAGCATTTTCAAAATCTATAAGTACAGCTGACAGATGGGAAAATTTGTACACTATATTTGAAGTGGTGCTCTTGGTTGGGGAAAATGGGAAAAAAACAAACAAACATATGTCAACCTTTTAAAGGTACTTTTCTTCATCTAGCCATCTACCCTGCTCATTAATGTACAATTTTGAATTCACAAAATTATTTTTGTTTGCACATTTACAAATATGATTCTTTAAAAAGTGATCTCTTAATTTCTGCATTTTTTTTATCATGCAAGTCACACACTGTTGATTTAGGGGATGCAAGGTGCATAAATGTTTCCTCCTGTGAGTGTTTCTGTGGGTGTATGTGTTTATGTCTTTGTGCTTTGGTTTGTGTCTCTATGTGTATGTATTTTTTATCTGTGGGTCTCTCTGTGAGGGTGGGTGTGTATGTCTTTGTGCATTTTCTGTGGATGTCTGTGAGGGTGTGTGCATATGTCTTTGAGCTTTTTCTATGGGTGTTTCTGTGAGGGTGTTTGTGTGTATGTATGTATGTATGTATGTATGTGTTTTCTGTGGATGTCTCAGTGAGGGTGTGTGTATGTATGTCTTTCTGTGTTTTTCATGTGGTTGTCTCTCTGTGTGTGTGTATATGTCTTTGTGTGTTTTCTGAGGCTGTCTCTGTCAGTGTTTCCTTGGGTGTATGTGCAAGTTTGAGTTTGTGTGTGTGTGTCCATTGTCTGTTCCTTTTTAGGACATTTTGACCTTAATTATTCACATCTTTCTACAGACTTTGAGACTAACAAGACCTTTCCGGAAGTAACCACTCCACCATTTAACCTTTAAATTATTGTTTAGGCAGTTCAGGGCCCTTCCTTTCAGCCACTGCATGCTGTTGTCGAAATTTAGTTGTCATCTTCCTTTACAAAAAGATAATCAGAACTCCATATTTTGTTTTCTAAATCTCCTTTTTTTACAAAACTGTAGTTTATCTCATTACTTGTCAGGTCAATGTAAACAAGTGCTGAGTGTCTGTTTGGGTTTCTGTGTCTGAGTGTGTTTCTTTGCGTGTCTGCTAGAGTGTCTATATGTGAATCCTTATGTGTGAGTGTGTTTGTGTGTTTCAGTGTATGAGTGTGTCTGTGTGTGTGTGTATGTTACTACCTTTACAACATTTCCAAGTTTAAATAGACAATTAAGAATAAAGTGCATATACATTTTAGTCACTTGGTCAAAAATTGCACATGTCAAAGGAGGGGGGGGGGCCTGATCAATGGTTGAGTCAGGGGCCCCAAAATTTCTAGTGGCGGCCCTGACTTTGATTGTAAAATTAGAGATTTTAACTATTAGATCATTGATCTGGTAAGATCGTTTATACATATAAAATAGGTTTTAATGTTTAGATTGAAAGCCATTTCTGTTGGGGTGTGTTAATCCATAAAATGTAGAACTTAATGACTTATTATGATCACTATATTAACTTGTGGACACACAACAACAGAAAAGGATAGATGGAGCCCTGATGTAAAACTGATTCAGGACACCTGTTTATGGGTGTGTCTTGGAAAAGGTAGGTAGGGTGAAATGCTCTATATATTCAGTGTAATTGATGCTAGGCTATCACAACTTGTTTTTAGACTACTCTTATTTTTGCTCTTGAAAAAGGCTATTGAAATAGTCAAAACATGTTTAGATTTGTTCTTAAATAAATTCTTCTGAAGCTGTACCTGATGACGTCCTGCTGGTGATTTTAAATAAAGGCTTATTTTTAACCACTATCCTGTGAGTATGCTCTAACTTGCACCACCAAAAGTTGCATGAAAGTTGCTGCACTATATTGAGCTTTTGTTTTGGAGGTGAGAGGAGCCAAAGGATTTTCATCTACAGAGGACGTCGGTAGCTTTAATCCCTTAAAGTGATACAGCGCCACCGACTTTGCTACATATCTTTCTAATTTACTTCTATTATCATTTTTTCTTCGTTCTCTTGGTATATTTATTTTAAAAAAACAGGAATGAAAGCTTAGGAGCTGGCCCATTTTTTGTTCAACTCCTGCGTAGCACTTGCTGATTGGATGGCTACATTTAGAAACCAATCAGCAAGCGCTACCCAGGAGCTGAACCAAACATGGGCCGGCTCCTTAGCTTGCATTCCAGCTTTTTAAAAATAAAGATACCAAGATAACGAAAAAAAAATTGATAATAGGAGTAAATTAGAAAGTTGCTTAAAATTGCACGCTCTATCTTAATCATGAAAGCTTAATTTTAAATAGACTATCCCTTTAAAATAAAAGACTTAAGACATTCATACATACACATACACACATACCTTTACACATGTACACACTAACCTTTGACCCTTTGGGCACTACACATACACCTTTAACATCCTCCCAAATATGAAATTTGTAGTTTCCCCCCCCCCCTCCCCCCCACCAGAAAAACAAGTGCAACCCTGAAGCTTTTACAAGCTATAAAGTGATTTAAATCTGTTAAAATTCATTCAAATAGTTTTCAAGGGGGCGTGTCTATTGAATACAAAGCAACATAATGCATTTTACATGTTTTTTTTTTAAAAACATTTATTTTATGTGCAGATCTTTTGCAATGTTGTGATTAATTTCTGATGCAAATATAAAATTATTTTAATTTCCTTTTTTCCAATTTAAATTATATTGCCATTTGAATGAAAAGTGTGAACACAATTTCCTCTTTGTATAAAAACTATTTACTCTATTTTAAAGATTATGAATATAAATCAACAAACTATTTTTGTTATTTAATTTCCTTATTAACTGTAACATATTTTGCCATAACTAATATGTTCTAAATAGACTTTAATAACGTTAAGAGAGATTTAATTGAATGTATTGAAATGATCTTTAATTACCTTTTGCATTAATTAGATATTTCAAATGGATTATTTTATGAATAGGACATCTATAATTATCTAGGATATGGTTGTTTAATTAATTAATTGAAATGTAATCATATTAATAAAGCAATAACTAAGAGCTAAACAGTTTAAACTGAATAGAGAAGAATTCC
This sequence comes from Bombina bombina, assembly GCF_027579735.1. Taxonomy (NCBI): domain Eukaryota; kingdom Metazoa; phylum Chordata; class Amphibia; order Anura; family Bombinatoridae; genus Bombina; species Bombina bombina. Next base: position 534,066,790 of record NC_069502.1, on the reverse strand, counting down.
TTTTAATTGCTCTTTTACCAATTTTGGGCCAGATTACGAGTGGAGCGCAAACATTTTTAATAAAGGGTATTATATATTTACTGTAAATATTTCACATTACAATGTTCTCTACATAGCAGAATATATTCTAAGTATTTTTAAATAGATATTCCTTACATATATCTGCATATATCTATACCAACAATATATGTAATTATATATATATATATATATATATATATATATATATATATATATATATATATATATATATATATATATATATATATATATATATATATATATATATATATATATTACATAAAAGGGATGAGCACTAATATAAGAATATGAAGGGTAAAGAAAATAGAAAAGTGCTTGAGACTGAGGTACCAAGATACCTCAAAAAATGTCTCCGCACTAATAATCTAAGCAGTCTATAGAAGCAAACTAATGACACAAAAGTGTGGCATCAAAATGTAAGCAATTTAATGAACAAAAAATAACAAAATAACAAAGAAAATAAAAAACTCCCTAAACAATCAGACATAGATGCATACAAAACAAACATGGAACACAAGATAAACTGGGCGTCCCCAGTTAGCAAAAAAATTCAGAGTCAGTCCAGACTATGATGAAATGTATAAGCTTATAAGCAAAGCAGAAGCTGTAGCAAAGTTAGATGCAAGCGGTAATATGAGACAGTTCATGCATTTGTATCAACATGCTGTGTCACAAATTGTAGCGACTTATAAGTAATGAAGCAGTTCATGCAGTATGAGGCAGTTCATGCATTTGTATCAACATGCTGTGTCACAAATTATAGCGACTTATAAGTAATGAAGCAGTTCATGCAGTATGAGGCAGTTCATGCATTTGTATCCACATGCTGTGTCACAAATTATAGCGACTTATAAGTAATGAAGCAGTTCATGCAGTATGAGGCAGTTCATGCAGTTGTATCCACATGCTGTGTCACAAATTGTAGCGACTTACAAGTAATGAAGCAGTGCATGCAGTATGAGGCAGTTCATGCATTTGTATCAACATGTTGTGTCACAAATTGTAGCGACTTATAAGTAATGAAGCAGTTCATGCAGTATGAGGCAGTTCATGCATTTGTATCCACATGCTGTGTCACAAATTATAGCGACTTATAAGTAATGAAGCAGTTCATGCAGTATGAGGCAGTTCATGCATTTGTATCAACATGCTGTGTCCCAAATTGTAGCGACTTATAAGTAATGAAGCAGTGCATGCAGTATGAGGCAGTTCATGCATTTGTATCAACATGCTGTGTCACAAATTGTAGCGACTTACAAGTAATGAAGCAGTTCATGCAGTATGAGGCAGTTCATGCATTTGTATCAACATGTTGTGTCACAAATTGTAGCGACTTATAAGTAATGAAGCAGTTCATGCAGTATGAGGCAGTTCATGCATTTGTATCAACATGCTGTGTCCCAAATTGTAGCGACTTATAAGTAATGAAGCAGTTCATGCAGTATGAGGCAGTTCATGCATTTGTATCAACATGCTGTGTCCCAAATTGTAGCGACTTATAAGTAATGAAGCAGTTCATGCAGTATGAGGCAGTTCATGCATTTGTATCAACATGCTGTGTCCCAAAATGTAGCGACTTACAAGTAATGAAGCAGTTCATGCAGTATGAGGCAGTTCATGCATTTGTATCCACATGCTGTGTCACAAATTGTAGCGACTTATAAGTAATGAAGCAGTTCATGCAGTATGAGGCAGTTCATGCATTTATATCAACATGTTGTGTCACAAATTGTAGCGACTTATAAGTAATGAAGCAGTTCATGAAGTATGAGGCAGTTCATGCATTTGTATCAACATGCTGTGTCACAAATTGTAGCGACTTATAAGTAATGAAGCAATTCATGCAGTATGAGGCAGTTCATGCATTTGTATCAACATGCTGTGTCCCAAATTGTAGCGACTTATAAGTAATGAAGCAGTTCATGCAGTATGAGGCAGTTCATGCATTTGTATCAACATGCTGTGTCCCAAATTGTAGCGACTTATAAGTAATGAAGCAGTTCATGCAGTATGAGGCAGTTCATGCATTTGTATCCACATGCTGTGTCCCAAATTGTAGCGACTTATAAGTAATGAAGCAGTTCATGCAGTATGAGGCAGTTCATGCATTTGTATCAACATGCTGTGTCCCAAATTTTAGGGACTTATAAGTAATGAAGCAGTTCATGCAGTATGAGGCAGTTCATGCATTTGTATCAACATGCTGTGTCCCAAATTGTAGCGACTTATAAGTAATGAAGCAGTTCATGCAGTATGAGGCAGTTCATGCATTTGTATCAACATGCTGTGTCCCAAATTGTAGCAACTTACAAGTAATGAAGCAGTTCATGCAGTATGAGGCAGTTCATGCATTTGTATCAACATTCTGTGTCCCAAATTGTAGCGACTTATAAGTAATGAAGCAGTTCATGCAGTATGAGGCAGTTCATGCATTTGTATCAACATGCTGTGTCCCAAATTGTAGCGACTTATAAGTAATGAAGCAGTTCATGCAGTATGAGGCAGTTCATGCATTTGTATCAACATGCTGTGTCCCAAATTGTAGCGACTTATAAGCAATGAAGCAGTTCATGCAGTATGAGGCAGTTCATGCATTTGTATCAACATGCTGTGTCACAAATTGTAGCGACTTATAAGTAATGAAGCAGTTCATGCAGTATGAGGCAGTTCATGCATTTGTATCAACATGCTGTGTCCCAAATTGTAGCGACTTATAAGTAATGAAGCAGTTCATGCAGTATGAGGCAGTTCATGCATTTGTATCAACATGCTGTGTCCCAAATTGTAGCGACTTATAAGTAATGAAGCAGTTCATGCAGTATGAGGCAGTTCATGCATTTGTATCCACATGCTGTGTCCCAAATTGTAGCGACTTACAAGTAATGAAGCAGTTCATGCAGTATGAGGCAGTTCATGCATTTGTATCCACATGCTGTGTCACAAATTGTAGCGACTTATAAGTAATGAAGCAGTTCATGCAGTATGAGGCAGTTCATGCATTTGTATCAACATGCTGTGTCCCAAATTGTAGCGACTTATAAGTAATGAAGCAGTTGATGCAATATGAGGCAGTTCATGCATTTGTATCCACATGCTGTGTCACAAATTGTAGCGACTTATAAGTAATGAAGCAGTTCATGCAGTATGAGGCAGTTCATGCATTTGTATCAACATGTTGTGTCACAAATTGTAGCGACTTATAAGTAATGAAGCAGTTCATGCAGTATGAGGCAGTTCATGCATTTGTATCAACATGTTGTGTCACAAATTGTAGCGACTTATAAGTAATGAAGCAGTTCATGCAGTATGAGGCAGTTCATGCATTTGTATCAACATATTGTGTCAAAAATTGTAGTGACTTACAAGTAATGAAGCAGTTTATGCAGTATGAGGCAGTTCATGCATTTGTATCAACATGTTGTGTCACAAATTGTAGCGACTTATAAGTAATGAAGCAGTTCATGAAATGTAATTCTTGCCCATAACAGCGTGATATGCAGAGATGTGTAAGCTTGTTAATTAACAGTTCCTGTCATGCATTTGCCTTAAACCAAAGTATACTGGTGGTGTAGAGGTTAAACTATCCTCTAAATGATGAAACGTGAGTACTAAAAGGTTTTGACAGCACCGGCACTCCAGGACCAAAGTCCGCCAGTAGAACACAGGGAATGCACTTCAATTACGCTCAGTGAGCGGTCTCACCCAATCCGTCTGGAATACAGGGTTACAAGGCAGCAGTGCTGCTGATATAATACACACTTGTCTGGAAGTCCGACACCACAGTGATGAGTAGATAAGGCACTGGAATAAAGCAAGGTAGTTTCAAACAAGCCCGCTTGCAGTTTGCGTGTGACATCACAACAGACAACGCACGTTTCGGGCTCTGCCCTTCAACTTGGCCTGTCACTCCAAGAGGGCCTCCTTCTTTTAAGGCTAGTAGAATAACGCCATGTTGATGAGTAACGCCATGTTCATGCCTCATACTGCATGAACTGCTTTATTACTTACTAGTCCTAAAGCCCGTTCACACAGGCCATTTTTTGCAGTAGAGCGGTCCCACCCCTTGCGCTCTCTCCCTCCCCCTCTCTTTTGCTCTCTCTCTCGCCCTCTCTTTTGAGCTCTCTCTCTCCCCCTCTCTTTTGAGCTCTCTCTCTCCCCCTCTCTTTTGCGCTCTCTCTCTCCCCCCTCTCTTTTTCGCTCTCTCTCCCCCTCTCTTTTGCGCTCCCCCTCGCCCCCTCTCTTTTGCGCTCTCTCTGCCCCTCTCTTTTGCTCTCTCTCTCCCCCTCTATTTTGCTCTCTCTCTCTCCCCATCTCTTTTGTGCTCTTTCTCTCCCATCTCTTTTGCGCTCTCTCTCTCCCCATCTCTTTTGCGCTCTCTCTCCCCCTCTCTTTTGCGCTCTCTCTTCTCCTCTCTTTTGAGCTCTCTCCCCCCTCTCTCTCCCCCCTTTCCTCTCTCTCCCCTCTCTCTCTCTCCCCCTCTCTTTTGTGCTCTCTCTCTCTCCCCCTCGTTTGCTCTCTCTCTCTCTCCCCCTCTCTTTTGCGCTCTCTCTCTCCCCCTCTCTTTTGTGCTCTCTCCCCCCCTCTCTTTTGCGCTCTCTCCCCCCCTTTGTTTTGCGCGCTCTCCCCCTCTCTTTTGCTCTCTCTCTCCCCTCTCTTTTGTGCTCTCTCTCCCCCTCTCTTTTGCGCTCTCTCTCTCCCCCTCTCTTTTGCGCTCTCTTCCAACTCTCTTTGCACTCTCTCCCCCCTCTTTTGCTCTCTCTCTCTCCCCATCTCTTTTGCGCTCTCTCTCCCCCTCTCTTTTGAGCTCTCTCCCCCTCTTTCTCTCCCCCCCTCCTCTCTGTCCCCCCTCCTCTCTCTCTCTCTCTCTCTCTCTCTCTCTCTCTCTCTCTCTCTCTCTCTCCCCCTCCTTTCTCTCTCTCTCTCTCCCCCCTCCTCTCTCTTTCTCCCCCCTCCTCTCTCTCTCTCCCCCCTCCTCTCTCTCTCCCCCTCCTCTCTCTCTCCCCCCTCCTCTCTCTCTCCCTCCTCCTCTCTCTCTCCCCCCCTCCTCTCTCTCTCTCCCCCCTCCTCTCTCTCTCCCCCCTCCTCTCTCTCTCCCCCCCTCCTCTCTCTCCCCCCCTCCTCTCTCTCTCTCCCCCCTCCTCTCTCTCTCCCCCCTCCTCTCTATCTCCCCCCTCCTCTCTCTCTCCCCCCTCCTCTCTCTCCCCCCCTCCTCTCTCTCTCCCCCTCCTCTCTCTCTCTCCCCCTCCTCTCTCTCTCCCCCTCCTCTCTCTCTCCCCCCCTCCTCTCTCTCTCTCTCTCTCTCTCTCCCCCTCCTCTCTCTCTCCCCCCTCCTCTCTCTCTCCCCCCCTCCTCTCTCTCTCTCCCCCTCCTTTCTCTTTCTCTCTCCCCCTCCTCTCTCTCTCTCCCCCCCCTCCTCTCTCTATCCCCCCTCCTCTCTATCCCCCCCCCTCCTCTCTCTCTCTCCCCCCTCCTCTCTCTCTCCCCCCTCCTCTCTATCTCCCCCCTCCTTTCTCTCTCTCCCCCTCTCTCTTTTGTGCTCTCTCTCCCGCCTCTTTTGCTCTCTCTCTATCTCCCCCTCTCTTTTGTGCTCTCTCTCTCCCCCTCTCTTTTGCGCTCTCTCTCCCCCTCTCTTTTGCTCTCTCTCTCCCCCCTCTCTTTTGTGCTCTCTCTCTCTCCCCCCTCTTTTGCTCTCTCCCCCCTCTTTTGCTCTCTCTCTCTCCCCCATCTCTTTTACGCTCTCTCCCCCCTCTCCCCTCCTCTCTCTCTCCCTTCCTCTCTCTCCCCTCCTCTCTCTCTCTCCCCGTCTCCTCTCTCTCCCCTCTCCTCTCTCTCTCTCTCTCTCACCCCCTCTCCTCTCTCTCTCACCCCCTCTCCTCTCTCTCACCCCCTCTCCTCTCTCTCTCCTCTCTCTCTCCCCTCCTCTCTGTCTCTCAGTCTACCCTCTCTAATCGCGACCTTGTCTGACCACACCCCCTTCATGCCCGGCCACGCCCCCTTTACGGACATTCCCGTCCGGTCATGCCCCCTTCACGTCGGCCACGTCCCCCTGCTCATGCCCGGCCATGCCCACTTCTGCTGCAGATAGGATCAGCAAGGGAATAGGATTCAAAGGCCAGGTGTGTTTGTCCTCGTGCTGTCTTTACTGCGCATGACAGCTTCGGACAAACACAATTGGCCTTTTATATAATAGGATAAGTTGCTATAATTTGTGACACAGCATGTGGATACAAATGCATGAACTGCCTCATATTGCATCAACTGCTTCATTACTTATAAGTCGCTACAATTTGGGAAACAGCATGTTGATACAAATGCATGAACTGCCTCATATTACCGCTTGCATCTAACTCTGCTACAGCTTCTGCTTTGCTTATAAGCTTATACATTTCATCACAGTCTGGACTGACTCTATGTCTGATTATGTATAGGATTTAGGGACTTTTTATCTTTTCTTTATGTTGTTTTGTTATCTTTTGTTCATTAAATTGCTTACATTTTGATTTCACACTTTTGTGTCATTAGTTTGCTTCTGTAGACTGCTTAGATGAGATAGAGAGAGAGAGTACAAAAATACTATCATATACTGTATATATATTTAGAAATATGTATTTATAAATTAATAGAACATAGTCTGCTATGTGCAGAACATTGAAATGTGAAATATTCATTTGGGGGAATATGTGAATGCGCACACTATATTGTAAGTTCAGCTTTTTGCTCTTGTCAGGTTTGCAACAAGCTTACTTCTACACAATAACGCATGACTGATCATTTGTTTTTATCAGCAGACCAAGCATTTTTAGAAAATTCCTAATTTGAGAAATTGCCACTATGAAATGTAAAAAAAAAAAAAAAAATTAAAAAAGGGTCATTTTCTATGGCACAGAATGTAAGCGTAGGGAGAGTTCGACTAGAGTGATAACCTACCCTGTAAGGTAAGTGCCTAGTTCTGTGGAAAATTGTAGCAATTTTCTTTATCGCTGTGGCTTAGTGTTCCCCTCTTCTTTCTCCTGCTGATCAACTTGGCTTTTTCCTCCGTCCCTTCCCCTTATTTGTTCTTTGTTTATTTTGTAGCTTTTGGGTGGTGACACTGTATCAGCTTCCTAACGGCTAGATTTAGAGTTTTGTCGGTAACGACCCGCGTAGCTAACGCTGGCTTTTTTCTGGCCGCACCTTTAAAATAACTCTGGTATTGAGAGTCCACAGAATGGCTGCGTTAGGCTCCAAAAAAGGAGCGTACAGCATATTTAACGCAACTTCAACTCTCGATACCAGAGTTGCTTACGGATGCGGCCAGCCTCAAAAACGTGCTCGTGCACGATTCCCCCATAGGAAATAATGGGGCTGTTTGAGCTGAAAAAAAACTAACACCTGCAAAAAAGCCGCGTTCAGCTCCTAACGCAGCCCAATTGTTTCCTATGGGGAAACACTTCCTACGTCTGCACCTAACACTCTAACATGTACCCCGAGTCTAAACACCCCTAACCTTACACTTATTAACCCCTATTCTGCCGCCCCCGCTATCGCTGACCCCTGTATATTATTTTTAACCCCTAATCTGCCGCTCCGTAAACCGCCGGCACTTACATTATCCCTATGTACCCCTAATCTGCTGCCCCTAACACCGCCGACCCCTATATTATATGTATTAACCTCTAACCTGCCCCCCACAACGTCGCAGCCAGCTACCTACAATAATTAACCCCTAATCTGCCGACCGCAAAGAGCCGCCACCTACATTATAGCTATGTACCCCTAATCTGCTGCCCCTAACACCGCCGACCCCTATATTATATTTATTAACCCCTAATCTGCCCCCCTCAACGTCGCCTCTACCTGCCTACACTTATTAACCCCTAATCTGCCGAGCGGACCACACCGCTACTATAATAAAGTTATTAACCCCTAATCCGCCTCACTAACCCTATAATAAATAGTATTAACCCCTAATCTGCCCTCCCTAACATCGCCGACACCTAACTTCAATTATTAACCCCTAATCTGCCGACTGGAGCTCACGCTATTCTAATAAATGTATTAACCCCTAAAGCTAAGTCTAACCCTAACACTAACACCCCCCCTAAATTAAATATAATTTTAATCTAACGAAATAAATTAACTCATTAAATAAATTATTCCTATTTAAAGATAAATACTTACCTGTAAAATAAACCCTAATATAGCTACAATATAAATCATAATTATATTATAGCTATTTTAGGATTTATATTTATTTTACAGGTAACTTTGTATTTATTTTAACCAGGTACAATAGCTATTAAATAGTTAAGAACTATTTAATAGCTAAAATAGTTAAAATAATTACAAATTTACCTGTAAAATAAATCCTAACCTAAGTTACAATTAAACCTAACACTACACTATCAATAAATTAATTAAATAAAATACCTATAATTATCTACAATTAAACCTAACACTACACTATCAATAAATAAATTAAATACAATTCCTACAAATAAATACAATGAAATAAACTAACTAAAGTACAAAAAATAAAAAAGAACTAAGTTACAAAAAATAAAAAAATATTTACAAACATTAGAAATATATTACAACAATTTTAAACTAATTACACCTACTCTAAGCCCCCTAATAAAATAACAAAGCCCCCCAAAATAAAAAATGCCCTACCCTATTCTAAATTAATAAAGTTAAAAGCTCTTTTACCTTACCAGCCCTGAACAGGGCCCTTTGCGGGGCATGCCCCAAGAAGTTCAGCTCTTTTGCCTGTAAAAAAAAACATACAATACCCCCCCAACATTACAACCCACCACCCACATACCCCTAATCTAACCCAAACCCCCCTTAAATAAACCTAACACTAAGCCCCTGAAGATCTCCCTAACTTGAGTCGTCTTCCCCCTGCCGAGCCAAATTCTTCATCCAAGCGGAGCAAGAAGAGGTCTTCCATCCGATTGAAGTCTTCATCCAAGAGGCATCTTCTATCGTCATCCATCCGGAGCGGAGCGGCAGCATCCTGAAGACCTCCGACGCGGAACATCCATCCTGGCCGACGACTGAACGACGAATGACGGTTCCTTTAAATGACGTCATCCAAGATGGCGTCCCTCGAATTCCGATTGGCTGATAGGATTCTATCAGCCAATCGGAATTAAGGTAGGAATATTCTGATTGGCTGATGGAATCAGCCAATCAGAATCAAGTTCAATCCGATTGGCTGAATCAGCCAATCGGATTGAACTTGATTCTGATTGGCTGATTCCATCAGCCAATCAGAATATTGCAGCCCTTACGGCAGATCCCCTGCTCATCCTGACTTACCCCTGATGTTTGGACGCTCTAAGAATGAGGCAGCTAGGAGGGGCGACCGCGTGAATAAATACAGGTAGAATATGTGATATGCATCTGTGCACTGAATACTACTGTCTGAAAAGAAAACAGTACCTGTGAATAAAGACGTGTGTTTCCATTGCTCCTCCTATGCTATGCCTTTAGAGCACTATTTGACTCAGTAACAATTGGGGTTAAAGTCTGAAGTGACTGGTCTCTATTCACCGGGGATTGTATAACTGCATCCATTTTGCATTAACGCTGCACCTGTTGGATTACAAATATCTGCAAGTCTTAAACGGACTGTTTTTGGTCTATTTTCCCTGGTGCACCAGATAACATTTTTTTGGCCAGCACTTTATAATACTTTTTTTGTGCGGGATCCACTGTATGAATGTGAATGTGTGTTTTGTGCATATAGTTAATAAATATTTATATCGTTTTGGATACATAGGCTTTTGTGTATTTATTTAGTTTTACAGTTGTGCTGGATTTACCTAGGCCTAGATTTGGAGTTTGGCGGTAGATGGGTTGTTAACGCTACGCAGGCTTTTTTCTGGCCACACCATAAAATTAACTCTGGTATCGAGAGTCCAAAAAAATGCTGCGTTAGGCTCCAAAAAAGGAGCGTAGAGCATTTTTACCGCAAATGCAACTCTCGATACCAGAGTTGCTTACGGACGCGGCCAGCCTCAAAAACGTGCTCGTGCACGATTCCCCCATAGGAAACAATGGGGCTGTTTGAGCTGAAAAAAAACCTAACACCTGCAAAAAAGCCGCGTTCAGCTCCTAACGCAGCCCCATTGTTTCCTATGGGGAAACACTTCCTAAGTCTGCACCTAACACTCTAACATGTACCCCGAGTCTAAACACCCCTAACCTTACACTTATTAACCCCTAATCTGCCGCCCCCGCTATCGCTGACCCCTGCATTATATTATTAACCCCTAATCTGCCGCTCCGTAAACCGCCGCAATTTACATTATCCCTATGTACCCCTAATATGCTGCCCCTAACACCGCCGACCCCTATATTATATTTATTAACCCCTAATCTGCCCCCCACAACGTCGCCTCCACCTGCCTACACTTATTAACCCCTAATCTGCCGAGCGGACCGCACCGCTACTATAATAAATGTATTAACCCCTAATCCGCCTCACTAACCCTATAATAAATAGTATTAACCCCTAATCTGCCCTCCCTAACATCGCCGACACCTAACTTCAATTATTAACCCCTAATCTGACGACCGGAGCTCACCGCTACTATAATAAATGTATTAACCCCTAAAGCTAAGTCTAACCCTAACACTAACACCCCCCTAACTTAAATATAATTTAAATCTAACGAAATTAATTAACTCTTATTAAATAAATTATTCCTATTTAAAGCTAAATACTTACCTGTAAAATAAACCCTAATATAGCTACAATATAAATTATAATTACATTGTAGCTATTTTAGGATTTATATTTATTTTACAGGCAACTTTGTAATTATTTTAACCAGGTACAATAGCTATTAAATAGTTAAGAACTATTTAATAGTTACCTAGTTAAAATAATAACAAAATTACCTGTAAAATAAATCCTAACCTAAGTTATAATTAAACCTAACACTACCCTATCAATAAATTAATTAAATAAAATACCTACAATTACCTACAATAAAACCTAACACTACACTATCAATAAATAAATTAAATACAATTCCTACAAATAACTACAATTACATAAACTAACTAAAGTACAAAAAATAAAAAAGAACTAAGTTACAAAAAATAAAAAAATATTTACAAACATAAGAAAAATATTACAACAATTTTAAACTAATTACACCTACTCTAAGCCCCCTAATAAAATAACAAAGACCCCCAAAATAAAAAAATGCCCTACCCTATTCTAAATTAATAAAGTTAAAAGCTCTTTTACCTTACCAGCCCTGAACAGGGCCCTTTGCGGGGCATGCCCCAAGAAAATCAGCTCTTTTGCCTGTAAAAAAAAACATACAATACCCCCCCCCCAACATTACAACCCACCACCCACATACCCCTAATCTAACCCAAACCCCCCTTAAATAAACCTAACACTAAGCCCCTGAAGATCTTCCTACCTTGTCTTCACCTCAACAGGTATCACCGATCCGTCCTGGCATCCGGTGCTGAAGAGGTCCAGAAGAGGCTCCAAAGTCTTCCTCCTATCCGGCAAGAAGAGGACATCCGGACCGGCAAACATCTTCATCCAAGCGGCATCTTCTATCTTCTTCCATCCGGTGCGGAGCGGGTCCATCTTGAAGCAGCCGACGCGGATCCATCCTCTTCTTCCGGCGTCTCCCGATGAATGACGGTTCCTTTAAGGGACGTCATCCAAGATGGCGTCCCTCGAATTCCGATTGGCTGATAGGATTCTATCAGCCAATCGGAATTAAGGTAGGAATATTCTGATTGGCTGATGGATTCAGCCAATCAGAATCAAGTTCAATCCGATTGGCTGATCCAATCAGCCAATCAGATTGAGCTCGCATTCTATTGGCTGTTCCGATCAGCCAATAGAATGCGAGCTCAATCTGATTGGCTGATTGGATCAGCCAATCGGATTGAACTTGATTCTGATTGGCTGATTCCATCAGCCAATCAGAATATTCCTACCTTAATTCCGATTGGCTGATAGAATCCTATCAGCCAATCGGAATTCGAGGGACGCCATCTTGGATGACGTCCCTTAAAGGAACCGTCATTCATCAGGAGACGCCGGAAGAAGAGGATGGATCCGCGTTGGCTGCTTCAAGATGGACCCGCTCCGCACCGGATGGAAGAAGATAGAAGATGCCGCTTGGATGAAGATGTTTGCCGGTCCGGATGTCCTCTTCTTGCCGGATAGGAGGAAGACTTTGGAGCCTCTTCTGGACTTCTTCAGCACCGGATGCCAGGACGGATCGGTGATACCTGTTGAGGTGAAGACAAGGTAGGAAGATCTTCAGGGGCTTAGTGTTAGGTTTATTTAAGGGGGGTTTGGGTTAGATTAGGGGTATGTGGGTGGTGGGTTGTAATGTTGGGGGGGGGGGTATTGTATGTTTTTATTTTACAGGCAAAAGAGCTGATTTTCTTGGGGCATGACCCGCAAAGGGCCCTGTTTAGGGCTGGTAAGGTAAAAGAGCTTTTAACTTTATTAATTTAGAATAGGGTAGGGCATTTTTTTATTTTGGGGGTCTTTGTTATTTTATTAGGGGGCTTAGAGTAGGTGTAATTAGTTTAAAATTGTTGTAATATTTTTCTTATGTTTGTAAATATTTTTTTATTTTTTGTAACTTAGTTATTTTTAATTTTTTGTACTTTAGTTAGTTTATGTAATTGTAGTTATTTGTAGGAATTGTATTTAATTTATTTATTGATAGTGTAGTGTTAGGTTTTATTGTAGGTAATTGTAGGTATTTTATTTAATTAATTTATTGATAGGGTAGTGTTAGGTTTAATTATAACTTAGGTTAGGATTTATTTTACAGGTAATTTTGTAATTATTTTAACTAGGTAGCTATTAAATAGTTCTTAACTATTTAATAGCTATTGTACCTGGTTAAAATAATTACAAAGTTGCCTGTAAAATAAATATTAATCCTAAAATAGCTACAATGTAATTATAATTTATATTGTAGCTATATTAGGATTTATTTTACAGGTAAGTATTTAGCTTTAAATAGGAATAATTTATTTAAGAATAGTTAATTAATTTTGTTAGATGTAAATTATATTTAAGTTAGGGGGGTGTTAGTGTTAGGGTTAGACTTAGCTTTAGGGGTTAATACATTTATTATAGTAGCGGTGAGCTCCGGTCGTCAGATTAGGGGTTAATAATTGAAGTTAGGTGTCGGCGATGTTAGGGAGGGCAGATTAGGGGTTAATACTATTTATGATAGGGTTAGTGAGGCGGATTAGGGGTTAATAACTTTATTATAGTAGCGCTCAGGTCCGCTCGGCAGATTAGGGGTTAATAAGTGTAGGCAGGTGGAGGCGACGTTGAGGGGGGCAGATTAGGGGTTAATAAATATAATATAGGGGTCGGCGGTGTTAGGGGCAGCAGATTAGGGGTACATAGCTATAATGTAGGTGGCGGCGCTTTGCGGTCGGCAGATTAGGGGTTAATTATTGTAAGTAGCTGGCGGCGACGTTGTGGGGGCAGGTTAGGGGTTAATAAATATAATACAGGGGTCGGCGGGGTTAGGGGCAGCAGATTAGGGGTACATAAGTATAACGTAGGTGGCGGTCGGCAGATTAGGGGTTAAAAAATTTTAATCGAGTTGCGGCGATGTGGGGGGACCTCAGTTTAGGGGTACATAGGTAGTTTATGGGTGTTAGTGTACTTTAGGGTACAGTAGTTAAGAGCTGTATGAACCGGCGTTAGCCCAGAAAGCTCTTAACTCCTGCTTTTTTTCTGCGGCTGGAGTTTTGTCGTTAGAGCTCTAACGCTCACTTCAGAAACGACTCTAAATACCGGCGTTAGGAAGATCCCATTGAAAAGATAGGATACGCAATTGACGTAAGGGGATCTGCGGTATGGAAAAGTTGCGGCTGAAAAGTGAGCGTTAGACCCTTTTTTCAGTGACTCCAAATACCGGCGGTAGCCTAAAACCAGCGTTAGGAGCCTCTAACGCTGGTTTTCACGGCTACCGCCAAACTCTAAATCTAGGCCCTAGACTTTTGGGAATTTCTTATTGTGAAGCTCCCACTTTCTTTTCTATGTTGTTTCATATGTACTTTTCTAGGAAGCACCTGTTCTCAAGTGATTCATTTTATTAACCTATTAGTGTGCAACTCTGTTCCTGTTTCTTTTTGTCTACTAAATTTGTAATTATTTTAACTATTTTAGCTATTAAATAGTTCTTAACTATTTAATAGCTATTGTACCTGGTTAAAATAAATACAAAGTTACCTGTCAAATAAATATAAATCCTAAAATAGCTATAATATAATTATGATTTATATTGTAGCTATATTAGGGTTTATTTTACAGGTAAGTATTTAGCTTTAAATAGGAATAATTTATTTAATAAGAGTTAATTTATTTCGTTAGATTAAAATTATATTTAATTTAGGGGGGTGTTAGTGTTAGGGTTAGACTTAGCTTTAGGGGTTAATACATTTATTAGAATAGCGGTGAGCTCCAGTCGGCAGATTAGGGGTTAATAATTGAAGTTAGGTGTCGGCGATGTTAGGGAGGGCAGATTAGGGGTTAATACTATTTATTATAGGGTTAGTGAGGCGGATTAGGGGTTAATAACTTTATTATAGTAGCGGTGCGGTCCGCTCGGCAGATTAGGGGTTAATAAGTGTAGGCAGGTGGAGGCGACGTTGAGGGGGGCAGATTAGGGGTTAGTAAATATAATATAGGGGTCGGCGGTGTTAGGGGCAGCAGATTAGGGGTACATAGCTATAATGTAGGTGGCGGCTCTTTGCGGTCGGCAGATTAGGGGTTAATTATTGTAGGTAGCTGGCTGCGACGTTGTGGGGGGCAGGTTAGGGGTTAATACATATAATATAGGGGTCGGCGGTGTTAGGGGCAGCAGATTAGGGGTACATAAGTATAACGTAGGTGGCGGTCGGCAGATTAGGGGTTAAAAAAAATTAATCGAGTGTCAGCGATATGGGGGGGCCTCGGTTTAGGGGTACATAGGTAGTTTATGGGTGTTAGTGTACTTTAGAGCACAGTAGTTAAGAGCTTTATAAACCGGCGTTAGCCCAGAAAGCTCTTAACTACTGACTTTTTTCTGCGGCTGGAGTTTTGTCGTTAGATTTCTAACGCTCACTTCAGACACGACTCTAAATACCGGCGTTAGAAAGATCCCATTGAAAAGATAGGATACGCAATTGACGTAAGGGGATCTGCGGTATAGAAAAGTCGCGGCTGAAAAGTGAGCGTTAGACCCTTTTTTGAATGACTCCAAATACCGGCGGTAGCCTAAAACCAGCGTTAGGAGCCTCTAACGCTGGTTTTCACGGCTACCGCCAAACTCCAAATCTAGGCCTTAGTGTTGCTTTAGTTGCTGTGGCATGGGCAAGTGCAATCCGGCTAGCTATTGGTAAATCCAGATGCAGAATTAGAATGTGGAAAGGTTAGCACAGCCTTGGTCCCTACTGGGATGGAGTTTTTCTTCATCCTAGCAGGTGCTGTCAGTGCTTAATTTTTAAACCAGGGTCTGGGAGGAGTGGGCTGAGTTTGAGCTAGATTACGAGTGGCGTGCTAACTGTAGCTCGCAAGCGCTATGGAATATTTTGGGTTATTTTGAGTTGAAAATAAAGGCATTCACTTGGGAGCAATCGGATTTAAGGTGTGTCGGGTTAGCTCAACTTCTGAGCTTTTGTTACCTGTTAACACGAGACAAAACGTTGTACAAAAAAAAGGTCTGAAGATGGGAGCCAAAAAAAGGGAAACTGTGTCGATGCCTCTCCTGACACAAACCTGGGCTTGCAGACCGTGCTGCTCACTCCCAGGTACAAACACCAACGAAAAAGAAATCCCTTATATATTACGGTTCCCAGACCAAAAGAAATGTCCATTGAATTAGGCACAACATAAGCACTGTACTCAAAGATGCATATAACGGTTCATACCTTTATTCATGGTGTGTGAACAAACACTCTGCATACATATACGAGGTGACTACCAGGAGACACAGGTGTAGGTGGAGTGTGACGTCATCTGACGAGTTTCACGCCCTTTGACAAATCTTTGACAAAGCACCAGAAGGGCGTGAAACGCGTCAGATGACGTCACACTCCACCTACACCAGTGTCTCCTGGTAGTCAGTGTCACCTCGTATATGTACGCAGAGTGTTTGTTCACACACCACGAATAAAGGTATGAACTGTTATATGCATCTTTGAGTACAGTGCTTATGTTGTGCCTAATTCAATGGACATTTCTTTTGGTCTGGGAACCATAATATATAAGCAATTTATTTTTCGTTGGTATATATTTATATATATATGTATATCTATATATATATATATATATATATATATATATATATATATATATATATATATATATATATATATATATATATATAAAATCATATACAGGGGTTGAAAAACCCAGTCATCCGGTGGTCCGGGATGACTAAAAAATAAGCTGGGGCGAGTTGAGAAAAGCTGCCACAAGTTTAATTTATTATTATGTTTTTTACTGTTTTTTTTTAATTATTCTTATTTAAATGTATTACCGGTGTGTAGTTTGTATGCAAGTACTGCGCACAGGTTTCTAACAGGCAAAGTCAGAAGTGAGGGCTTATTGGAATACAGGAGTCCCACATGTATGCCTGGCCATAGAGTTTTGTTCGCTGTAGGACCGCGCTAAGCGGGAACTAACCGAGAGGAGAGAGGAGAACTAACCAAGAACTAGCTAAGAGGTAGATGCAGGGCCTGTGAAAGATGGAACATACTGCTCTGCTGAAATTGTGAGTATTATATCTCACACACAAACCTGTCACACAGAGAACACCGTTTTTTATATTTTATAAACATAAAATCTGTTCAGACAGGGAGGTAACACACTGGAAATTACATTGGCTGTAGACAGGCAAAAAATATTCTCACCTGGTGCTGCTGTATCCTTAGGGCAGGAAACTTTTAATCATATAAAAAAAATGGTTGAGCAAAAAAATTTAAAGAATAAATTATATATTATGGTGCAAATAAAATGTACTCTTTGTTAGCTGGCAATTTCTAAAACATTTTTTGCTGAATTCATAATTATATATATATATATATATATATATATATATATATATATATATATATATACTGTGTGTGTCTGTACATTGTCTACTTCTGACCTCGCCAATTTTTTTAAATTATGAATTGGATAAGGTTTTCTGATCAGTTTTAGACAATCGACTTCACACACGTGTCTATTATTTGCTGAATGATATCACTGTTTAAGTAACTGCTTGCTTGAAACTGAACAAAAACAACAAAAAAAGGGATAAAAAATATAATTTGCAGCATCTCTTTAGTTTATATTATGAAATATTAATGCTGTATGGATATATTTTTCTTAGAATGATTAATTGATTGGTCTGACTATTTTATATAACTTTTATAGAGCAATATACAATAGTTGTAGTCATTACAAATTCAGACTCTATATAAATCCCCTCTCTCTATATATTTTTCACTGTCAGCCAGATGCTTGAACCTTTCTGGTTTAGAGTTGTCAAGAGAATACCAGCTATCTAGGTTATAACATTGCTGACTACATGACATTAGAATCTCTAACACATCACATCTTGTGCTGTTGCCAGTGAAGGCAGGTGTCCTGAATTCTGGAGTTGTAGTCAGTGACCACAGGCAGAATGTGGCATTTGTCTGTGCACTTTGTCTTAATCCTGGCGTGTGTGATGACTAAACCAAATTATCACTATCACTTTGCTGTCACATGCTGGAGACACACATAAAGCATTATTAATTTAGTTTATGCACATGATTTCCTTTCTTCTTTATGAATGGCAATCTTTTCTGTTTTTTTTTTTAAGTTCCTAAATGGAGGCAGTCATTTTTAACATCCATGCAGAAATAAGATACAAACCAAACAAGTACAATGCCAACAAAAGAACTACCAAATGAATGAATTTCCTTATGTCATTAGAATCTAGAATGAATGGATAACACATTATTAGTACTGATAGGGAAGTTGCACTCAGGATTTTACATAAAATCTGTTTAAATTTAAAACTAAACTCTCAAGAAGTACAACTAATGTATAAGTATCAATTGCTAACTGGCTGAGAGGGACATCTCCCACAGAAAATAAAAGTTGTTGTATTCAGTGCAGGTATTTCCCCCTCTGTTTCTCTCTCTCCCTGTTTGTGTGTCTGTCTCTCTCAATCTCTCTCACTCTCGTTCCCCCTTTGTGTGTCTCTCCCCACCTTTGTGTGTCTCTCTCCCCCTTTGTCTGTCTCTCTCCACCCCTCTGTCTTACAGTCTCTCACTCTCCTCTCTCTCTCTCTCCCTTTCTCCGCCCTTATGTGTTTCTCTCTCCCTCTCTATCCCTTCTCTCTCTTTATCTCCTTCTGTGTCTCTTTCCTCTCTCTCTCTTTCTCTCTCCCTCTTTCTTTCTCTGTCTCTCTCTTTCTCCTTCTGTCTCTCTCTTTCTCCTTCTGTCTCTCTCTCTCCATCTCTGTCTCACTCTCTCTCCTCTGTCTCACTCCTCTGTCTCTCTCTCTCTCCTCTGTCTCTCTCTCCTTCTTTCCTTGTCTCCCTAATTCTCTGTCTCTCTCTCTCCTCTGTCTCTCTCTCCTTCTTTCCTTGTCTCCTTAATTCTCTGTCTCTCTCTTTCTCCTTCTCTCTACTTCTCTGTCTATCTCCTTCTTTCTCTCACACTCCTTCTGTGTCTCTCTCCCTCCTCTCTCTCTTTTTTTCTGTCTCTCTGTCTCTCTCCTTCTTGGTCTCTGGCCTCTAGTTATTAACGTGTCTACTTTACCTACCATCGCCACCGCGGACCTGAAAAATCACGCCAAAGTTATCAATAAATCTGTCAAAAAGCAGTGCACCAAGTACGGGGCGATGAGCAGCGGACTGTGATAGTTATCACTCATCCGATCTCGCTGCTCTTCAGCTTTTTGACAGCTTTATTGACAAGCTGTAACTAAGCACCCACACTAAACTACACTGTTCTACCCATTATACCGGCGCCCCCGGAGCCCCCCGCAACTAAATAAAGTTATTAACCCCTAAACCGCCGCTCCTAGACCCCGCAGCAACTATAATAAATGTATTAACCCCTAAACCGCCACTCTCGGAGCCCACCGCCACCTACTTTATACATAGTAACCCCTATCCTGCCCCCCCTATACCGCCGCCACCTATAATAAAGTTATTAACCCCTTTCCTGCAGATCCCAGACCTCGCCGCACCTAAATAAATAGTTTAACCCCTAAACTGCCACTCCTGGACCCCGCTGCAACCTATATTAAACTTATTAACCCCTAATCTGCCTCCCCTACACCGTCGCCACCTATAATAAATTTATCAACCCCTATCCTGCCCCCCCTATACCGCTGCAACCTATAATAAATTTATTAACCCCTATCCTGCCCCCCCTTCACTGCCGCCACTATAATCAAATTATTAACCCCTAAACCTAAGTCTAACACTAACCCTAACGCCCCCCTAACTTAAATATTAATTAAATAAATCTAAATAACATTTTTATTATTAACTAAATTAATCCTATTTAAAACTAAATACTTACCTTTAAAATAAACCCTAATATAGCTACAATATAAATAATAATTATATTGTAGCTATCTTAGGATTTATTTTTATTTTACAGCAAATTTCAATTTATTTTAACTAGGTACAATAGCTATTAAACAGTTATTAAATATTTAATAGCTATCTAGTTAAAATAAAGAGAAATTTACCTGTAAAATAAAAACTAATCTAAGTTACAATTACACCTAACACTACACTATAATTAAATAAATTATTCCTATTTCAAACTAAATACTTACCTGTAAAATAAACCCTAAGATAGCTACAATGTAATTAATAATTACGTTGTAGCTATTTTAGGATTTATATTTATTTTACAGGTAACTTTGTATTTATTTTAGCTAGTTAGAATAGTTATTAAATAGTTATTAACTATTTAATAACTACCTAGCTAAAAGAAATACAAAATTACCTGTAAAATAAATCCTAACCTAAGTTACAATTAAACCTAACACTACACTATCATTAAATTAATTAAATAAATTAGCTACAAATAACTACAATTAAATTCAATTAAATAAACTAACTAAAGTACAAAAAATAAAAAAGCTAAGTTACAAAAAATAAAAAAAATAATTTACAAACATTTCAAAAATATTACAACAATTTTAAGCTACTTACACCTAATGTAAGCCCCATAATAAAATAACAAAGCCCCCCAAAATAAAAAAATGCCCTACCCTATTCTACATTAAAAAGTTACCAGCTCTATTACCTTACAAGCCCTTAAAAGGGCCTTTTGCGGGGCATGCCCCAAAGAAAACAGCTCTTTTGCCTCTAAAATAAAAATACAACCCCCCAACATTAAAACCCACCACCCACATACCCCTACTCTAACCCAAACCCCCTTAAATAAACCTAACACTACCCCCCTGAAGATCATCCTACCTTTAGCCGTCTTCAGCCAGCCGACCACCGATGGAACCGAAGAGGAGATCCGGAGCGGCAGAAGTCATCATCCAAGGGGCGTTGAAGAAGTCTTCCATCCGATTGAAGTCTTCATCCAAACGGCGTCTTTAATCTTCATCCATCCGGAGCGGAGCGGAGCCATCTTCAGACGAGCCGACGCGGAGCCATCCTCTTTTTCCCGACGACTAACGACGAATGATGGTACCTTTAAGTGACGTCATCCAAGATGGCGTCCCTTCAATTCTGTTTGGCTAATAGGATTCTATCAGCCAATCGGAATTAAGGTAGGAAAAATCTGATTGGCTGATTAATCAGCCAATCAGATTGAAGTTCAATCCAATTGGCTGATCCAATCAGCCAATCAGATTTAACTCGCATTCTATTGGCTGTTCCGATGTGAGCTCAATCTGATTGGCTGAGAGAATCCTATCAGCCAATCGGAATTGAAGGGACGCCATCTTGGATGACATCACTTAAAGGTACCATCATTCGTCGTTAGTCGTCGGGAAGAAGAGGATGGCTCCGCGTCGTAAAAAAAAAGTGATCAGATCCAAGGGGAACTAGCGTCCCTAAAAAAGGAAAAACTATGAATTGAACTTCAGCTTGTGTTAGTGATGTATGTGTTTTTTTTTTTCCCTAAGTCACTTAGGAATAATTTATTTAATTATAGTGTAGTGTTAGGTGTAATTGTAACTTAGGTTAGTTTTTATTTTACAGGTAAATTTCTCTTTATTTTAACTAGATAGCTATTAAATAGTTAATAACTATTTAATAGCTATTGTACCTAGTTAAAATAAATTGAAATTTGCCTGTAAAATAAAAATAAATCCTAAGATAGCTACAATATAATTATTATTTATATTGTAGCTATATTTTAAAGGTAAGTATTTAGTTTTAAATAGGATTAATTTAGTTAATAAGAGAAATATTATTTAGATTTATTTAATTAATATTTAAGTTAGGGGGGTGTTAGGGTTAGTGTTAGACTTAGGTTTAGGGGTTAATAATTTTATTATAGTGGCGGCGGTGTAGGGGGGCAGGATAGGGGTTAATAAATTTATTATAGGTTGCAACGGTATAGGGGGGGCAGGATAGGGGTTAATAAATTTATCATAGGTGGCGATGGTGTAGGGGGGGCAGATTAGGGGTTAATAAGTTTAATATAGGTTGCGGCGGGGTCCGGGAGCGGCGGTTTAGGGGTTAAACTATTTATTTTGGTGCGGCGAGGTCCGGGATCCACAGGATAGGGGTTAATATCTTTATTATAGGTGGCGGCGGTATAGGGGGGGCAGGATAGGGGTTACTAGGTATAATGTAGGTGGTGGCGGTGTCCGGGAGCGGTGGTTTAGGGGTTAATAACTTTATTATAGTTGCGGCAGGGCCTAGGAGCGGTGTTTTAGGGGTTAATAACTTTATTTAGTTGCGGGGGGCTCTGGGGGCGCCGTTATAGGGGGTAATACATTTATTTAGTGGCGGTGGTGTAGGGGGTGGCAGATTAGGGGTGTTTAGACTCGGGGTACATGTTAGGGTGTTAGGTGTAGACAGCTCCCATAGGAATCAATGGGATATCTGGCAGCAGCGAACATGAACTTTCGCTATGGTCAGACTCCAATTGATTCCTATGGGATTCGCCACCTCCAGGGCGGCGGTTTGAAAACCAGGTACGCTGGGCCGGAAAAGTGCCGAGCGTACCTGCTAGTTTTTTGATAACTAGCAAAAGTAGTCAGATAGTGCCGAAATTGTGTGCGGAACATCTGGGGTGACGTAAGAATCGATCTGTGTCGGACTGAGTCCGGCGGATCGAAGCTTACGTCACTAAATTCTACTTTTGCTGGTGTCTAGGGCTTGATAACTAAGGCGAATCAGCCTCGCCACAAATACGCTGTGGAATTCCAGCGTATTTGAGGTTGACGGCTTGATAACTAGAGGCCTCTCTCTCATCTGTCTCTCTTTCTCTCCTTCTGTCTCTGTCTCTCTGTCTCTCACCTCTGTCTCTCTCGCTCTCTCCTCTGTCCCTCTCTCATTCCTTTTCTGTCTCTCTCTCTCATCTGTATCTCTTTCTCTCCTTCTGTCTCTCTCTACCCTTCTCTGTCTCTGTCTCTCTGTATCTCACCTATGTCTCTCTCTCTCTCTCTCTCTCTCTCTCTCTCTCTCACACACCTCTGTCACTCAGTCTCTTTCTATTCTATCCTTCTATCTCTCTCCTTTTCTGTCTCTCTCTCCTTCTCTGAATCTCTCTCCTCAGTCTCTTTTTCTCTTAAACAATGCACATGCTCTGTGTAGAATATAACTAACTTGAATTTTGATAGAAAAAAAACCTATTCAGATTCTATATGAACACATATCCTAGGTGAGTTGATGTCTAAAACATCAACAGGGATGCATTGCCTGCTCCTAAAAGTAGTGGGAATTTATATATATATATATATATATATATATATATATATATATATATAAATATATATATATATATATATATTTGTTTATTTCTGTGTAGAAATGTATGCTACTGATTTAAAATAAGGTGTGAGACACACATTTGTGATTAAGTAATCTTTAAAAGGACATAAAATTAAATTTGATGTGCACAGCACTGCTTTTCTAATTGGATTGTAAACGTTTTGTAATATTTAACTCTGCAAAAACAGCACAAAAGTTATCACCACTCTTATGAAAGCCTTTCATGAATGTGTAATAGTGATGTTGCGAATTTTCGCCGGCGAATAGTTCCCGATGAACATAGCTTGTTCGCGTTCGCCGCGGCGGGCGAACATATGCGATGTTCGATCCGCCCCCTATTCGTCATCATTGAGTAAACTTTGACCCAGTATCTCACAGTCTGCAGACACATTTCAGCCAATCAGCAGCAGACACTCCCTCCCAGACCCTCCCAGCTCCTGGACAGCCGCCATTTTAGATTCATTCTGATCCTGCATTCTTAGTGAGAGGAGGGATAGTGTAGCTGCTACTGATTTTATAGGGAAATTTATAGCTAGGCTAGTGTATTCAGTGTCCACTACAGTCCTGAAGGACTCATCTGATCTCTGCTGTAAGGACAGCACCCCCAAAAAGCCCTTTTTAGGGCTAGAACATCAGTATTTTTTTTTTTTTTTGCCTGTGTAATTTTAACTGTGAAACATCAGTCTGTAATCTAATAGCAGTTGCCTGCCTGCCAGCGTGTGTGCCAGGCCCACTTGCCAACTAGTGCCACCACTCATATCTGTTGTAACAGTAGTGTAATTTAAAAAAAAAAAAAAAAACTTTTTTGACTGTGAAACATCAGTCTGCTAGTGTAATCTAATAGCAGTTGCCTGCCTGCCAGCGTGTGTGCCAGGCCCACTTGCCAACTAGTGCCACCACTCATATCTGTTGTAACAGTAGTGTAAATTTAAAAAAAACTAACTTTTTTGACTGTGAAACATCAGTCTGCTAGTGTAATCTAATTACAGTTGCCTTTCTGCCAGCGTGTGTGCCAGGCCCACTTGCCAACTAGTGCCACCACTCATATCTGTTGTAACAGTAGTGTACATTTAAAAAAAAAAAAAAACTTTTTTGACTGTGAAACATCAGTCTGCTAGTGTAATCTAATTGCAGTTGCCTGCCTGCCAGCGTGTGTGCCAGGCCCACTTGCCAACTAGTGCCACCACTCATATCTGTTGTAACAGTAGTGTAAATTTAAAAAAAAACTTTTGTGACTGTGAAACATCAGTCTGCTAGTGTAATCTAATTGCAGTTGCCTGCCTGCCAGAGTGTGTGCAAGGCCCACTTGCCAACTAGTGCCACCACTCATATCTGTTGTAACAGTAGTGTAAATTTAAAAAAAAAACTTTTTTGACTGTGAAACATCAGTCTGTTAGTGTAATCTAATTGCAGTTGCCTGCCTGCCAGTGTGTGTGCCAGGCCCACTTGCCCAGTGCCACCACTCATATCTGGTGTAACAGTAGTGTAAATTTAAAAAAAAAAAAACTTTTTTGACTGTGAAACATCAGTCTGCTAGTGTAATCTAATTGCAGTTGCCTGTCTGCCAGAGTGTGTGCCAGGCCCACTTGCCAACTAGTGCCACCACTCATATCTGTTGTAACAGTAGTGTAAATTTAAAAAAAAAAAACTTTTTTGACTGTGAAACATCTGTCTGCTAGCGTAATCTAATAGCAGTTGCCTGCTTGCCAAATTTGAAGTAGGAGGACCGACCAAGCATCTTTTTCCATCTCCCGGTTCCTAAAATCCATGCCATATACACGTCCCCTGGCGCCGCAACTGCCTCTGGGAACCTTACCATGGGTCCCACATCGCATGTCTTGTAATTCTCTGTCTGGGAAATTATATATTTATCAAATCTATCTATTTATCTATCAAATCTTTCTATCTATCTATCTATCTATCTATCTATCTATCTATCTATCGTATCTATCAAATGTATATTGCATCTATTGATCTATCTATCTAATCTATGTATCTATGTATCTATCAAATCTATCTATCTCGTGGTTGTGCAAATGGACTGTTTGTTGTTGTTTGCGGTGCGTTAAACGGGGAGTTTGGTCTGTCACTGTGAAGCAGGCGTAACCCTTACACTACCTGATCGATACAACATCATACCTGATGTTTTAAAGCACGTTATTCCAAACAATTTAGGAATGTTAGGTGATTTATGCCCTTTATGGATTAAAACCAGACTCTGCATCAACTATGAAATTTTCCGTGGGAGTTTTGCCATGGATCCCCCTCCGGCATACCACAGTCCAGGTGTTAGTCCCCTTGAAACAACTTTTCCATCACTATTGTGGCCAGAAAGAGTCCCTGTGGGTTTTAAAATTCACCTGCCTATTGAAGTCAATGGCGGTTCGCCAGGTTCCGCCGTTCGCGAACGGAAAATTTTTAAGTTTGCGACATCACATTGTGTAACCCATTCCCCACTAGAACAGTAGGCTGTGTGCAGATACATCCTGCTTTCAAATTAAGGGATTAAAGGCTTACCACTTGTTACCAGCAGAGAGGGAATAACTAACATATATATATATATATATATATATATATATATATATATATATATATATATATTTATATATAAATTCAGAATATTTTTGTAGGAGAAAAATATTATAACATAGCAGAGCTATATGAGAGTGCTATGTAAAAAGAAGGGGAAAGCAGCACTCAGTAAAAATCTGCTCCTAATTGATCTAATATGTAGATAGAAGGCTGAGACATAGTGTCAAACAAAGAAACATCCAACACACATCGGTCTCTTCAGTATATCATGAATTTTATTCCTAAAAACTAAACAGAAGAAGCATTCTAATGTTATCACAGTAAAATTGCCACTGCAGTGGATTGCCTGATTCAAGGGATATTATAACAAACAGGCAAAGAGCTTCTAAACATTTAAGTTATGTTGATTTTATGACAACGATAAGTACAAAATACCAACATGTTGCAAAGAGAATCTGCATTAACTCTATATATGCAGAGAAACTCAAAACAATGTCCTGAATAAAAAGACTGTGTCGATATCTTGTTGGATTACTGAATGTATCAAAGTCACTTATTGAAAATAGAGCCATACATGATGATTAAACTGACCAAACCGAGGTGAGAGCGTCCTCAAACGTCAGCTTGCTAGGTACTTGAATTCTTAGACATAGAGGCTCTTATATCCAATAGCGGCAAATAAACCAAACAGAAGCATACGACCTTGTTAACTTGTAAGCAGCGTGATCCGAGTACACAAGGCAAATTCAAGAGGTGTGCAGTTAACTGGACCGGGATTCCTCCTCCGACGTCCTGTCAATCCCAATTCGTTTCCTCTGTATCTTTGCTCAAGAGAACACAGGTCAGACTTGAAACTCCATTCTTGGGCAATTAAGACTCCTTTTGCCTCCGCCTGAAAACTTCCAGACAAGGTAGTAATAGACACCATCCAGGTATACAGGTGCTACACACTTGCTGCTGTTTTTCAGAATGATTAGTCGACGCACGTTTCGCCCCACAATGATGTGCGGTCGGGGCATCGTCAGGACTGTCAATCAATGGATAGACCTTGCTTCATTTATTCGTTGCTCCCCTTGAGGGAGTGGATAAGGTGTGTCTGCATTTACCAATCATATATGCTCTGTTGGTTACACCTCTTTATCAAATTTTATACAAATCGTCATCTACATTTTAAACTTTGTAAAATTATGTAACAACCTTTGTTTAAATACAAAGAAGAAAGAAAAACTTTGTATAAATGAAAGGGAAGCACGAACAGAAACAAAAATTAATAGGAACAAAACTCATGGCAATACCGAAAGACCGACATGTGTAGAGCCTCTAAAACATTAAATCTGAATGACACATGAGAAATCACTGGATTTATTCTCATATATGAATAGATAGACTTAGATTGAATATGTGATAAGTTAAAAGGGTGCGGTTTATTTATAACAATATATTTGAAATATGCCATTACTTAAATAGCAACTTATATTACCATATACAACACACAAATTAAATTAACTGACTGAGTTCTACTTTGATTCGATTAAAAGTACATCTTCTATGCTTCTTTTAATCTATACATTGTTTATATCTTTAGAGATTGAGAAAGACGATTGATTCATGTTCACTAAAAGTAGAACCGATTTTTTTTCCCCCAGGAGGAGACTAATAGGTAAAACAAACATTATTTAACCTAAAAAGGGCCCATATTCTATTCTCTCATTTAGGCCGAGTGGGGACACTGTTTTAAGTACATATGTCCACCACCTTGCTTCTTTCTTTAAGAGACATTTATTATTATCCCCTCCTCTACCATTCATTATTCCCTGGTCAATTGCTACAAATTTTAAAGAGGAAGCGTTGCTGTTATGGACATCTCTAAAATGTCATGCCACACTAGTATCTCTTTCATAGAGGATATCATCCCGGTGCTCCTGTATCCTGTCCTTGAACATACGTTTTGTTTTCCCCACGTAGAACAGGGGACAGGAGCACCGTAAAAGATATACCACTCCAATAGTATTGCAATTTGAAAAACATCTGATATCAAAGTGTTTCCCAGTATTCGCTGAAAATGATTTGCATTTTAGCATATAAGGACAGTATACACAATATCCACATGGGAAATTACCCTTCACTTGTTGGTATCTATTTAACCAACATTTTTCAGGTTCAGACCTCACAAATCTACTTTTGATTAACTTATCTTTTAAGTTAGGAGATTTTTTTGCAGTCAATAAGGGTTTACTTCCAACTTTTTCAAAGATTCTCTCATCTAGGGATAACAAATGCCAGTTCTGGGACAAAATGTCTCTTATTTTATGCCATTGGCAGTTGTAGGTAGTTATAAATCTTGTATAATTTTCAGACATGGTACAATAAGTCATTTCGTTTTAGTTTTCTAACTTTATTTATTATTTTAACAAGTTATGTGAATACCCTCTTTCTAGGAAATGTTGGCACATCATCTCTGCATGGTACTCAAATTTAATTTTTTAGGAACAATTCCTCTTCTTCTTAAAAGCTGACCATAAGGAATTCCTTTCTTTAGGGATTCTGGATGGCTACTGGACGCTGCCAACAGACTATTGGTCGCCGTACTTTTACAGTGATTTTCTGTGGAAATACAGTTACCTTCTTTTTTAATGCAAATATCAAGAAAGGGAAGCTCTTTATCGCTAAATGCATATGTCAGCAAAATATTGCGATTATTTGTGTTTAGTGAATTTACAAATTCATGCAGGCAGGTCAGGGGGCCATCCCAAAACATTAGGATGTCGTCCACATATGTAATCCAAAGGGATACATGGGAGCTGAACACATCACCAAATTTTTAAAATATGTCCAGCTCCCATGCTCCCAAGTGGAGACAAGCATACGTGGGTGCACATACTGCTCCCATTGCTGTCCCCCTGACCTGCCTATAAATTGAACCATCAAATTCAAAAACATTGTTTTCAAGGATGAACCTTAAAAGGTTTATAACAAAGATGGTATGTTTGTTACTACCAGAGCCTCTGGACCTCAAAAAATGTTCACAGGCATTAATTCCTGCCTCATGCGGTATGGACGAGTAGAGACTTTCTACATCTAGGGAAACAAGGATGGTTTGAGAAGAGACTATTATATCATCCAACTTACGCAAAAGATCTGGAGTGTCCTTTACGTAAGAAGGAAGAGAAAGAAGGAATGGCCTTAGGAAAGAGTCCACATATTGCCCGATATGTTCACTGATGCCCCCTATTCCCGACACAATTGGTCTTCCCAGTGGATGAGGTTTATTTTTGTGTATCTTTGGGATAATATAAAAGGTGGGCATCACTGGACACTGGAGTTTCAAGTCTGACCTGTGTTCTCTTGAGCAAAGATACAGACGAAACGAATTGGGATTGACAGGACGTCGGAGGAGGAATCCCGGTCCAGTTACCTGCACGCCTCTTGAATTTGCCTTGTGTACCCGGATCACGCTGCTTACAAGTTAACAAGGTCGTATGCTTCTGTTTGGTTTATTTGCCGCTATTGGATATAAGAGCCTCTATGTCTAAGAATTCAAGTACCTAGCAAGCTGACGTTTGAGGACGCTCTCACCTCGGTTTGGTCAGTTTAATCATCATCTATGGCTCTATTTTCAATCAGTGACTTTGATACATTCAGTAATCCAACAAGATATCAACATTCAGGACACTGTTTTGAGTTTCTCTGCATGTGCAGATTTTATGCAGATTCTCTTTGCAACATGTTGGTATTTTGTACTTATCATTGTCATAAAATCAAAATAACTTAAATGTTTAGAAGCTCTTTGCCTGTTTGTTATAATATCCCTTGAATCAGGCAATCCACTGCAGTGGCAATTTTACTGTGATAACATTAGCATGCTTCTTCTGTTTAGTTTTTAGGAATAAAATTCATGATATACTGAAGAGACCGATGTGTGTTGAATGTTTCTTTGTTTGACACTATGTCTCAGCCTTCTATCTACATATTAGATCAATTAGGAGCAGATTTTTACTGAGTGCTGCTTTCCCCTTCTTTTTACATAGCACTCTCATATAGCTCTGCTATGTTATAATATTTTTCTCCTACAAAAATATTCTGAATTTATATATAAATATATATATATATATATATATATATATATATATATATATATATATATATATATATATATATATATATATATATATTAGTTATTCCCTCTCTGCTGGTAACAAGTGGTAAGGCTTTAATCCCTTAATTTGAAAGCAGGATGTATCTGCACACAGCCTACTGTTCTAGTGGGGAATGGGTTACACAATGTGATGTCGCAAACTTAAAAATTTCTTTGTTTGACACTATGTCTCAGCCTTCTATCTACATATTAGATCAATTAGGAGCAGATTTTTACTGAGTGCTGCTTTCCCCTTCTTTTTACATAGCACTCTCATATAGCTCTGCTATGTTATAATATTCTCCTATAAAAATATTCTGAATTTATATAAATTTAGGGGTCTGCACCAGGCCTATGATCAGCCAATGCGATCTAGGCTTTAAATAATAATTTTTGTTTTCTACTTTTAAAACACCAGTATTTAGGTGTGTTAGAAAATAATAGTCTGTCTCCCTAACTTCAATCTTTATCTATATATATATATATATACATAACCATGACGTATAATTAACTTATAACTGTGCTTAAATAATAAAGACACAACAACTTCTTTATGGGAAAATTTTCAACCGTCACAGGTTAAATTTTTTATTAAACATTAATAAATATAACCATATAACCAACAAGGCTAAGATGGCAGCAAGCAAGAGCTAACTAACCCAGTGCTACCGGAGGTTAGCGGCCCAAATGGAAACTGCAGCAGAGGGGGAGGTCCCCTCTGCTCCAGGAGATGCTACTAAGGGGTTGATGAGATCATGTAACCCACCACAAGGGGAAGGAGGGGCACCTCATGTGCACCTGAGGCTATCCGCCCCTCCCAACTTTTAGATTGGTCACCACTCCCCCCGTTCACCCTCTCCATGCAACAGGGCTGCTACCTCCCACAGTCAGGGTGCAAAGAGCTCTCCACCTATGAGGGTATCTGATACACGGCCGCTCGAACCGAGTAAGCAGATGTGGGAGAAGCATAGATTACTGCTATGGTCTTACTGAGCTTAGATTGACTAATCATAACTATGCCATAGGCATCTATCAGATGTTATTGTAATCTGCCATTAACAAGGGAGGGAGGGAGGGAGGGGAAACATCTCTGCTTCAGGATCCAGGGAGAAAGAGGGACAGGAAACTTAAAGCTACCCCTTTTAAGGTAAGGAAGGGGCTCCTCCCTATACTTGCAACAATGTTGCACTAGCTTTTCTACCCAGCCCTCTTCTCCTATATCACTCCCTACAGCCTTAACCCTTAGGTTGCTACAGTCCCATGCTGGTCCTAACACTGCCTTAAGGGATTAAAGGCTTAACACTCTTTACCAGGAGAGAGGGAATAACTAACATATATATATATATATATATATATATATATTTTTTTTTTTTTTTAATATATATATATATATATATATATATATATATAACCATAACTTATAATTACTATCAGCCCCTCCCCACTTTTAGATTGGTCACCATTCCCCCCGTTCACCCTCTCCACGCAACAGGGATGCTACCTCCCACCACAAGAAAGCATCTCAGATGATATACTTGTCGCCACCACAAACAACCATGACCTGACTTACAGGAAGGGTTAAAGAGACCTTCGAATATCATGAATAAATATATGTAAGGCCACATTTTGTAAACGCACCTTATCTTTTCTATAGTACTCTGTCTTGTCGGCCGTTAATGCATTGTGTCTGATCACGAAACCTCCCTGCTCTGTGATGGTCCTGCTAATGGTGGAATTAATTTTTCTCCTCACCCTGTTTGCTGCACTGTGGGATAATTTGTGTCTCCATTCTAGCCTCGGGATGACATTATACCAGTCCAGAATGACATTGGGAATATGGGTCCTTATCCAGCTAATGTCTGCCTGCATGATTTTTATGAGTTGCAGAACAGGGAGAGCACCTAAATCATTACCCCCTAAATGCAAAATAACAATGTGATGTTTACCCCAATGTACAAGGACCTCAGATAAAAGAGAGGGGAGTCTAGGCCAACACATCCCCCTCTCACCTAACCACCTAACTGAAGCTTTGGCAGGGGAAAACCAAAGACTCTGGCCCCCGGGAAGGGACAGACAGCGGATTGAAGCCCAGTGCACGTAGGAGTGCCCCATGATCCATATCCTTCTAGTGCCTTGGGATGCTCCTGAAAAAACAAACAATGTTAGTAACTGGAAACAGGCAGAAAGCAACATTTAAACGATTGGCCGAAACATAACCCCTGTATTTATTAGAGCACCACCTGCCTAAGTGCTTGATTGAGTCTACAGAATAACCCAATATAACTGCATTGATCACTGCACCTATGCGAAAGGAGTGAGGGGCTATTTTGGAAGGATCAAAACCAACCAGGGAAGCAGCACGGGCCAAGACTCTATGGAACTGGTAAAGGGATAACGAGGTGCCATTCCCGTGTATGAGGAAAGAGCTTGGGACATTAGGGCGAATTCCTAAATATTGATTAACTAGGATAACAGGGCAACAACTACCTTGTGTCTTAGGAATGGTTACCCAGAGACCTTTACCTTGTTGGTTTGTTTTAGACCGGGGGAGGAAAAGTAATATTGACTCAGAAGATGCCTTAATATGCTGTAGCTGGACACCCCTGCTGACACACTGTTTGGACGGGGAAACCAGCTCACCTATATGGAGAGCTGCAGAATATGCCAGTACAAAAGCTGTGCAAAATAAGAGGAGTTCATAGGGAGAGAAACAGAAGCTTCCAAAGCCATGACCAACTTCTCCAAGCGGTCATGGGTGATGGGCTCACAGATATCTTTCTGTTGTGGTTTAGAACGACCCAAAACCCTTAACCACTTGACAAACAAAGAAAGAATTAGTGGGATCAGGGAGTGAAAGTGTGTGGTAGGAAAATGCAAGAGCAGCTAGGCGAGACTGAACTTGCAAAGCCTCAGCCGTGTCCACCTTCTGGTTATGACAAAATATGTCTCATTCCTTCCACAACTTGACGTAAGAGTGCAAAGTGGATGAGGCTAGTGACACACACACTAAATGGAGCAGGGATATCTAGGGTTCAGAAGCTGCTAAAGGAAACCAGGACAAGGTAAGCCTAGTCTTGCAGCTTGAGGAGCAATGCGCCTAAAGGTCACCCAATAAAATCTTGAACGGACATCAGCAATTACATTATTCACACCTGGGACATGCTGGGCCTGAAACTGAATGTTAAGTTCCAGACAGCGTAACACCAAGTGACGTAACAAGCAAACCACTCCATTGATAGCATGCACGACACTTAGGTTATCTGTCCAGAAGACAACTGTTCTGTTAGAAAATTGCTTACCCCAGAGCTCAATGGCCAGGACTATGGGAATCAATTCTAGGAGCATGATATTGCGAATTGCAAGCTAACCCTCTAACCTTCCAATCAGCAGGCCAAGGGCCTGCACTTCACCCCCCTTGAAAGTATGCACTGTAACCCTGAGACCTTGCAGCATCTGTGAAGAGGTGTTAAAGCTAACTAGAGATAGGATCAGAGTGCCATAAGTGAATGCCATTGAATTGCTTTAAGAAAGACACCCAAACTTTTAGGTCAGCTATCATACCCCCTGAAAAATATATTTTGAGTTAACTTTTCCACAAAGATTCCTCTCTAACCTGAGGTTAAAGACCCTCCCCACGGGAATGACCCTGCAGGCAAAGTTAAGAAGGCCAAGGAGGGACTGTAATTGTTTTAAGGTAATGCACTTAGAGGAAGCAGCTGACTAAACCGCCACTAGCATACCCTACACCTTATCTAGGGGTAGCCTGGAAATAATTTTTTCAGAATTAATTTCTATCCCCAAAAATGTTAAGCATGTGGTGGGACCTTGTGATTTCTCTTCAGCAAGGGGAACACCAAACTGGTACATAAGGTCACGCATTGCATTCATCACATCTAGACAGTCGCCTGAACCTTTCTGACCCACTAGCAATAAATCATCTAGTGAGCTATGTGATCCCTGCCAACCCTATGGGTCACTGCCCAGTGTAGAAATGTGCTAAATGTTTCAAACAATGCACAAGAAATGGCACAACCCATAAGAAGGCAGCAATCCACATAGAATCCACCATCAAATAGAAAACCCCTCCCGGCTCCCTTAACTAGCTCAAGTGCACTGTTGAAAGATTGATAGCGCACTGAGCTAAGCTCAGGATCGATGGCATTGTTCACTGAACTCCCTTTGGGGTAGGAAAGGTGCTGTATCAGGCAAAACTTTCCAGGTTCCTTCTTAGGGACAACACCTAAGGGTGATACAACCATATATTTGAATAGAGGATAGGGGAAGGTGCCAATCATACATCCCAGGGTTAATTCCTTGTTTTAACTATATGGGGGTACTGGTATACCGAACACAGGTTACGGTGAGTAACCGAACCTCAGATTCCTGAATTTACAGGGATCATAAAACCATTAGTAAAACCATCCATTAACAAATATGCAGCTTGGCTATTTGGGTAATCCCGTAGTCAAGGTTCAAGGGCGAGTGCCTTTACTGGGGAGGGGGCCTTTCTGAACAGGAGTGTTTCTGGCTTGGTGCCTATTGTTTGTACTATCCTTTTTTTCTGCAATCACATCCTGGGTGTAAACCACCGCAGAACTTACAATTATGTCGGAAACCACAGGCACCACCCTTATCACACCTGTTTTCTTGGAACGCCCAGCAAGAGCCACCTCTACGTTTTCCATTTTGGTTACAAAGGGACTGAGGGGAGGCAGAGATGGCCTAAACTCAGAGTCGTAATCTCTCCAAGACCCATCACTGTACCTCCTCTGGATCCAGTGAATGGAATCAGTGTACAATATTGCATGGCTCTGGCTGGGGTACTACTCTAAATAACAGGATGTGAATACCCTAAAACTAATAAGCCATTCATCAAATGTCTCAGGACGTTTAAACCTTTTTGGGCCAGTACCATCAGAGCTTTTTTCTTTTTGTTTGTAAGCTTCTGGTGATAATTCAAAAACATTTACGTATTTCCCTTGTTGTATTCTTTTAATAGTTTTTTGGTTTCAAATGAGCCTGAAGTGACAGATTGTATCCCCATGCAAAGCTACTTTGCACTCAGGATGGAACTAATAGAAGGGCGCTGCACTAGGTTATCAGCAGGGGTTAACTGCGTGACTACTGGAGCTACTGAGGATCGGACTGGGGCAGACTGCCTATATGCTCAAGACTGAAGCTCATGCTACATTTATTTCACAATGCTAAACATCCTTTTCTGACCCTTACCCTTTAACCCTAAAGAAGTGTCACTACCTGAGTCAGAGTCAGATAGTGAGGAATCAGCTGAGTCTGTTCTGTCATGTGTAAAGCCATGTGACTCATCATTAGCAGATGAGGATTCCCAGCCTGCTAGCTCCGAATCCGTCTGAACTGGAGAAGCATCTGGGATCTGGGAAGTATGAGCCACTGTAGAAGACGCCTGTGCTGAAGTGCTGGGAGTGGCATACGTCTCAGGGGCTGTAGCCATGACTAGAATGGGTTCCTGTGGCTGAATAATGCCCTGCAATAGAGAAAACAAATCGCAAGCATTGCGAATTTGGGGAATGGCAGGATCTGCGTTTCTTAATATAGAATGACTGTAGTCAACAGCAATATGCCCTGTGCAAGGTTAATTTGCTGAAGTGGAAGTGTTATTTGATATCTGCTGGGGAGCTATACCGCTTATAGTGCCCCTTTTTGCAGGCCTAGCATCAAGCGCCATGCAGGAACAGTATTATTCATAACGCTCACAGCAGGATCAAAACTCATCATAACATTTACACCAGAATGATCATTTGCCCACACTGAAGGAATTGCATTCACATTGGCATTATTGGCTGCCACATTCATTCCAATATTACTCACATTCATACTCGTGTTAGTATCTATGAAACCTGATGCTCTCAAAGTTCCCTGTGAGTGTTATTACTTGTGCGAGTATGCGCTTTGAAAATTGCCTTTCTTCCCAATGAATATGATCCCCTTGCTGCCCGGGTTACGCCCCTATTTGCTGCACCAATTCCTGGCCACCAAGAAACAGATTTGTGGCCTATTTTCCCTCTATGATAAGCTCCGCCCCTCACTGCCCTGGCTCTAACTGATGTAGGTGAGACTGCTGCCTTTCATGCCCTAATTGCACCGGTCCTGCAATCGCCAAAGTCCTCTTTTGATGCTCACCTTCCTTGAGCTGCTGAGGACCCGACTGACTGACTCCGTGACCGCGCTGCGAGTGACTTCTGTTGACGTCACCAGAAGGGGTGGGACTTGTGGCGTCAACTTCCGGTGGTGCGGATGGGCCAACCGGAATGGAGGAAGATGAGGAAATGGATGAAGAAGCCATTGCAGCCGCAATGGAAAATAAGAAGGAAGAAACAGCGGATGCCGCCGCCGGCAAACAAGGATGCCACAGAAGAAACAGGTAAGAGGTCAGAAGGGGCTGAGGGGGGATCAGAACCCACTCTTTGAAGAACACATGGTCCACTTACACATTGATGGGAAGGCTCTGAACCACCAATGTCTGTTAACAACGGAAGGCCCTGAACCACCAATAGTCATGAAAGGCCCTGAGCCACCAATGTCTGCATCAAGAACTGAAAGCCCTGAACCACCAATAGCTGTTTGCATTAAAGGGTTAATAACGGACTGCACTGCTGGTGTAGTCTGTAACGGATAATCAATGTCAGCCATCACCCGCTGCACCGGAGACTCAGGGACAATATTAATCAAGGCCATATCACTAACAGGAGGGGAATGTATATCAACCACTGCTTGTACAGAGTGCCTATCAGTGTGCTGTGTGGGTGGAATCACATTCTCAATCTCCACATTACATGCAATTTGACTTATCTGTTTTTTTCTTGAGGCCTAGGAATACTTAAAGAATGAGAAAAATGTCTCTGCTTCAGGATCCAGGGAGAAATAGGAACAGGAAACTAAAAGCTACCCTTTTTAAGGTAAGGAAGGGGCTCCTCCCTACACTTGCAAAAATGTTGCACTAGCGTTTCTACCCATCCCTCTTCTTCTATCTCACTCCCTACAGCCTTAACCCTTAGGTTGCTACAGTCCCATGCTGGTCCTTACACTGCCTTTGTCAGTGATATCATGCTGTCTTGGGCCTCTATTTATCGAGCTGTCAACCGCAAATACGCTGGAATTATGCAGCGTATTTTTGGCAAGCCTGATTCGCCGTCGTTATCAAACCCTACAGACCGGCAAAAGTAGAATATAGTGACGTAACATATGATCCGCAGGACTCAGTCCAACACAGATCGATGGTTACGTCACTCCAGATGTTCCGAATGCAAGTTCAGCACAATCTAACTACTTTTGATAGTTATCAAATAACTACCAGGTACGCTCGCCACTATTCCAGCCCAGCGTACCTGGTTTTCAATCCGCCGCCCTGGAGGCGGCGGATGCCATAGGAATCAATGGGAGTCTGACAGCAGCGAAAGCTTATGTTTGCTGCTGCCCGATAGCCCGTTGATTCCTATGGTAAATGTCTACAGCTAACACCCTAACATGTATCCCGAGTCTAAACACCCCTAATCTGCCCCCCCTACACTGCAGCCACCTACATTATACTTATTAACCCCTAAACCGCCGCTCCCGGACCCAGCTGCAACTCTAATAAACTTATTAACCCCTAAACCGCCACTCCCGGACCCCGCCATCACCTACATTATACCTATTAACCCCTAATCTGCCACCCCCTATACCGCCACCACCTACATAAAGTTATTAACCCCTATCCTGCCATTCCCGGACCCCGCCGCAACTAAATAAATTGATTAACCCCTAAACTGCCGCTCCCAGAGCCCACCGCCACCTACCTTATATTTATTAACCCCTAATCTGCCCCCCCTACACCGCCGCCACTATAATAAACATATTAACCCCTAAACCTAAGTCTAACCCTAACCCTAACACCCACTAACTTAAATATAATTTAAATAACTCTAAATAAATATTACTATAATTAACTAAATAATTCCTATTTAAAACTAAATATTTACTAATAGTTACATTGTAGCTATCTTAGGGTTTATTTTTATTTTACAGGCAAGTTTGTATTTATTTTAACTATTTACAATAGTTATTAAATAGTTATTAACTATTTAATAATTACCTAGCTAAAATAAATACAAAAGTGCCTGTAAAATAAATCCTAACCTAAGTTACAATTACACCTAACACTACACTATCATTAAAATAATTAAATAAATTAACTACAATTAAATAAAACTAATTACAATTAAATAAAATTAACTAAAGTACAACATTTTTTTTTACAGAAAATAAAAAATAATTAAAACATTTTTAAACTAATTACACCTAATTCCCCTAATAAAATAAAAAATACCCCCAAAATAATAAAATTCCCTACCCTAAACTAAATTACAAATAGCCCTAAAAAGGGCCTTTTGCGGGGCATTGCCCCAAAGTAATCAGCTCTTTTACCTGTAAAAAAAATTACAATACCCCCCGCCCATATTAAAACCCACCACCCACACACCCAACTCTACTCTAAAACCCACCCAATCCCCCCTTAATAAAACCTAACACTAACCCCTTAAAGATCACCCTACCTTGAGCCGTCTTCACCCAGCCAGGCACAAGTTGACCTCCAGAGGGGCAGAAGTCTTCATCCGATCCGGGCAGAAGAGGACCTCCAGACGGGCAGAAGGCTTCATCCAGGCGGCATCTTCTATCTTCATCCATCCGAATGGTTCCTTTAAATGACGTCATCCAAGATGGCGTCCCTTGAATTCCGATTGGCTGATAGGATTCTATTAGCCAATCGGAATTAAGGTAGCAAAAATCCTATTGGCTGATGCAATCAGGGATTAGAGTAGGTGTAATTAGTTTAAAAAAAATTGTAAGTATTTTTTTATTTTCTGTAATTTAGTTTTTTTTTTGTACTTTATTTAATTTTATTTAATTGTAATTAGTTTTATTTAATTGTAGTTAATTTATTTGATTATTTTAATGATAGTGTAGTGTTAGGTGTAATTGTAACTTAGGTTAGGATTTATTTTACAGGTAACTTTTGTATTTATTTTAGCTAGGTAGTTATTAAACAGTTAATAGCTATTTAATAACTATTGTACCTAGTTAAAATAAATACAAAGTTGCCTGTAAAATGAAAATAAATCCTAAAATAGCTACAATGTAACTATTAGTTATATTGTAGCTACCTTAGGGTTTATTTTATAGGTAAGTATTTAGTTTTAATTAGGAATTATTTATTTAATGATAGTAATATTTATTTATAGTTATTTAAATTATATTTAAGTTAGTGGGTGTTAGGTTTAGGATTAGACTTAGGTTTAGGGGTTAATATGTTTATTATAGTGGCGGCGGTGTAGGGGGGGGCAGATTAGGGGTTAATAAATATAAGGTAGGTGGCGATGGGCTCCGGGAGCGGCGGTTTAGGGGTAAAACAATTTATCTAATTGCAGCGGGGTCCGGGATTAGCAGGATAGGGGTTAATAACTTTATGTAGGTGGCGGCTGTATAGGGGGCGGCAGATTAGGGATTAATAGGTATAATGTAGGTGGCGGCGGTTTAGGGGTTAATACATTTATTAGAGTTGCGGCAGGGTCCGGGAGTGGCGGTTTATGGGTTAATAACTTTATTTAGTTGCGGGGGCTCCGCGAGCGGCGGTTTAGGGGGTAAACAGTATAGTATAGTGTGGGTGCTTAGTGACAGTATAGCAAGAAAGCTGTGAATAAGCTGAAGAGCAGCGAGATCGATGACTGTTATTTATCAACAGTCCGATGCTCATCGCTCCGTACTTGGTGCGCGGCTTTTTGACAGCTTTCTTGATAAATTTGGCGAACGTATTCTGGTCCGCGGCGGCGATGTTAGGCGATCTTAGGCAAGCGTATTGGTGCCATCGAATGCAAGAAAGTCGACGGCTTGTTAAATAGAGGCCTTGGTCTCTGCATCCATCTGAACTGTGTGCCCAGCCCCTGCCAGTGTTATAGGATCTTTTATTTATATAAGGGCTGCTGCCATCTGAAGAAGAAACTTCTCTTTTAAGATAAGAGAAACGTTTATAGAATTTAGAAGTGTATACATTTGTACAAGTAGTGGTTTATTATTAATTAAATATATTATACAAGTGTTTATCAGCATATTGCAATTTTACACATTCCCT
The DNA here is from genome assembly GCF_027579735.1 of Bombina bombina. Classification (NCBI taxonomy): domain Eukaryota; kingdom Metazoa; phylum Chordata; class Amphibia; order Anura; family Bombinatoridae; genus Bombina; species Bombina bombina. Next base: position 534,026,987 of record NC_069502.1, on the reverse strand, counting down.
GACGCAGAAATTTAAAGTTAAAAGAAGTGGAGCATAAAGACATTTCATGGGACCAGAAAAAGAGAGCAAACCACTCTAAGGGTAAAAGTATTTAATAAAAAAAATGAAGTGCAAGTAAAAAGTTAAACGTACAGGAATATAAAAACAACAAGGCATATAACGTATATATCACCACAGAGATTCCGTTGCAAGCCAGAAGAGTGTTGACTTATACCACTCGGTCCTTCCCACAGTCTAAGTGCAACTGGAACACTGTAGAGACTTAGAGGTGCGGGGCTACTCAAAGATGTAACAGCCTATATCTGTAGATAATGTGAGTACAATATAGCTCCTAAACGCGTTTCATCTGGATCCAACCCGACTTTATCAAGAGGTGATATAACAAAGAGCCACTTGCTTCCTTTTGAATGCAGCAGGCTGTCAAAAGTCAGATACGTTGTGGCACCTGATAGGCTGACTACATGTCACTTACTGATTGGCTACTGAACGGCAATTAAATCCTCGCCAACAGCTGTCATGGCTCTATGTAATCTGATGCATAGAATGCTACAACGGCATATACCTAGCTGTTGAACAATGCTTATACTGTTATACATGTACCAGCATGTAACGCTTATAAAATAACACTTATAACAAGGGAAAAAATTCAGTAATAAAATGACACGCTATATAGCTAAAAAACGCTTATGATAGAGAAAATAAGAACAAGTAGGACCACATAAAAAGTTGTCCGGCAGACCTAATATAAACTATCAGTAATTGATGATATGGATAATTGTAAACTGTAATATGGGAGAATGATCTAGTCTATTAAGTCATATCTACTATCAAGAAAAAGAATTAACTATTATGTGATCTCATAGATAGCATCGATTGCGCTATCATTATCGCACTGTCCTTATTAAAGGAGGAGAGAGATGTAATATACAGACACACTACTTTTCTAAGATATGAATGGCATGTTAAACCAAAATACAAAAGTGGATGTATATACTTGTGGAAAAAGGCACAAACTACTTAGAAAACTAAATTGGTTATAAAATCAACATCAAAAGAACAAGGTATACAGGAACCCAACAGTGTGCCTACATGTAATGCAAAATATGTGAAAAAAGAGGACTATTACCTATAACTAAGGCAAAATACCTATATTAAAGAAACCCCTAAGTCCTACATTTGAATCTCATGTATAAGTTTGAATAGGAGCAACAAAAATGCTGCAACATAGTCACATAAAGGCCTGAAGGTATAAATCGATATTCACCTTTCTGTGGTGATATACATTACATGCCTTGTTGTTTTTATATTCCTTTCCGTTTAACTTTTTACGTGCGCTTAATTTTTTGTATTAAATACTTTTACCCCTAGAGTGGTTTGCGCTCTTTCTCTGCTTTTTGTTTTTCAAGTTCCATTTGGGAGGTGAATCACAGTCCCCTCTGTCTATTTAGAGCAGCATCCACGGACATCGTATTCCTAGAGCTACCATTTGGAATTTTCCATACCCCGTTCCTGGAGCATTCAATGGAAAATACTTTTTCGTCTGCTCTTATTATAGACAAGGACTCAAATACCTAAGGTGTGATACATATACAGTATATGTTCTTTGATCTGGTTATAACTTTACAGGTCATTTTGGAGTTTTTTTTATTTTTATATTCTGGTGTACATACAACTATACAATATTTATATTATTTATTTATTTCTCAGGGTTGTTCAAAAGGTTTGTTCTATATCCCTTGTGAAACATTTTATGCGATTATTGGGATGCACAGCTTATATATATCTGTTGCACATTTCATGGGACCACTAGCTCTTGGCAAATTTTTCAACCCCTGATTAGTGATGTCGTGAACATAAAAATTTGGGTTCGCAAACGGCGAACACGAACTTCCGCAAAAGTTCGCAAACCGGGCGAACCGCCATAGACTTCAATAGGCAGGCGAATTTTAAAATGCACAGGGACTCTTTAAGGCCACAATAGTGATGGAAAAGTTGTTTCAAGGGGACTAACACCTGGACTGTGGCATGCCGGAGGGGGATCCATGGCAAAACTCCCATGGAAAATTACATAGTTGATGCAGAGTCTGGTTTTAATCCATAAAGGGCATAAATCACCCAACATTCCTAAATTGTTTGGAATAACGTGCTTTAAAACATCAGGTATGATGTTGTATCGATCAGGTAGTGTAAGGGTTACGCCCGCTTCACAGTGCGCAGTGTAGGTGATATACCTGGCCTGTGACCATGCTTTGCAGACCAGGTATCAGTGGTCAGATGGACCCTTGCCCCAACACTGTGTGCCAGACATGCCATTATAGCAGACTTATATGGCTTTGGCGTTGCTTTTTGGTAATTAGAAAGCTGCTAAATGCCACTGCGCACCACACGTGTTTTATGCCCAGCAGTGAAGGGGTTAATTAGGGAGCATGTAGGGAGCTTGTAGAGTTAATTTTAGCTTAAGTGTAGTGTAGTAGACAACCCAAAGTATTGATCTAGGCCCATTTTGGTATATTTAATGCCACCATTTCACCGCCAAATGCGATCAAATAAAAAAAAATTGTTCACTTTTTCACAAACTTTAGGTTTCTCACAGAAATTATTTACAAACAACTTATGCAATTATGGCATAAATGGTTGTAAATGCTTCTCTGGGGTCCCCTTTGTTCAGAAATAGCAGACTTATATGGCTTTGGCGTTGCTTTTTGGTAATTAGAAGGCTGCTAAATGCCACTGCGCACAACACGTGTTTTATGCCCAGCAGTGAAGGGGTTAATTAGGGAGCATGTAGGGAGCTTGTAGAGTTAATTTTAGCTTAAGTGTAGTGTAGTAGACAACCCAAAGTATTGATCTAGGCCCATTTTAGTATATTTCATGCCACCATTTCACCGCCAAATGCGATCAAATAAAAAAAAATTGTTCACTTTTTCACAAACTTTAGGTTTCTCACAGAAATGATTTATAAACAACTTATGCAATTATGGCATAAATGGTTGCAAATGCTTCTCTGGGATCCCCTTTGTTCAGAAATAGCAGACTTATATGGCTTTGGCGTTGCTTTTTGGTAATTAGAAAGATGCTAAATGCCACTGCGCACCACACGTGTTTTATGCCCAGCAGTGAAGGGGTTAATTAGGGAGCATGTAGGGAGCTTGTAGAGTTAATTTTAGCTTAAGTGTAGTGTAGTAGACAACCCAAAGTATTGATCTAGGCCCATTTTGGTATATTTAATGCCACAATTTCACCGCCAAATGCGATCAAATAAAAGAAAATTGTTCACTTTTTCACAAACTTTAGGTTTCTCACAGAAATTATTTACAAACAACTTATGCAATTATGGCATAAATGGTTGTAAATGCTTCTCTGGGGTCCCCTTTGTTCAGAAATAGCAGACTTATATGGCTTTGGCGTTGCTTTTTGGTAATTAGAAGGCTGCTAAATGCCACTGCGCACCACACGTGTTTTATGCCCAGCAGTGAAGGGGTTAATTAGGGAGCATGTAGGGAGTTTGTAGAGTTAATTTTAGCTTAAGTGTAGTGTAGTAGACAACGCAAAGTATTGATCTAGGCCCATTTTGGTATATTTCATGCCACCATTTCACCGCCAAATGCGATCAAATTTAAAAAAAACTAAAATTTTTCGCAATTTTAGGTTTCTCACTAAAATTATTTACAAACAGCTTGTGCAATTATGGCACAAATGGTTGTAAATGCTTCTCTGGGATCCCCTTTGTTCAGAAATAGCAGACATATATGACTTTGGCGTTGCTTTCTGGTAATTAGAAGGCCGCTAAATGCTTCTGCGCATCACACGTGTATTATGGCTAGCAGTGAAGGGGTTAATTAGGTAGTTTGTAGGGAGCTTGCAGGGTTAATTTTAGCTTTAGTGTAGAGATCAGCCTCCCACCTGACACATCAGACCCCTGATCCCTCCCAAATAGCTCCCTTCCCTCCCCCACCCCACAATTGTCCCCGCCATCTTAAGTACTGGCAGAAAGTCTGCCAGTACTAAAATAAAAGGTTTTTAAATTTTTTTTTAGCATATTTACATATGCTGTGGTTTAGCATCCCCCCTTAACCCCCAACCTCCCTGATCCCCCAAAACAGCTCTCTAACCCTCCCCACCTGCCTTATTGGTGGCCATCTTGGGTACTGGCAGCTGTCTGCTATTATTTCACAGTCAAAAAAGTGTTGTTTTTTTTTTAAATGTACACTACTGTTACACCAGATATGAGTGGTGGCACTGGGCAAGTGGGCACAGTATACGCTGTGAGCCTGACACACACGCTGGCAGGCAGGCAACTGCAATTAGATTACACAGGGAAAAAAAAAGCAGACTGATGTTCTAGCCCTAAAAAGGGCTTTTTGCGGTGCTGTCCTTACAGCAGAGATCAGATGAGTCCTTCAGGACTGTAGTGGACACTGAATACACTAGCCTAGCTATCAATTTCCCTATAAAATCAGCAGCAGCTACACTGTCCCTCCTCTCACTAAGTATACAGCTTCCGAATGAATCTAAAATGGATGCTGTCCAGGAGGTGGGAGGGTCTGGGAGGGAGGGTCTTCTGACTGTGAGGTACAGGGTCAAAGTTTACTTAATGATAAAGAATAGGGGGCGGACCGAACATCGCATATGTTTGCCGTCCGCGGCGAACGCGAACATGCTATGTTTGCCGGGAACTATTCGCCGGCGAACTATTTGTGACATCACTACCCCTGATCTCATATATATATATATATATATATATATATATATAAAATTATGTAGGAAATACAATGATAGTGGAATTCACTTATCATAAGGAAAGACAAATCAAGCACTCTTTTAACCTTTTATTTATATAGCCAAAGTATTTTTGCAATGCCAATTATCAATATGCTAAAATCCAATATAGAGACACTCTCTCACAAAAAGAAACTATACACCAACTGATATTACTAAATCAATTATAATATTGATTTCAATCAATTTGATAAATTTACAGTGTAAACATATACAGTGAAATGAAAATGAAAAATAAATATAAAAATGAAAAGTAAAAAATGTGACGTCACTAGAAGATCGTAACTGTAAGGAAAAATCCAAAACCGGCAACACATTACCAGAGGGCAGCCCAAACTCTGTGGAAGGGAGTAGCTGTCATGTTTAATGATAGGATCTATGCAGTTTTTTTATTTTCCCTTTAAAGCAACATTTACCCACTGTAGACACTTTTAAACCACCAACAACAGCATTCAGAGTTAATGCATTACCTGACTTGAATATACGCACATTTGGCTGTAAGTATCCAAACCATATGCTGTGATATAAACATTTGAAAAATAGTGTACAAAAGGGTCAAAGTTAATGCTTTATGTATGGTCAAATGGTGGATTTAAACATGGTTCTTGTCTGTGAACCAATGACTAAGACACATGTCCCAGTTTAAGCTCAAAAGGAGATATAAAGTTTCCTTTTTATGTAAATCAACCAAGGCTTAAAAAGCATGAAAGTTCATGGATGACTGTGTTTGCAAAGCTTCCCATTATAGCATAAGCACAAGCAGTGGCAGTATTAAAGCAGTAGCAAGCGTGAAATCCAGCATGCAAGTGTTCCTTAGTAGATGCTAATTTAGGGCTGAAGCTGTGGGCGTGCTAACAGAAGCAGCGTATGCAATGAGCAACAATGTAGCAAAAACGTTGCAATTTGAAAGGAAACAACCAACGGCTTTAATGTTGATAGTCTTTCCCCAAGTAAGCCGCACACAACAGTAAGGAATACCTCCACTCACATACCTAGGTGCTGGGGTTGTAACAAGGATATTAGTATCATCCAGGATTCCTCATAGAGCCACTGGACTTGTGTGAACTCCCCAAACAGTATCGACCTGTGCAACAAGCCATGCACAGCGTGCGTGACGTCATGTGATCAAGCCAACACGTGTTTCATCCCTTGTATCACTCAGGAATTCCTCAGGGCTAATTAACACATGCACATATGGCTCTATTTATGAGCACTTTTTGTAACGCCCCTTAAATGAATGAATATGAGCTATATTAACTAAAATAGCAAAGACAAAAATACTGATTCTGTGATATTAAAGGGACGCTGAACACAAATTTTTTATTTTGTGATTCAGATAGAGCATGCAATTTTAAGCAACTTTCTTATTTACTCCTATTATCAATTTTTCTTCGTTCTCTTGCTATCTTTATTTGAAAAATAAGGCATCCTAGCTATTTTATTAGTTCAGACTCTGGACAGCACTTTTTTATTGGTGGATTAATTTATCCTCCAATCAGCAAGAACAACCCAGGTTGTTCACCAAAAATGGGCCGGCATCTAAACTTACATTCTTGCATTTCAAATAAAGATACCAAGAGAATGAAGAACATTTGATAATAGGAGTAAATTAGAAAGTTGCTTAAAATGTCATGCTCTATCTGAATCACAAAAGAAAAAATTTGGGTTCAGTGTCCCTTTAAGTCAACATTAGTGGTTCATAGTAAATCCAGATGGTGCACATTATTTTACAACAAAGGATATGCAAGTAGTTTAGGAGCAATAATTATAAAATTCCTCTAAAGGTGTGTATCATATTAAATAGGCTTCCTTAATTAAATAAAGTTACACAAAATAGAAGAAGAGTAAGTTGCATAAAGAGTGAAAAAGAAAAAACACTTATACAACATTGTTTTTACAATACGAAAAACCCTTTGATCCAACATTGTAATGATGAACAATTCATGTAATAAGCTCCTAATGTTATAAGCTTAAATTATTTTTAAAGACCAGGTATTTATCCTGGACTTTTTAAACACAATATATAAATAAATACCTCAGAAAAAGCTTATCAAAATGAAGTAAGCTCATAATTTAATATTGCTATCATAGACTAAGTGTGCACTATGCTCTAACTATTATTAAGCATCATAGCAATTGAAATGTTACAAAAATGAAGCAAATTCTATCTTTTCATTTAATCCCCTAGGGGGATAAGGTATTAAGTCTGTACATCCAGGCAGCTTCTTTTTGAAGAAATATTTAGTCTATGTTGCCTCCACGTTTATGCATAATCCCTCTATCAATGCCAAGAAATTTTAAACTATCTGATTCTTGTCTATGACAATTTTTGAAATGGCAGGCTACACTGGTATCTCTACCATACTTTATGTCATCCCAGTGTTCTTGTATTCTCTCTTTAAAGAAAACCTCTTGGTTTTTCCTACATAGAACACCGGGCATGAACAATAGAGCAGGTAGACAACCTCAACCGATTTGCAGTTGATAAAGTAATTAATATAATATTGTTTATCATCTGTGGAAAACTTGTTGGTTTTATCAACATGTTTGCAATAAACACAATTCCCACAGGGAAAACATCCCTTTGAAAGGGCCTTCTTTGAAAGCCAATCAGATGATTTGCTCTTGACAAAAGCACTGCGGACTAATTTGTCCTTTAGGTTAGGAGCACGTCGAACGGTAAGCAATGGGTATTCCCCCACTGTTTCAGCAATTTTTTTTATCTGCTAAGAGATAATGCCAATTATTCTGAAGGATATTATGGATATGTGTCCAATGACTGTTATATTGGGTTATTACTCTTATTTTGTTGTCATCATACACTATTTTTCAAATGTTTATATCACAGCATATGGTTTAGATATTTACAGCCAAATGTGCGTATATTCAAGCCAGATAATGCATTAACTCTGCATGCTGCTGTTGGTGGTTTAAAAGTGTCTACAGTGGGTACATTTTGCTTTAAAGGGAAAATTAATAACTGCATAGATCCTATCATTAACCATGACAGCTACTCCCTTCCACAGAGTTGGGGCTGCCCTCTAGTAAGGTGTTGCAGGTTTTGGATTTTTCCTCACAGTTATGATCTTCTAGTGACGTCACATTTTTTACTTTTCATTTTTATGTTTATTTTTCATTTTCATTTCATTGTATATGTTTACACTGTAAATTTATCAAATTGGTTGAAATCAATATTATAATTGATTTAGTAATATCAGTTGGCGTATAGTTTCTTTTGTGAGAGAGTGTCTCTATATTGGATTTTTGCATATTCTTTGCTTATGATAAGTGAATTCCACTATCACTGTCTTTCCTTCATAATTTTTTAAATATACTCTATATATGGGTCTGCACCATTTCCTCTAAAGAGGACATTATGGAATATAGCTTGCTCCAGTGAAATTAATTTGAAACTCTACTTGCCTATTTGCATAATATATATATATATATATATATATATATATGACAACAGGATAATCTGCACTCAACAAGATTCCTCAGCAAGCCATATGGATACAACTTTAAAGGTTTATTTGAACATCTAAAAAAAATCATAGGATCCATAGAAAACACATAGGCCTAGATTTAGAGTTCGGCGGTAGCCGTCAAAACCAGCGTTAGAGGCTCCTAACGCTGGTTTTGGCCGCCCGCTGGTATTTGGAGTCAGTGATTAAAGGGTCTAACGCTCACTTTTCAGCCGCGACTTTTCCATACCGCAGATCCCCCTACGCCATTTGCGTAGCCTATCTTTTCAATGGGATCTTCCTAACGCCGGTATTTAGAGTCGTTTCTGCAGTGAGCGTTAGAGCTCTAACGACAAGATTCCAGCCGCCTGAAAATAGCAGGAGTTAAGAGCTTTCTGGCTAACGCCGGTTTATAAAGCTCTTAACTACTGTACCCTAAAGTACACTAACACCCATAAACTACCTATGTACCCCTAAACCGAGGTCCCCCCACATCGCCGCCACTCGATTAAAATTTTTAACCCCTAATCTGCCGACCGCCACCTACGTTATACTTATGTACCCCTAATCTGCTGCCCCTAACACCGCCGACCCCTGTATTATATCTATTAACCCCTAACTTGCCCCCCACAACGTCGCCGCAAGCTACTTAAAATAATTAACCCCTAATCTTCCGACCGCAAATCGCCGCCACCTACGTTATCCCTATGTACCCCTAATCTGCTACCCCTAACATCGCCGACCCCTATGTTATATTTATTAACCCCTAATCTGCCCCCCTCAACGTCGCCGACACCTACCTACACTTATTAACCCCTAATCTGCCGAGCGGACCTGAGCGCTACTATAATAAAGTTATTAACCCCTAATCCGCCTCACTAACCCTATCATAAATAGTATTAACCCCCTAATCTGCCCTCCCTAACATCGCCGACACCTACCTTCAATTATTAACCCCTAATCTGCCGACCGGAGCTCACCGCTATTCTAATAAATGTATTAACCCCTAAAGCTAAGTCTAACCCTAACACTAACACCCCCCTAAGTTAAATATAATTTTTATCTAACGAAATAAATTAACTCTTATTAAATAAATAATTCCTATTTAAAGCTAAATACTTACCTGTAAAATACATCCTAATATAGCTACAATATAAATTATAATTATATTATAGCTATTTTAGGATTAATATTTATTTTACAGGCAACTTTGTAATTATTTTAACCAGGTACAATAGCTATTAAATAGTTAAGAACTATTTAATAGTTACCTAGTTAAAATAATAACAAATTTACCTGTAAAATAAATCCTAACCTAAGATATAATTAAACCTAACACTACCCTATCAATAAAATAATTAAATAAACTACCTACAATTACCTACAATTAACCTAACACTACACTATCAATAAATTAATTAAACACAATTGCTACAAATAAATACAATTAAATAAACTATCTAAAGTACAAAAAATAAAAAAGAACTAAGTTACAGAAAATAATAAAATATTTACAAACATAAGAAAAATATTACAACAATTTTAAACTAATTACACCTACTCTAAGCCCCCTAATAAAATAACAAAGCCCCCCAAAATAAAAAATTCCCTACCCTATTCTAAAATACAAATATTACAAGCTCTTTTACCTTACCAGCCCTGAACAGGGCCCTTTGCGGGGCATGCCCCAAGAATTTCAGCTCTTTTGCCTGTAAAAAAAAACATACAATACCCCCCCCCCAACATTACAACCCACCACCCACATACCCCTAATCTAACCCAAACCCCCCTTAAATAAACCTAACACTAATCCCCTGAAGATCTTCCTACCTTGTCTTCACCATACCAGGTTCACCGATCCGTCCTGGCTCCAAGATCTTCATCCAACCCAAGCGGGGGTTGGCGATCCATAATCCGGTGCTCCAAAGTCTTCCTCCTATCCGGCAAGAAGAGGACATCCGGACCGGCAAACATCTTCTCCAAGCGGCATCTTCTATCTTCTTCCATCCGATGACGACCGGCTCCATCTTGAAGACCTCCAGCGCGGATCCATCCTCTTCTTCCGACGACTAGACGACGAATGACGGTTCCTTTAAGGGACGTCATCCAAGATGGCGTCCCTCGAATTCCGATTGGCTGATAGGATTCTATCAGCCAATCGGAATTAAGGTAGGAATTTTCTGATTGGCTGATGGAATCAGCCAATCAGAATATAGTTCAATCCGATTGGCTGATCCAATCAGCCAATCAGATTGAGCTCGCATTCTATTGGCTGATCGGAACAGCCAATAGAATGCGAGCTCAATCTGATTGGCTGATTGGATCAGCCAATCGGATTGAACTATATTCTGATTGGCTGATTCCATCAGCCAATCAGAAAATTCCTACCTTAATTCCGATTGGCTGATAGAATCCTATCAGCCAATCGGAATTCGAGGGACGCCATCTTGGATGACGTCCCTTAAAGGAACCGTCATTCGTCGTCTAGTCGTCGGAAGAAGAGGATGGATCCGCGCTGGAGGTCTTCAAGATGGAGCCGGTCGTCATCGGATGGAAGAAGATAGAAGATGCCGCTTGGAGAAGATGTTTGCCGGTCCGGATGTCCTCTTCTTGCCGGATAGGAGGAAGACTTTGGAGCACCGGATTATGGATCGCCAACCCCCGCTTGGGTTGGATGAAGATCTTGGAGCCAGGACGGATCGGTGAACCTGGTATGGTGAAGACAAGGTAGGAAGATCTTCAGGGGATTAGTGTTAGGTTTATTTAAGGGGGGTTTGGGTTAGATTAGGGGTATGTGGGTGGTGGGTTGTAATGTTGGGGGGGGGGTATTGTATGTTTTTTTTTACAGGCAAAAGAGCTGAAATTCTTGGGGCATGCCCCGCAAAGGGCCCTGTTCAGGGCTGGTAAGGTAAAAGAGCTTGTAATATTTGTATTTTAGAATAGGGTAGGGAATTTTTTATTTTGGGGGGCTTTGTTATTTTATTAGGGGGCTTAGAGTAGGTGTAATTAGTTTAAAATTGTTGTAATATTTTTCTTATGTTTGTAAATATTTTATTATTTTCTGTAACTTAGTTCTTTTTTATTTTTTGTACTTTAGATAGTTTATTTAATTGTATTTATTTGTAGCAATTGTGTTTAATTAATTTATTGATAGTGTAGTGTTAGGTTAATTGTAGGTAATTGTAGGTAGTTTATTTAATTATTTTATTGATAGGGTAGTGTTAGGTTTAATTATATCTTAGGTTAGGATTTATTTTACAGGTAAATTTGTTATTATTTTAACTAGGTAACTATTAAATAGTTCTTAACTATTTAATAGCTATTGTACCTGGTTAAAATAATTACAAAGTTGCCTGTAAAATAAATATTAATCCTAAAATAGCTATAATATAATTATAATTTATATTGTAGCTATATTAGGATTTATTTTACAGGTAAGTATTTAGCTTTAAATAGGAATCATTTATTTAATAAGAGTTAATTTATTTCGTTAGATAAAAATTATATTTAACTTAGGGGGGTGTTAGTGTTAGGGTTAGACTTAGCTTTAGGGGTTAATACATTTATTAGAATAGCGGTGAGCTCCGGTCGGCAGATTAGGGGTTAATAATTGAAGGTAGGTGTCGGCGATGTTAGGGAGGGCAGATTAGGGGGTTAATACTATTTATGATAGGGTTAGTGAGGCGGATTAGGGGTTAATAACTTTATTATAGTAGCGCTCAGGTCCGCTCGGCAGATTAGGGGTTAATAAGTGTAGGCAGGTGTCGGCGACGTTGTGGGGGGCAGATTAGGGGTTAATAAATATAACATAGGGGTCGGCGATGTTAGGGCAGCAGATTAGGGGTACATAGGGATAACGTAGGTGGCGGCGGTTTACGGAGCGGCAGATTAGGGGTTAAAAGTGTAATGCAGGGGTCAGCGATAGCGGGGGCGGCAGATTAGGGGTTAATAAGTGTAAGGTTAGGGGTGTTTAGACTCGGGGTACATGTTAGAGTGTTAGGTGCAGACGTAGGAAGTGTTTCCCCATAGGAAACAATGGGGCTGCGTTAAGAGCTGAACGCTGCTTTTTTGCAGGTGTTAGGTTTTTTTTCAGCTCAAACTGCCCCATTGTTTCCTATGGGAGAATCGTGCACGAGCACGTTTTTGATGCCGGCCGCGTCCGTAAGCAACTCTGGTATCGAGAGTTGCATTTGCGGTAAATATGCTCTACGCTCCTTTTTTGGAGCCTAACGCAGCATTTGTTTGAACTCTCGATACCAGAGTTAAATTTATGGTGCGGCCAGAAAAAAACCCGCGGAGCGTTAACAGCCCTTTTACCGCCGAACTCCAAATCTAGGCCATAGAAAACAAACACCTGTAGCAAGCCATACTTGTTTCGGGCTCCTCCCAGCCCTTGCTCACCAACTGTATGGTAATCTCCAAAGTGAGCACCTTTTAAAGGTGTACAATTACATTAACCCCTTAATTCATTTAAAGGAAAATTGCATGTCAGGTCTAGGGATCATAGATGGAGCTAACACATTCCCAATAGTTTTTGCTTTTTTTTATACAAAATTGCACCCAATCTGCAATATCTGTTTTAAGACTGGATCTTCATGCAGAATAGTTAAACATTGATTAATTATTCTGTATATCCTGTTATAATCTCTGCTGTAACCTGTTACAAACCCTGTTCTTTTCCTGTCCTTAAACTCATACTTTTTATTACTGTTTTTATTTTTGTACTTTGAGAGTGACTCTTGTGACAGACTATGTACTTTATTTAAATTAAGATCCAATACTTGTTGAGTGTAACCTTTAGCTTTTAGTCTATTACTAGTATCTATCAGATGTCTAGTGCATGTGTCCTCTTGGGTACAATTCCTCTTTGCTCTTATGAACTGTCCTTTAGGGATCGATTTCAACAGGTGTTTGGGATGGCATGAATCATATCTTAGAATGGTATTCCCTGCAGTATCTTTCCTAAACAACTCAAATTACAAACTTTTATTTGCACTGTTCACCTGTAAAGATACATCCAAGTAATTAATCCTATCAGGATCTTGTTCCAAAGTAAATTTTAAATTCATATTATTACAATCAATGTAGTTATGGAAATCTTTTACTGTTAGCTCATCTCCATTCCACACCATCAGGAGGTTGTCAATATATCTACCAAAAAATATAATGTTCTCCCTGAAGAGATTACTATCCCCAAAGACATGGAACAATTCCCAAAAGCTCAAAGAGGTTTGCATATGAGGGTGCAAATTTTGCCCCCATAGCTGTTCCACGTCTTTGGAGATAGTAATGTCCCTCAAACATAAAAAAAATATGCGTAAGCAAATACTCAATAGATTGTATCAGGAATTCTTTAAGATCCCTGTCATATTTAGAAAAATTATCCAAAAAAACTATATTGCTTTAACCCCCAAGTGGTGTGGAATGGAGGTGTACAAGGATGAGACATCAATAGCAATCAATATATATCCATCTTTCCAGTCAACCTTCTCGACTTTGTTTATCAAGGAACTGGTGTCTTGGATATATCCATACAATTCCCTTACTATTGGTTGCAGGTAAAGATCTACCAATTCTGGCAATTTCTCATTGAGAGAGTCTATTCCAGGGATTATTGGTCTGCCTGGAGCGCATTTACTATCTTTATGCAGTTTAGGCAAGTAATAAAAACTTTGTAGAACAGGATTCACCACTAGAATAGACTCTTCCAATGCCACCGAAAGCACACCTCTATGTACAAATGTATCCAACAAATCTTTCAATATTATTTGGCATCTAGTAGTAGTATCAGAGGGCAGGCGCATATAAACATCTTTATCTGAAAGTTGCCTTATTGCTTCCGCAACAAAATCAGCTCTATCAAGCACCACAATATTCCCTCCTTTATCAGATTGTCTTATTATTATGTTTTTATCATCATGAAGAAGTTTTAAAGCTATCCTCTCATCAGGTGTGAGGTTATCTTTAAATTTATGTTTGCTCTGTACTCTCTCGCTTTTATTTTTGTTATCTAACTGTCTCAGTTAGTTTTCTACTACAGATTAAAGAATTTCAAGTGATTTACCCCTTGAATCCACCAGGTAAAAGTTGCTTTTATTTTTGATACCTGAAACATCAATTATGGATTTAATAGGACCTGCTTTTATTGTGTCACTATCCAGAGGCGGTCTCCTTGCACCAATCCCATGACCCTTCCCCTCAGAACGTGTCGACACTGAAGACACGCCACAGGCAGGAGCCGGAGTCTGAGTGCTGAGGGTTTGAACCTTTATGCTCTCTCTCTCTTTATATATAAATATTTAAGAATAAATAGAACATATTCTTCTACATGAAGAACATTGAAATGTTGGGTTTAGCAATCTTGAAGAAACGTTATTGGGTTAGCATGCGAGTATGGGTGTATTTTTTTTCCAGGTTTTGCACTCTCTATGGGAGAATACGTTAATGTGGTTGTAATATTCCCATACAAACTTTTTACTATTACCTTGTAATATGAGCGCAACCCAATGTGTGGGAAAAAAAACTTTATTTAGCAAAGTTTAGGAGCAAGCAAGAGTGCAACATAGCACTCCACTCATAATCTAGCCCTTAATGGTAAAGAGCTTAGAGTGCCCTTCTTCTTGGGTCAGCTGACCTAAGCTCCTGAAGGTGCCTGGTATTAATTTATGTGGGTGAAGTCTGGCAGTAGTTCTGCATAAAGTCAACATTTAAATCACTTGGATTTCAAATTGTTAGAAACTCAGTTGCTGCCTCTCTGGAATGTTTTTTCTTCAAAATGTTTAGTTCCATGCCTTAATAAAGTTTAATTGGTTATAAATAAATGCAATCATGTTGGTCCTAACTCCAGCTATGGTCTGTGAGTCTTAATTTAATCCTGGGCTTTGGGAGGGGCCCCTATGACCTAGTTAACTTGACCTTTAATGGAAGGGTCCAAACCAAAGAGACACAATCCCCTAAATTTGTCTCCCCTTTAATGTGTTCCCAATGACTAATTTTACCTGCTGGAGTGTATTAACTAGCCTACAAATTATCAGGCTTGCAGAGAAATTTCACCTATCACTCCAATTACCTGGCCAGTATTTGGTCTTCTTATCCCAGAAATCAAGTAAAATGATAGGTTGGCAATCCCACAGCTGGGAATAACGCAAGGACCCAGATAAGGAGAATGAAAGCTAATAACCAGTCTATACAAGGTCAAAGGCTATGACAGGCGGCCAGAAGATACATAGCATCAGGATAAGTTAAACAGGTGATGTAATAGAAGCAGGAAGAACCTTATGAACGAAAAAAGGTTCTAAACAAAAATGAGGACTGAAGAGCAGAAGAACATAATATTGCCTGTGCTAATACACTAAAAGCATTGCTCTATAAAGTGTTGCAACATTTATTGGCTGAAAAATAGTTAATGGGACAGTCAACATTCTTACTAACTTAGCGGTACCTGCAAAAAAAAAGTGCAAAGGAAAGACTTAACCTTCCCCAAAACTTTCAGTTAAATATCGTGTGGTCAGGCACACTATATAAAAAAAAAAGATGGCAAGGAAAGTAAGGTAATAAATGTTTTGGGGGTTAAATCTTTAATATGCTTTTTTTCTTACAGGTAGTGCTAGGTTAATTTTAAATAATTCTGCATATAGTGCATAATTACTTAACATTAATAAGAACGTTAACTGTCCCTTTAAAGCAACATGTAAATTGCTGAATACTTTTTCTATAAACTTGTGGTTTTATTAAAAGAAAGTTTTATTTAACAGTTTAAAAATAGATGCATTTATGGGGATGAAAAAGTGAATTTAAAATATGAAATTGTGGAGGGCTAGCTGCAGCCTACTCTAAATATGCTGCTAATTAAATATGTGTTGTCTTATAAATCTACTAAATGTGCTGTATTTATCTGTACTTTTCATGCTTATAATGCTTTTTATTGCAGGGACGAGTAAAATAGTAATTTAAAACTGTTCTCTAAAAAAATAAGCTAATGTTTAATATTATTATTATTAATATTAATCGGCTAGATTATGAGTTTTGTGGTAAAAGCGGCTCGGTACTAACTTGCAAGTTATTTCCACCACTCAGCTCCCTATAGTGCTGCTATTGCAGGTTATCATAAACCTGGCGTTAGCAGGCAATATGTGAGCGTTGAGCAAAATTGAGCTCCATACCGCACTCAAATACCAGCGCTGCTTTGAACTGGTTTTACGTGCTCGTGCACAGTTTCCCCATAGACATCAATGGGGAGAGCCGGCTAAAAAAAAAGCCTAACACCTGCAATAAAGGAGCGTAAATCTCCGTAACACAGCCCCATTGATTCCTATGGGGAAAGAAAAGTTATGTTTACACCTAACACCCTAACATGAACCCTGAGTCTAAACACCCCTAATCTGCTGCCCCCGACATCGCCGACAGCTACATTACACTTATTAACCCCTAATCTGCCGCCCCAACATCGCCGACACATGCATTACACTTATTAACCCCTAATCTTCCGCCCCCAATGTCGTCGCTACCCACCTACACTTATTAACCCCTAATCTGCCGCCCCCAATGTTGCCACCACCTACCTACACTTATTATCCCTAATCTGCTGCCCCCAATGTTGCCGCCACCTACCTACACTTATTAACCCCTAATCTGCTGCCCCAATGTCGTCGCTACCTACCTACACTTATTAACCCCTAATCTGCCACCCCCAACGTCGCCACCACTATACTAAAGTTATAAACCCCTAAACCTAACCCTAAGTCTAACCCTAACACCCACTTACTTTAACATAATTAAAATAAATCTAAATAAAAATTACAATTAATACCTAAATAATTCCTATTTAAAATTAAATACTTACCTGTAAAATAAAACCTAAGCTAGATACAATATAACTAATAGTTACATTGTAGCTATCTTAGGTTTTATTTTTATTTCACAGGCAAGTTTGTATTTATTTTAACTAGGTAGACTAGTTACTAAATAGTTATTAACTATTTATTAGCTACCTACTTAAACTAAATACAAAGTTACCTGTAAAATAAAAATAAAACCTAACCTGAGTTACACTAACACCTAACCTTACACTACAATTAAATAAATTACATTAATTAAATACAATTAACTAAATTACAATAAAACCCCCACTAAATTACACAAAATAAAAAATAAATTATCAAATATTTAAACTAATTACACCTAATCTAATAGCCCTATCAAAATAAAAAAGCCCCCCCCAAAATAAAAAAACCCTAGCCTAAACTAAACTGCCAACAGCCCTTAAAAGGGCTTTTTGTGGGCCATTGCCCCAAATAAATCAGCTCTTTTACCTGTAAAAAAAATACAACCAACCCCCCAACATTAAAACCCACCAGCCACACAACCAACCCCCCAAATAAAAACCTATCTACAAAACCTAAGCTCCCCATTGCCCTGAAATGGGCATTTGGATGAGCATTGACCTTAAAATGGCATTTAGCTCTTTTTCAGCCCAAACCCTAAGCTAAAAATAAAACCCACCCAATAAACCCTTAAAAAAAGCCTAACACTAACCCCCGAAGATCCACTTACAGTTTTTGAAGACCGGACATCCATCCTCAATGAAGCGGCAGAAGTCCTCAGCAAAGCCGGCAGAAGTCTTCATCCAATCGGCTAAAGTCTTCATCCAAGCCGGCAGAAGTCTTCATCCAAGCCGGCATCTTCTATCTTCATCCATCCGGCACGGAGCGGCTCCATCTTCAAGACATCCAGCGCGGAGCATCCTCTTCAATCGACGGCTCTTCCAGAATGAAGGTTCCTTTAAGGGACGTCATCCAAGATGGTGTCCCTTGAATTTCCGATTGGCTGATAGAATTTTATTAGCCAATCCGAATTAAAGGGTAAAAAAATCATATTTTGAGCTTGCATTCCTATCTTGAGCTTGCATTCCATTGGCTGATTGGATCAGCCAATAGGATTGAAGCTCAATCCTATTGGCGGATTGCATCAGCCAATAGGATTTTTTCACCTTTAATTCCGATTGGCTGATAGAATTCTATCAGCCAATCAGAATTCAAGGGATGCCATCTTGGATGATGTCCCTTAAAGGAACCTTCATTTTTCTTTAGCCATCGTCAGAAGAGAATGCTCCGCACCGGATGTCTTGAAGATGGAGTCGCTCCGCGCCGGATGGATGAAGATAGAAGATGCCGTCTGGATGAAGACTTCTGCCGGCTTGGATGAAGACTTCTGCTGGATTTGCTGAGGACTTCTGCTGCTTCGTTGAGGATGGATGTCCGGTTTCAGGGCAATGGGGAGCTTAGGTTTTTTAGATAGGTTTTTATTTGGGGGTTGGTTGAGTGGCTGGTAAGTTTTACTGTTAGGGAGTTGTTTGTATTTTTTTTTACAGGTAAAAGAGCTGATTTCTTTGGGGCAATGCCCTGCAAAAGGCCCTTTTAAGGGCTATTGGCAGTTTAGTTTAGGCTAGGGTTTTTTTTTATTTTGGGGGGCTTTTTTATTTGTATAGGGCTATTAGATTAGGTGTAATTAGTTTAAATATTTGATAATTTATTTTTTCTTTTGTGTAATTTAGTGTTTTTTTTTCTTTTTGCAATTTAGTTAATTGTATTTAATTAATGTAATTTATTTAATTGTAGTTTAAGGTTAGGTGTTAGTGTAACTCAGGTTAGGTTTTATTTGTATTTATTTCAGCTAGGTAGGTAGTAAATAGTTAATAATTATTTAGTAACTAGTCTACCTAGTTAAAATAAATGCAAACTTGCCTGTGAAATAAAAATAAAACCTAAGCTAGCTACAATGTAACTATTAGTTATATTGTAGCTAGCTTAGGGTTTATTTTATAGGTAAGTATTTAGTTTTAAATAGGAATTATTTAGTTACTGATAGTAATTTTTATTTAGATTTATTTTAATTATATTAAAGTTAGGGGTGTTAGGGTTAGACTTAGGGTTAGGTTTAGGGGTTTATAACTTTAGTATAGTGGCGGCGATGTTAGGGACAGCAGATTAGGGGTTAATAACAGTAATGTAGGTTGCGGTGATGTTAGGGACAGCAGATTAGGGGTTAATAATATTTAACTAGTGTTTACGATGCAGGAGTGTGGCAGTTTAGGGGTTAATATGTTTATTATAGTGGTGGCGAAGCCCGGAGCGGCAGATTAGGGGTTAATAATTTTATTTTAGTGTTTGCGATGCGGAAGGGCCTCAGTTTAGGGGTTAATAGGTAGTTTATGGGTGTTAGTGTACTTTTTAGCACTTTAGTTATGAGTTTTATGTTATGGCTTTGTAACATAAAAGCCATAACTACTGACTTTCAGTTTACGGTATAGATCTTGACGGTATAGGCTGTACCGCTCACTTTTTGGCCGGAGAGGCAAACTCGTAATACCGGCGCTGTGGAAGTCCCATTGAAAAAGGACTTTTTGAAAGCTGCGGTAGTTACGTTGCGTTACGACCAAAAAAGTGTGCGGTACATATGTGCCTGCAAAAATCGTAATACCAGCGGTAGTAAAAAAAAGCCATAACGCTGCTTTTTCACTCATACCGCAAAACTCATAATCTAGCCGAATATTAGTATTCATTTTATTATTATTCATGTGCCTAATGCAGATAGTTTGCTCAAAATGGAGCTATCTTACGGCTAGATTTAGAGTTTTGTCGGTAAGGACCCACGTAGCTAACGCTGGCTTTTTTCTGGCCGCACCTTTAAAATAACTCTGGTATTGAGAGTCCACAGAATAGCTGCGTTAGGCTCCAAAAAAGGAGCGTACAGCATATTTAACGCAACTTCAACTCTCAATACCAGAGTTGCTTACGGAAGCGGCCAGCCTCAAAAACGTGCTCATGCACGATTCCCCCATAGGAAACAATGGGGCTGTCTGAGCTGAAAAAAAATACCTGCAAAAAAGCCGCGTTCAGCTCCTAACGCAGCCCCATTGTTTGCTATGGGAAAACACTTCCTACGTCTGCACCTAACACCCTAACATGTACCCCGAGTCTAAACACCCCTAACCTTACACTTATTAACCCCTATTCTGCCGCCCCGCTATCGCTGACTCCTGCATATTATTATTAACCCCTAATCTGCCGCTCCGTAAACCGCCGCTACTTACATTATCCCTATGTACCCCTAATCTGCTGCCCCTAACACCGCCGACACCTATATTATATTTATTAACCCCTAATCTGCCCCCCACAACATCGCCTCCACCTGCCTACACTTATTAACCCCTAATCTGCCGACCGGACCTGAGCGCTACTATAATAAAGTTATTAACCCCTAATCCGCCTCACTAACCCTATAATAAATAGTATTAACCCCTAATCTGCCCTCCCTAACATCGCCGACACCTAACTTAAATTATTAACCCCTAATCTGCCGACTGGAGCTCACCGCTATTCTAATAAATGTATTAACCCCTAAAGCTAAGTCTAACCCTAACACTAACACCCCCCTAAGTTAAATATAATTAAATCTAACGAAATTAATTATCTCTTATTAAATAAATTATTCCTATTTAAAGCTAAATACTTACCTGTAAAATAAATCCTAATATAGCTACACTATAAATTATAATTATATTATAGCTATTTTAGGATTAATATTTATTTTACATGTAACTTTGTAATTATTTTAACCAGGTACAATAGCTATTAAATAGTTAATAACTATTTAATAGTTGGCAGTGAGAAAGATGAGGCGCTGGAGAATTGACCCTGCTAGACTAATGTATTCCCCTCTAAGAAAACAGTGGTTGATATGTAGTGAATGTAGTCCAGCGCTAGATTAGCACAGGTAGAGTATTTAGTTAAATTCTATAATTTGAATATATTGTATTTTGTGATTGGATAAATGTTTAATGTATGTACTGCAATGTTGTTATTATATATTTATTGTAGGTAATCCTAAGTATTTATCAACATTCAGTTAATAAAAAGATATAAACAGGTATATACAACTGATATATATAAACTTGTTGTCTATTATGAGCTTCTTATCTATATATAAAAACTAATAAAACATTTGTATAATTAGACAGAAATTTAATAACTTGTTAAAAGCATACATAAAATAAAAAGGGACGTCTCCCTTATAACATCGATTTCATCAGAGAAAACAATTGAATAACTTTAGTATATATTTCCGCTATTTGATAATCAGGTACCTGTTATATAGTGTAACAAATGATAATGTCCAGAAATTGGATTAAATTAAATTAAATTAAATTAAAATTGGATCTTTAAGTTTTTTTAATCCAATTTCTGGACATTATCATTTGTTACACTATATAACAGGTACCTGATTATCAAATAGCGGAAATATATACTAAAGTTATTCAATTGTTTTCTCTGATGAAATCGATGTTATAAGGGAGACGTCCCTTTTTATTTTATGTATGCTTTTAACAAGTTATTAAATTTCTGTCTAATTATACAAATGTTTTATTAGTTTTTATATATAGATAAGAAGCTCACAATAGACAACAAGTTTATATATATATCAGTTGTATATACCTGTTTATATCTTTTTATTAACTGAATGTTGATAAATACTTAGGATTACCTACAATAAATATATAATAACAACATTGCAGTACATACATTAAACATTTATCCAATCACAAAATACAATATATTCAAATTATAGAATTTAACTAAATACTCTACCCGTGCATATCTAGCGCTGGACTACATTAACTATTTAATAGTTACCTAGTTAAAATAATAACAAAATTACCTGTAAAATAAATCCTAACCTAAGTTACAATTAAACCTAACACTACACTATCATTAAATTAATTAAATAAAATATCTACAATTACCTACAATTAAACCTAACACTACACTATCAATACATTAATTAAATACAATATCTACAAATAACTACAATGAAATAAACTAACTAAAGTACAAAAAATAAAAAAGAACTAAGTTACAAAAAATAAAAAAATATTTACAAACATAAGGAAAATCTTACAACAATTTTAAACTAATTACACCTACTCTAAGCCCCCTAATAAAATAACAAAGCCCCCTAAAATAAAAAATGCCCTACCCTATTCTAAATTACTAAAGTTCAAAGCTCTTTTACCTTACCAGCCCTGAACAGGGCCCTTTGCGGGGCATGCCCCAAGAAGTTCAGCTCTTTTGCCTGTAAAAAAAAACATACAATACCCCCCCCCCAACATTACAACCCACCACCCACATACCCCTAATCTAACCCAAACCCCCCTTAAATAAACCTAACACTAAGCCCCTGAAGATCATCCTACCTTGTCTTCACCATACCAGGTTCACCGATCCGTCCTGGCTCCAAAATCTTCATCCAACCCAAGCGGGGGCTGGCGATCCATCATCCGGCGGCTGAAGAGGTCCAGAAGAGGCTCCAAAGTCTTCATCCTATCCGGGAAGAAGAGTAGATCCGGACCGGCAACCATCATCTTCCAAGCGGCATCTTCTATCTTCATCCGATGAGGACCAGCTCCATCCTGAAGACCTCCACCGCGGACCCATCTTCATCCGGCGACGTCCAACTGAAGAATGACGGGTTCCTTTAAGGGACGTCATCCAAGATGGCGTCCCTCGAATTCCGATTGGCTGATAGGATTCTATCAGCCAATCGGAATTAAGGTAGGAATATTCTGATTGGCTGATGGAATCAGCCAATCAGAATCAAGTTCAATCCGATTGGCTGATCCAATCAGCCAATCAGATTGAGCTTGCATTCTATTGGCTGTTCCGATCATATGTGGGTGGTGGGTTGTAATGTTGGGGGGGGGTATTGTATGTTTTTTTTTACAGGCAAAAGAGCTGAACTTCTTGGGGCATGCCCCGCAAAGGGCTGGTAAGGAAAAAGAGCTTTGAACTTTAGTAATTTAGAATAAGGTAGGGCATTTTTTTTATTTTGGGGGGCTTTGTTATTTTATTAGGGGGCTTAGAGTAGGTGTAATTATTTTATTTTATTTTTTTTGAAATATTTTTTTATTGAGACAAACAAGATAAAAAAGACAGTACAAGCCCACATGGGTATGCAGAAAGAAGTTACAAACTTAAAAGTGAACTACAAGTCTTAAACATTAGTATGATAATTATTATCTTTTAGTTTACGCATACATGAGTTTATTTTTTCAGATGGGTGTAAAGGTGGGATTTTTCATGAGTGAATAAAGGGTCTCCTTTATATGTTATGAGAAGTATTATAAACATAAGTTATCGTAGCTATATCTCTGTTTTGTAAATAGATGGGCTAAACAGGCCACTGTAGAAATCTTAAATGGCTATATGGTAATAGTGTAGTCTGAGACCAGAAAATGCACTTTGGGAGGAGGGAAATTGGAATCAGAAAGCTGAATGAAGCTGTTTAATAGTGCAAGAGATCTGTGGCCATGTGAGGATATAACTAATACATATATTGTGAAAGAAGTGAAAGATTACAGCGGGCAAGAGCCGCTTGAGTAAAAAGAAAGTGGGTAAAGGACCCATAATAGGAGGGCGGGCTAAGCTATAATGGGTTGCTCTGCAGGAAATGGTGCTGGGTTAAAAGAAGAGGCAACGTGCCTGGTAAATACTCTGAATGTCTGTTTAGGGTGCAAAGAGTGGAAGCGGGGGGGCAAATAGGGTGCCGAGATGTGACGTCCCTCTGAGGAAATTTTAAAGTATCAAGTCACCTAAGTGGATCTTCAGAGAGGGAAAGATATGGGCAGCTACTGTGTGACTTTATAAAGGTCAGCTCAGGTCTATTTTACAATTTGTTAGGGGTCTCAAATGTGCTTCCTATACTGCTGCCTTCTTCATAGCATAAGGGGAGGAGGTAGAGCATATTCACAGCATTCAACCTTGAGGTCCCTGAAGCCTAAAGGGTTACTCGTGTTGGGTGGCCTATATTGCAGTATGTAAGGTCATACTGCTACTGCATTAGAATTTTTTTTTTTTTTAGGCCGTTTAATAGATCCCTGTACCATAGCTGGGGATGGGCTCATCTCAGATACAATAGGACTATGGAATACTATTTATGTCACCTAAGTGGATCTTCAGAGAGGGAAAGATATGGGCAGCTACTGTGTGACTTTATAAAGGTCAGCTCAGGTCTATTTTACAATTTGTTAGGGGTCTCAAATGTGCTTCCTATACTGCTGCCTTCTTCATAGCATAAGGGGAGGAGGTAGAGCATATTCACAGCATTCAACCTTGAGGTCCCTGAAGCCTAAAGGGTTACTCGTGTTGGGTGGCCTATATTGCAGTATGTAAGGTCATACTGCTACTGCATTAGAATTTTTTTTTTTTTTAGGCCGTTTAATAGATCCCTGTACCATAGCTGGGGATGGGCTCATCTCAAATGTGCTTCCTATACTGCTGCCTTCTTCATAGCATAAGGGGAGGAGGTAGAGCATATTCACAGCATTCAACCTTGAGGTCCCTGAAGCCTAAAGGGTTACTCGTGTTGGGTGGCCTATATTGCAGTATGTAAGGTCATACTGCTACTGCATTAGAATTTTTTTTTTTTTTAGGCCGTTTAATAGATCCCTGTACCATAGCTGGGGATGGGCTCATCTCAGATACAATAGGACTATGGAATACTATTTATGTCACCTAAGTGGATCTTCAGAGAGGGAAAGATATGGGCAGCTACTGTGTGACTTTATAAAGGTCAGCTCAGGTCTATTTTACAATTTGTTAGGGGTCTCAAATGTGCTTCCTATACTGCTGCCTTCTTCATAGCATAAGGGGAGGAGGTAGAGCATATTCACAGCATTCAACCTTGAGGTCCCTGAAGCCTAAAGGGTTACTCGTGTTGGGTGGCCTATATTGCAGTATGTAAGGTCATACTGCTACTGCATTAGAATTTTTTTTTTTTTTAGGCCGTTTAATAGATCCCTGTACCATAGCTGGGGATGGGCTCATCTCAGATACAATAGGACTATGGAATACTATTTATGCTATATGAGTTGATAGTGGGTATCTAATATGTGGGTATTATAAGAGAAGTGCATAATATAGCGTCTTGCCAAAGGAATCATATACTAGAGAAATATATGGGCATGTTACAGTGACCCTTCAGTGAAAATTTGCATAGGGTATTCAGTGGCTAACCCCTGTGAATAGTGAATTAGCTCCCTATCCCCACTTCTCCTACTTAACAAACATATTTATCCAGCCTTCTTTTATATAGCATAACAGTCGGATCATATGGGAGTCTGAACAATCCATATAAACCAAGTCTTCATACATGATGCAACATTATATATACTGCTATTCGCTAGTAGATGTAATTTATGAGTGCCATGTCTGGAAGCATTAGGTGTGCTGATACTTAGGCCTTTTCATGCATGCAAGCATAATACCCTCTATATACATTTTCACATAATGCTGAATACCAGATTACAATGTATTATCTAATTCAAACCTCCATTCACTAGTGTAGAAAACAAGGAATACATAAACAAACATTTAGAGAAACGAGAGCCCAATGGCACAACTGGAAAATATAATAGGGAATATAGTTGTACTTAATAAATAAAAGGGTAACAGCTTAACCCTTCTAAATAATTTTAAATTTAAATATTGTGGTAGCTAGGTGCTCTGTACGTATTGTATGAACAGCGAGAGGAGGTCTAAGCCTCCAGAGTATTGTACAGCTGAATAGCACTCTAATTCCCTATAACAAATGAGAAGAAGACAGAGTCCTATCTAACGGGTGACACTGGGTAAAATAAAATATAACTTTTATTAGGACTTATTAAAATGAATGGTAAGACAATACAT
The DNA here is from genome assembly GCF_027579735.1 of Bombina bombina. Taxonomy (NCBI): domain Eukaryota; kingdom Metazoa; phylum Chordata; class Amphibia; order Anura; family Bombinatoridae; genus Bombina; species Bombina bombina. The sequence continues at coordinate 534,001,003 of NC_069502.1, read as the reverse complement.
TTAAAAACTACAAGAACTGTATTAACTTAATTCCTGGACAGGTGAATCGCTATACCAGATGGGGGTATAAAAGACAGCAGAGGCTGAAAATTGTAGGTTGGTAATAAATATCCAAGTATACACAGAGTGCACTGGTCAGCTGACCTATTTTTACATATTTATCTTAATGGAAATGGAGCCCCAAAGTGGGTATCTATACTAAAGAGTAGGTTTATCTCAATCCTATGATACTTCTAATGAATGGTATACCTACAGATAGGATATAGTGTATATATCAATTGTCCACAGACGTTAGAATAAATAATTATCTTTTAATACTATCTGGTGTTGAGAGGTGATTTATGATATATTGAGGTATATCATATACTCCTATTAGAATATAAGTATCTTAGTAAGAAATGTTGTGATTCACTTTATCAACAATGTGGCTGTTGATATTAGTGGTATCAAATTATACTCTTACCATGGTATTATCACAATAACTATATCAAAAACTGATTCATTTAAATCACAGTAATATTTTCTTACTAAATCATGTCATTATCCCACTCGGTATGTAGCGTGAAAATAATGAAATTGTCTATATGTGATTAATACTCAGTTTTGTATAGAGCCTTGGAGTTAGAAATATAGTTGCAATAATAGCTATGTAGCTTAAGATTGCCCTATAGGGAACTTAAGGTTAATACCACTTCCTATATATGATTCTGTGATTCTGTGAAACTAATAAGTTACTAGGATTGACATAGATTGTCATTAAATAACTCCTTAGGGGCAACCAAGTACCAATAAAATTGGATTTAATCCATATTTTAAGTTAAAGACCAGTAGTATTTGCTAGGATAATTATCGTTTTTAGGATAAATCAACTTGATACAATAATTTGGAATAATTTGGAAAAACCCTTTGATAAAGCCGTGTCAACGGCGAAACATGTCAGGGGAGGTGGGGAGTTGATGGGCTCCTAATTTTGTGGTTTTTAAAGTAGCAAGAACTTAACTTAAAAATTATTTAATACTTAACGTACTAGCTAACTTTAGATCCAGTAAGTGGTATTGTACCACATATAGATACACGCTTTTATGGCTGTGGCTAACTAACTGGTATGTTGTTTCACTAAGGACAGGTAGTCGAATTATTTGTTTAAAGACTCAGATATAGGTGTATTTTCTAATCAATCCACACTAACCACTGTCTACCAAGACAGCTATTCTAGTAAATGCTGCTAGATATCGATTTTCAAGTGGAGCTGGATAAGCAAATTATTGTATCAAGTTGATTTATCCTAAAAACGATAATTATCCTAGCAAATACTACTGGTCTTTAACTTAAAATATGGATTAAATCCAATTTTATTGGTACTTGGTTGCCCCTAAGGAGTTATTTAATGACAATCTATGTCAATCCTAGTAACTTATTAGTTTCACAGAATCACAGAATCATATATAGGAAGTGGTATTAACCTTAGGTTCCCTATAGGGCAATCTTAAGCTACATAGCTATTATTGCAACTATATTTCTAACTCCAAGGCTCTATACAAAACTGAGTATTAATCACATATAGACAATTTCATTATTTTCACGCTACATACCGAGTGGGATAATGACATGATTTAGTAAGAAAATATTACTGTGATTTAAATGAATCAGTTTTTGATATAGTTATTGTGATAATACCATGGTAAGAGTATAATTTGATACCACTAATATCAACAGTCACATTGTTGATAAAGTGAATCACAACATTTCTTACTAAGATACTTATATTCTAATAGGAGTATATGATATACCTCAATATATCATAAATCACCTCTCAACACCAGATAGTATTAAAAGATACTTATTTATTCTAACGTCTGTGGACAATTGATATATACACTATATCCTATCTGTAGGTATACCATTCATTAGAAGTATCATAGGATTGAGATAAACCTACTTTTTAGTATAGATACCCACTTTGGGGCTCCATTTCCATTAAGATAAATATGTAAAAATAGGTCAGCTGACCAGTGCACTCTGTGTATACTTGGATATTTATTACCAACCTACAATTTTCAGCCTCTGCTGTCTTTTATACCCCCATCTGGTATAGCGATTCACCTGTCCAGGAATTAAGTTAATACAGTTCTTGTAGTTTTTAAATGTATTGTCTTACCATTCATTTTAATAAGTCCTAATAAAAGTTATATTTTATTTTACCCAGTGTCACCCGTTAGATAGGACTCTGTCTTCTTCTCATTTGTTATAGGGAATTAGAGTGCTATTCAGCTGTACAATACTCTGGAGGCTTAGACCTCCTCTCGCTGTATAAACAAACATTTACCTGTGATAGTGAGAGCTGGGTCATATTGTGTTAACTAAGCTAGTGTATCAGTAATAATGAGCCAGGAAATACTAATGTTTACTAATGGATGTTTTAGCTGAAGGTCTTTTCTAACAATGCTAGATATGTGAACTTTTAAACCCCTACACTCACATATGCCTAGTAGACATCTTAAACATCTGTGTTCAAATCAGGCGGTTCTGCTACATTAAGCAACCCAGCTCAAACCTTCTGGCAAAAATTGTAAAGTTTTATATATAATTTTTTGTGTCGCAGGAAAAATAACCAAGAGAGGGGGAATATTATCTTATGTTTCAGCTTAATAGCGTCATGTAGATAAACTTTCCAGGTTAAAGACACCCTGGCAAAGCTAGGTAAACTGGAGTAGAGAGTTCAGTGTGGGGAGCCATATTCCAGTCCAATTTCCAGTATTTTCACCCAGTGGGTGGGAGTGGGGCCATTAGTAAAGGAAAGCTAGTTAGCCTACCCCTATCTCGTCCACCTCATCTCCTACTGGTGTCCTGGGTTCCGGTAACATCCTCTCTGTTGAGCCTCCCATAGCGGTATGAACGTAGTAAACTGCAAGGCTGCTAGATGTCAGGCTGATCTCTGCTGCTACGCTACTAAAATCAAACAGCGTGCGCAGCAGTCTTCCCAGTCTCTTGTTAAGGTCTCTCTGAGGATCTTTATCTGGCTCTATTCCAGAGACATTCTCCCTCAGCCACCTCTTGCTACCTCCTTGTGCAGATCGCGGAGTAAAAGGATCATACCCGGTGTCGGGTTCTACGGCGGATGATGACAGATCTGCGGGAGCTCCATGTGGCCTGCGCTCGGGCCCGACTATGCTCTCCACTGGCGACTCATCCTCCTGTAGGTGGAAAACATTTATTTGCTGCGCCCGCAGGTTCTGGGGCTCGCGGTCTTCTGTGTCATGGGTAGGCTGTATTTCTGGCTCCTGTTGTTGCTCGTTAGTGGGACACAGAAGGGGAGCATAAATTGCCAATATGCTGAGGAGGTCTTGTTTCATGTCTTTAAAGGCTGCATCTAGCTTGTTACTAAACCCCTCCATGTCTGTGAGCGTGGTCTTGCAAGCCGTCTTAGTAGGAGGGAGAATAGGGGTGGATGCCACTCCACAGAGATTTTGGAAAGACAGATGGACTATGTCCCGAGGAAAGGGAAATGGCTGCTTACAAGTAGCTTCAGCTCTAGGCGATTTACCAGCAAGGCTGTGTTATTAGTTAGCTCTGGTGTCTCCAGTCTCCAGTCCCGTTAGTAAAACGTTGGTCAACCAGTTGGGAAGTCATTTTTCACAAGATATAAGAGTGGAATCTATGCAGAGCTCTAGAGATGTGCGACCATGCTGTTGCAAGGCTAGCTCCGCCCCCAGGTGTAATTATTTTAAAATTGTAATATTTTTCTAATGTTTGTAAATATTTTTTTATTTTTTGTAACTTAGTTCTTTTTTATTTTTTGTACTTTAGTTAGTTTATTTCATTGTAGTTATTTGTAGGTATTGTATTTAATTAATTTATTGATAGTGTAGTGTTAGGTTTAATTGTATTTATTTGTAGGTATTGTATTTAATTTATTTATTGATAGTGTAGTGTTAGGTTTAATTGTAGGTAATTGTAGGTATTTTATTTAATTAATTTATTGATAGTGTAGTGTTAGGTTTAATTGTAACTTAGGTTAGGATTTATTTTACAGGTAATTTTGTAATTATTTTAACTATTTTAGCTATTAAATAGTTCTTAACTATTTAATAGCTATTGTACCTGGTTAAAATAAATACAAAGTTACCTGTAAAATAAATATAAATCCTAAAATAGCTATAATATAATTATAATTTATGTTGTAGCTATATTAGGATTTATTTTACAGGTAAGTATTTAGCTTTAAATAGGAATAATTTATTTAATAAGAGTTAATTAATTTCGTTAGATTAAAATTATATTTAATTTAGGGGGGTGTTAGTGTTAGGGTTAGACTTAGCTTTAGGGGTAAATACATTTATTAGAATAGCGGCGATATTCGGTCGGCAGATTAGGGGTTAATGTTTGAAGTTAGGTGTCGGCGATGTTAGGGAGGGCAGGTTAGGGGTTAAAAAATATAATATAGGGGTCGGCAGTGTTAGGGGCAGCAGATTAGGGGTACATAGCTATAATGTAGGTGGCGGCTCTTTGCGGTCGGCAGATTAGGGGTTAATTATTGTAGGTAGGTGGCGGCGACGTTGTGGGGGGCAGGTTAGGGGTTAATAAATATAATATAGGGGTCGGCGATGTTAGGGCAGCAGATTAGGGGTACATAGCTATAATGTAGCTGGCGGCGGCGTGCGGACGGCAGATTAGGGGTTAATAAGTGTAGGTAGCTGGCGGCGACGTTGTGGGGGGCAGATTAGGGGTTAATAAATATAATATAGGGGTCGGCGGTGTTAGGGGCAGCAGATTAGGGGTACATAAGGATAACGTAGGTGGCGGTCGGCAGATTAGGGGTTAAAAAAATGTAATCGAGTTGCAGCGATGTGGGGGGACCTCGGTTTAGGGGTACATAGGTAGTTTATGGGTGTTAGTGTACTTTAGAGTAAAGTAGTTAAGAGCTTTATGAACCGGCGTTAGCCCAGAAAGCTCTTAACTACTGACTTTTTTCTGCGGCTGGAGTTTTGTCGTTAGATTTCTAACGCTTACTTCAGACACGACTCTAAATACCGGAGTTAGAAAAATCCCATTGAAAAGATAGGATACACAATTGATGCAAGGGAATCTGCGGTATGGAAAAGTCGCGGCTGAAAAGTGAGCGTTAGACCCTTTTTTGACTGACTCCAAATACCGGAGGTAGCCTAAAAGGAGCCTCTAACTCTGGTTTTCACGGCTACCGCCAAACTCCAAATCTAGGTCTTAGAAAATAGTAGTAAAAAAAAAATGTCATTGTCCATTTTGTATCCCTTGTTAACTTCTTGAGAGTTTTAGATCAGTCAATTACTTTTTTCTGATTAACTATTATGAAGGGGATCTTTAATGTGATGTCAACTCTGTTTTACCAAAATTCTAAAACAAAAGGACATAAATTACTAAATACATGTCTGGTTCCTGTGGCAAAACAATGAAAAATAACAACTATCAAGGTCAAGGAAATGGAAGAATATTCTGCATCAACGTTCTGCAAAGTAATGGCAAGTCTCCTCCTCATATGAAAATGCAGTATATGCCCTTTAGTGAGACACCCTGTTTGTAGGGTAAAAGGTGTCTTTAGATCATTCCACCAGGGAAATAGAAGTACTGGCGAGCATTCTTTAATAATAATCTTACCAGCCCCGAGACCTTTAGATCATCGAGCCCTTAGTGTTAGTTCTCTCTAGTTCATGTTAAAGAGCTGAGCAGCAGCAGAGGTTCGGTGGAAAGTCAGATGACAATGTAAAGGCAGGGAAATCAAATGATGCAAGAGATTGAGCACAAGCAGATAGTTCAGATAAGCAAAAGTCTCCCTTTTCCAGCTGTGTATGCAGCTTGGTGTGCAGGATTACTGACCACTAAATGTGATAGAATGGGATAAATTACAAGACAATCCAAAAGCACTTACTTTGAATTTGAAATGAGCAGTAGAATATTTTCTGTCAAGTTTCAAAGTTCCATTCTCCTGTATCATGTGACAGTTATCAGCCAATCACAAAGTGCATGTACGTATATACTGTGCTCAGTAGGAGCTGGAATGTGAACGTTTTGATAATGGAAGTATATTGGAAAGTGTTTTATAAATTGAATGCTTTATCATGAAACTTTAATTTTTAAATTAGCGGCCCTTTCAGAAGCACAGCCTAAAAGCATTGCGTCCTACCCTAACCTATATAGTACAGTCCAATTTCATTAGTAGATGTTATTGTAATCAAAATGGAAGGAATAGGAATGCAGAGTGTAGCAATGAAACAGGATCTAAATGAAGCTTCCAAAGACAGCCAGAATACTCCCTAGAACAGATAGGAGTTGGAACAAACATCGATCTGTCTAATCAAGAACTTGCACAAGAACTACAATACAATTTCATTGGAAAAATACTTCCTGTAGGAATGTGTCAGATTATATAGTATCAGCTGTTTATGGCATCAAAGATGTAGGTGAGGTAATGTGTCTTTAAATGATAAACAACTCTAGCACAAGGGCGCCCTAAGCACAACATGAAGGGGATATGGATGTAAGATTATTGGAGCAGGGACCTTCTCTTTCTATACTAACTTGTTTAGTTTAGTCTGCTATGTATTTGTATTTTACCACTATACTCAACACAATGCTCCTACTTTTGTACCCAGCGCTACGGAATTTTGTGGAGCTTTACAAATAAATGATAATAATAATTATGATAATAATTTGTCTGCCTAGTACACAGGAGAGGCTGATATAATAATCAGAGCCTGTGAAGTTAAGCATATGCCTCACACCATTAGAAAACATGAGACACATTTAAAACTTAGAAGTTTAAAGTAAATTATATAGTCATAATTATACATTTCCGTATAATATTGTTACCTTACCTGGCACTTGAAGAGTATATTTGTAGTCTGTGTCTTCTAAACTGTTGTGCTACACTCAGTAACGTCTATGTGCGTTCTGAACCACCTCCTATCTGTTTCATTAATGAGATTCATTTGTGTTTGACAAATGTTTTAGCCATAAAAGCAGTGTAAAGTTTGTTCATTTATTCACTTTTATTACTGACACTTGGAAAGCAGAATCTTCGGCATTTTCAGAAACAAATGTTTAATGATGAGTAAATTTCAATTCCCTAAGCTTTTTATAGAGCACTGGGTGTTGAATGATTCTTCTGGATTTTAAACTATGCTTTATCCAGCTTGCTTTTCTGTGCTTCTAAAGACAATTATTGTCTGCCATGTATGTTGGCTATTAACTCCTCCTGACCCATGTATACCACTTTACTAATCCCTGGACTTTAATGAACTTACATGGGACCCCTAGTATTCTATTCTTCTTCTGATTAGTTCCTACAGAAATGCCCTCCTAGCACTGCATTTCCACCCAGGATTCTGTGCTTCTTACTACTTAAAGGGACACTCAAGTCAAAATTAAACTCTTGTGATTCAGATAGAACATGAAATTTTAAATAACTTTCCAATTAACAATTAACAAAATTCCATTAACAAAATGTGCGCAGTCTTTTTATATTTACACTTTTTGAGTCAACAGCTTCTACTGAGCATGTGCGAGAATTCACAGAATATATACACATATATATATATATATATATATATATATATATGCATTTGTGATTGGCTGATGGCTGTTATATGGTACAAGAGGAGTGGAAATAGACATAACTGATATTTGTCAGAAAAAAAACTACTCATTTGAAGTTCATACTAAGTGATACTGCACTGTCTTGTTATCATGCATTTGTTGATTATGCAAATCTACTGTATTTACTAGTCCTTTAAGTCCCTCTTTTTTTAGAAACTGATTCCCTTATTGCCATGTCCCATTATGTTACTCCCCCTTCCTCATTCATTTGCTGTTACACATCAAGTGACATTTACACTGAAAATTTCTTAAATTTCAGTCAGTCACTGTCAAGTGTAGGTGTAAAAACATGAGTGGCTTCCTGCACCATCCTGTGTACCATCCATTCAGTTAAAGAGATTGGAAAGTCAAAATTAAACTTGCATGATTCCGATAGAGCATGTAATTTTAAGACACTTTTAAATTCACTTCTATTTTCCAATGTGCCTCCTTCTCTTGGTATCCCTTGTTGAAAAAGAATACGCACATATCATACACTAGTGGGAGCTGCTGCTAGTTGGTGCCTGCACAAATTTGTCTCTTGTGATTGGCTAACTAGATGTGTTCAGATAGATGCCAGTAGCGCAATGCTGTTCCTTCCGGAAAGGATAGCAAAAGAATGAAGCAAATTTGATAATAGAAGTAAATTGGAAAGTTGTTTAAAATAAAATGTTGTATCCAAATCATGAAATACATTTTTGGGGTTCTCTGTCCCTTTAATCAGCAAAGCTGAAAATGAGGTTTTATTCATGGCTATACTTATAGTTAAGCAATGCCTCCTTTCCAGGTAAGGTTATCAATAACAAAAGAGTTGGTAACAACATTCAGATCTACCTTTCCTGAACAGAAGTAGTAAATCATCATGTATAATTTTAATAAATGTATTTTATAAATGTTGTTTATAGATTTGCATAATATAGCATTGCTCAAAATAGTGTTGATTTACATATCAGTTTATTTTTGTTATTACTATATATTTTTTTAGGATTGTACTGGTCTTTCTTGCTGTGGATCTTGTCAATCATGTTCAACCAGTGTTTTTGTCTGATAGCTAAATGGTTTGTTTGTGTGTTTTTTGTAAGATTTGCATGTAAATTCAATTACCAAGTAATTCATTTAACACAATCAATGAAATTAGGTTAGTGTGGTTATAAATATAGAAGCAGTATTTCTTAGTTTGATCAGTACACAATAATTAATAAATGATACAACATAAAATTGGTCAACAAAGTCCCACACATCTATTTTTTTTCTTTTCTATTGGGAGACTGGCAGAACAAGACGTACATTTATTTTATTAGGGGTTTTGTTTACATTTAACATCCATATTTAGGTTTTAACATAAGCAAACACAGTATTGTCCAACAATGTGTTATTTAAGTCATGTTGTGACACTGTTTTTCTTGCCAATCTTAAAACAGCATCTGAAGTAAACATAATTATTTTCATTAGATCCAGTTCATGAAAAGCCTATAAACTGGTAATTGCTGCAGTAATTCAATTCCACATTGAACCAAACACTCTTTTGTACGTTGCACAAGAAGTGAGATATAAGTTAATAAATTAAAGAGACATACAAAAAAAAGAAAGAAAATTCTCTAATGTGTTAGAATATTTTATTGATGCACTATGACTACGGGGTCGATTTATGCAGCAGCGGATGCTGCTTTTGACTCACTCTGCTTCAGGCCTGAAGCGGAAGTTAAGAAGCAGCGGTCATAAGACCGCTGCTCCTTAACTCGTCCACCACCTCTGAGTCCGCAGACAACTATTAGTCCGATCGGATATGATCGGGCTGATTGACATCGCCCGCTAGCGGCCGATTGGTCGCAAATGTGCAGGGAGCGGCATTGCACAAGCATTTCACTAGAAATGCTCGTGCAATGATAAATGCCGACAGGGTATGCTGTAGGCATTTATCAATGTGCGGCGGACATGATACGCTACAGCAAATCATGTCCGCTCGCACTATAATAAATCAGCCCCTATGTGTTTAATATGTGCCATGTTAATCTTCAATAGTATAAATATATGATCTAGCTTGTTGCTTTTTGAGACCTCTAGCACAATGCTGCATGTGCGTGACCAGATCCCAAATGGATACAGCATTTCACAGGAACATGGGATCTTACAGGATCTTTCATAGAAACTCTTGAAGCTACTCTGTAACTGAATATGCTGGCTGTGCATACTTTTTTATTAACATCAGCATTTTCACCAGAAGTATTGCATATGTACTGAGGCTAAACACACATACCAAGGCATGGATCTCAATACATAGGGGCATATTTATCAAGCTCCGAATGGAGCTTGATGCCCCGTGTTTCTGGCGAGCCTGCAGACTCGCAGAAACAGCAGCTATGAAGCAGCGGTCACAAAGACTGCTGCTCCATAACTTGTCCTCCTGCTCTGAGCAGGCGGAGAGACATCGCCGGAAATCAACCCGATCGAGTACGATCGGGTTGATTGACACCCCCTGCTGGCGGCCCATTGGCCGCGAGTCTGCAAGGGGGCGGCGTTGCACCAGCAGCTCTTGTGAGCTGCTGGTGCAATGCTGAATACGGCGAGCGTATTGCTCGCCGTATTCAGCGAGGTCTGTGGGACCTGATCCGCACTGTCTGATCAGGTCCGACAGACCTTGATAAATAGAGGCCAAAGTATGCAGGCTGATAAAAAAAAATCATAGTACAATGCCCCCTTAAAGGGGATAGGAAAGTTAAAATAAAATTTAAAAGTGTTGTAAAATGACATGCTCCATCTGAATCAAATTTTATTTTAACTTTCCTATCCCCTTTATGGGGGCATTGTACTATGATTTACAATGTACAATGCCCCCTTAAAGGGGATAGGAAATTAAAATAAAATTTGATTCAGATGGAGCATGTAATTTTAAGACACTTTTAAATTCACTAATTATGCTTTGTTCTTTTGGTATCCCTTGTTGAAAAAGAATGTGGGAGCTAGCTGCTAATTGATGCCTGCACACATTTGTCTCTTGTGATTGGCTAACTAGATGTGTTCATCTAGCTGCCAGTAGTGCAATGCTGTTCCTTCAGCAAAGGATAACAAGATAATTAAGCCAATTTGATAATAGAAGTAAATTGGAAAGTTGTTTAAAATTGTATGTACTATCCAAATCATAAAATACAATTTTGAGGTTTCCTGTCACTTTAAGGTCTAGTTATCTGTAGGGCTTTTATATCTTTTTCTTCAATTTTATTAACTGAAAAAGTCCCTCATTTTGCTGTCTGTCTTTTAAAAGATTTTGAGCCTTGTATTTCAACAATTCTCCCAGGCACACATATTTGTGATAGAGCTTATTTATTCTGAATCCTGGGTCTTTATTTGAAAGTATACTATTAGGGTGCCCACTATATAATTTCTAAGCATAGGGCTATCTAAATTGTATTCATTAAGTATCCACTTGTATTGAATAAGCTGGATGTCAGTCCAATCCAATGTACCACTAACAGCATGATATGACTTTATTGTTGCAGCAGTCTTAGGTTCCTAGACAAGAAAGAGTCCATGTGAGTTAGTCATAATGTAAAATAATAGGGAATATGTTGAATTAGGTTGAGAGGAAAATGTAATATTCAATCTATGGATAATGTATCTTCAAGTATCATACACATTTCTGAGCTAAAATGTATTCTGTTATATGATTTTTTTTTATCCTAGAACATTTTAGAGAACAATCTAATGATGTGTGCACCTATTTGTATTCCAAAAAAATTTGTAACATATTGAAAAAAATATTGGGAATTATTAGGTGCATAAATGCAAAATAACATAACTGATCTTACATATATTAATCCATCCAATGCAAAAACATCTCTTCCCTATACTTATCTTAAGAAATTGATTGAAAGGGTTTATTTTCTTAAACAAAATTTGCTTTATTTTTAACCTTGAGGAGAAGTAGCATGTAGAAATTTGTCGATTGACTATATTTTCTTATATCCTATTCTATAAAAGGCCAAGTGTGTTTGTCCGAAGCTGTCATGCGCAGTAGAGACTACGCACGAGGACAAATACACCTGGCCTTCTGAACTGCAGACTCATAGTGACTGAGTAGCTTGCCGGGCCGCTGGGCATGGCGTGGGCGTGGCTGGGAGGGGCATGGGTGTGGCATGGGCGGGGCCGTGAAAGGCCGTGCGGAGAGCTCAAAAGAGCTCAAAAGAGGGGAGAGAGGGGGTAGGAAAAACATGAAAAAGGGGAGAGAGAGATCAAGAGGGGAGAGAGAGATCAAGAGGGGAGATAGAGAGAACAAAAGAGAGGGAGAGAGACAGCAAAAGAGAGGGGGAGGGAGAGCAAAAGAAATGGGAGAGAGATCAAAAGAGGGGAGCTAGAGAGAGCAAAAGAGAGGGGGAGGTAGAACAAAAGAAAGGGGAGAGAGATCAAAAGAGGGGAGATAGAGACAGCAAAAGAGAGGGAGAGACAACAAAAGAGAGGGGAAGGGAGAGCAAAGAAATGGGAGAGAGATCAAAAGAGGGGAGCTAGAGAGAGCAAAAGAGAGGGGGAGGTAGAACAAAAGAAAGGGGAGAGAGAGATCAAAAGAGGGGAGATATAGACAGCAAAAGAGAGGGAGAGACAACAAAAGAGAGGGGAATGGAGAGCAAAGAAAGGGGAGAGAGAGATCAAAAGAGGGGAGCTAGAGAGAGCAAAAGAGAGGGAGAGAGACAGCAAAAGAGAGGGGGAGGGAGAGCAAAAGAAAGGGGAGAGAGAGATCAAAAGAGGGGAGATAGAGAGAGCAAAAGAGGGGGGGGAACAAAAGAAAGGGGAGAGAGAGAGCAAAAGAGGGGAGATAGAGAGAGCAAAAGAGAGGGAGAGAGACAGCAAAAGAGAGGGGGAGAAAAGTGGAAAGAGAGAGCAAAAGAGCGGGGGGGGAGAGTGCAAAAGAGGGAAGAGAGAGCATAAGAGAGGGGAGAGAGAGGGCATAAGAGAGGGGGAGAGAGAAAGAGCAAAAGAGAGGGGGAGAGAGACAGCAAAAGAGAGGGGGGGAAGAGAGCAAAATAAAGGGGAGAGAGAGACCGCAAAAGAGAGGAGGGAAAGAGAGTTAAAGAAATGCGAGAGAGAGAGCAAAAGAGAGGCGTGATAGAGAGAGCAAAAGAGGGGGGGAGAAAGAGAGAAAAAGAGGGGGGTAGAGAGAGCAAAAGGGAGGGGGGAGAGAGAGCAAAAGAGAGGGGGAGAGAGAGAGCAAAAGAGAGGGGATAGATAAAGCAAAAGAGGGGGGATAGAGAGAGCAAAAGAGAGGGAGAGAGAGAGCAAAAGAGAGGGGAGAGACAGCAAAAGAAAGGGGGAGAGAGACAGCAAAAGAGAGGGAGATAGAGAGCAAAAGAGAGGGGGGAGAGAGAGCAAAAGAGGGGAGAGAGAGCAAAAGAGAGGGGAGAGAGAGAGAGCAAAAGAGAGGGGAGAGAGAGACCAAAAGAGAGGGGAGAGAGAGAGAGAGCAAAAGAGAGGGGAGAGAGAGAGAGAGAGAGAGAGAGAGAGAGAGAGAGAGAGAGCAAAAGAGAGGGGGAGAGAGAGAGCATGGGAGTGGGGGGAGAGAAAGAGCAAAAGAGATGGGGAGAGAGAGCAAAAGAGAGAGGGGGAGAGAAAGAGCAAAAGAGATGAGGAGAGAGAGCAAAAGAGAGGAGGGAAATAGAGCAAAATAAAGAGGAGAGAGAGAGCAAAAGATGGGGAGAGAGAGAGCAAAATAGGGGGAATGGAGACAGCAAAAGAGAGGGGGAGAGACAGCAAAAGATAGGGGGGAAAGAGCAAAAGAAAGGGGGGGAGAGAGAGAGAGAGAGAGAGAGAGAGAGCAAAAGAGGGGGGATAGTGAGAGCAAAAGAGAGGGAGAGAGAGAGCAAAAGAGGGGGGATAGAGAGAGCAAAAGAGAGGAAGAGAGAGAGCAAGGGGTGAGAGCGCAAAGAGAGGGGGAGAGCGCAAAAGAGGGAGGAAAAGAGAGGGGTAGAGAGAGAGCAGAAGAGAGGGAGGGATAGAGAGAGAGCAAGGGGTGGAACCGCTGTACTGCAAAAATTGGCTTTAGGACTAGTTTTCAACAATAGAACATTATGAAGTAACATACCTGTAGAGTTGGAAAGGCAAGGACACTAATAAAAAAACAAAACATTAAAGGGACAGTGTACTGTCATTTTTTCATTCCTTTAATTTGTTCCTAACAATCTGTTATTAAATTGTTTGAAACAGCCAATATTGCCTGTTGTATCCCAACCTAAGCTGAAGATTTTAGTAACTTAAGTACTGGTAATAGAAAAACTAGAAGGTTTAGATGAAATAATGCTCCTTGTGGGGTGTGTGACAGAGGGATACTAAAATGTCCACTTTCGATTGTTCTCTCTATGTATTGTTTTTTGAGTAAATAGTAAGAAATAAGATAAGACTGACTTTGTGTAAACAATTAGATAAGGAAGTGACATCTGCTTTCCTTACAAGCTCAGCCCATTTAGTCCCAAATTACAAGTGGAGTGCTATTAATAACGCAGGGTGTGATCTCAACATTGCTGGACCACGCTAAAATTAGCACTCAAATTGATATTACAAGTCTATGGTAAAACAGAATTACCAGAGAAGGTTTAACACGGCTGACATCCCTTTAGTACACCCTATACTTTCAATGGATATCATGTTCATGCTAAACATAGCTATCGCTTATATTACAAGTTGAAAGTTATGGGTTAAAGCTAAAATAGAGCTAGAAGAATTTGTGTGAAAGAACATTTTCTTTTAAGTGAAGAACATAAATATTTGAAGTATTCTTAACGCACCTTCGGCTTTAACGAGTGTGTCATAGCTTACCTTCAGGTTTGTGATCAAGCGAAAAAATTAAAGTTTTTTTTAGCCCTCCATAGTCTATGGGAAAAGTGTTTTAGCATGCCCGAGTCTTTCTCCTGCACTCATTTTTACATTTAACTTGTAATACCAGTGCAAACATACAAGTGCTAATGATTTACCTTGATCACAGTTAGTTCTCAACAGTGCTAGAATATTTGCACTCCACTTTGAGTTGTGGTTTCAATTAGCAGAAACAGTTATTCCACATACAAAAATAAACCTAAAGGAATATTTTCTCATACATTTCATATTCTGCAGTAGGTATAATAAGTCATTGGAAACACATTAAGAGGAAATCAGTTTTACTGCCCTTTTAAGTATCATAGTAAACTTAGATCTCTTTAAAGGGACATAAACCCCAAATGTTTTTTCATCATTCATAGAGCATGGGATTTTAAACAACATTAAAATTTAGTTCTATTATCTAAGTTGTTTTGTTCATTTGGTATCCTTTGTTGAAAAAGATACCTACAGTATGTAGACTCAGGAGCTGCTAATTGGTGGCTGAACATATATGCCTCAAGTTATTGGCTCACCCAGTGCCATCAGCTAGCTCCCAGTAGAGCATTGCTGCATTTTAAACAAAGCAAATTAGATTAAAAAAAATAATAATTTGGAAAGTTGTTTAAAACTGTATTCTATGTATCAATTATTAAAGAGAACTGTGGGTTTCATGATGCTTTGGTCCCTGCAGAATGTATAAAACAATTAGCATTTATACAAAAAAATAAAAATTAGCAAAAAAACCTAATCCAGAAGGGAAAGTATCAATGATCTGACCCAGCATAAGTCAATCTTTAAATAAGCAACCTTAAATAAATACAAATATAAATAAGGTGATATATTTTGTTTTATAATTAAACCAATATAAAATAAGATTTCCAGAATTCATATTTAAATTAGCAACAACAAAATAATCTTTGGGATTTCAAAACAGAATCAGGAAAGCATGAAATTAAACAAATTAGTTCTAAACCAAAAAGAAAGTAGAGTAACATTTATTAATATAGAATAATAATACAATATTAAAATTAATATAGTATGAGAAGCAAACAAATTTGATTTTTTTTTGGTAAAATGTATTACAATGTTATATAGAGCTTACAACACACAGCATAATAATATATTTATAACATATTCCAACCCATAGAGAAAGTACATTCATATTGTTCATAGCATAGTCACATTAGAATTTAAAGGGACAGTTTAGTCAAAATTAAACTTTCCTGATTCAGATAGGGCATGTAATTTTAAACAACTTTCCAATGTATTTTTATCATCAAATTTGCTGTGTTCTCTTGTATTCTTTGTTAAAAGCTAAACCTAGGTAGGTTTATATACTTATTTCTAAGCCCTTGAATGCCACCTCTTATCTGAATGCTTTTGACAGTTTTTCACAGCTAGAGGGTGTTAGTTTATGTGTGTCATATAGATAACATTGTGCTCATGCCTGTGGAGTTATTTATGAGTCAGCACCGATTGGCTAAACCGCAAGTCTGACAAAAGATTTGAAATAACGGGGCAGTCTGCCGAAGCTTAGATACAAGCTAATCACAGAGGTAAAAATATATTAATATAACCATGTTGGTTATGCAAAACTGGGGAATGAGTAATAAAGGGATTATCTATCTTTTTAAACAATAATAATTCTGGTGTAGACTGACCATTTTTATCAATTCCCTTATATTACCAACAAGCCATCACCTGGCTGCACCCTGCATAACATAAGTGATAAATATTATTTGTAATCATACTGTTCTACATAGTTACACATTAAATATTATATTAATTATAATGTCATGTTCTGTCTTTGTTCCTTTGGTCTTGAAGAAGAAGATTTAAATGCCTTGATTGATCAGTTCTTAAGAATAAGAAATATCAAAGCCAGTTTGTTCATGCACTTTATCAAGGTTATCCAGTTGTTTGTATACCATAACCTTTCTTTTACTCATAATACTGAGGCTGTATAGGAATTGCCAATAGTTGCAAAAGTTTCAATTGTATACTTTAGGGAGAAATGTGTTTTTTTCTTGTTTTTTCTTCGATGGACAGGGGTAATATATGGTAACATTTGAATATTTGTTTCCAAATAAGTAATATTAGAAAATCCTCTGGTAAATGAAGAGCATTTTTTTGTATCCTTCTTGTATTTTGATTTATCTTGGTGGAGCATTAGTTTTGGTCACACAGATATATATGTTCTTTCAATGATCAAATCTAATGCAAGAAGCGTTTATGTTTGTAAAGGAACTGTATATAGTTCAAAGAAGTTAATAATAAATAATATAGTCTACTTCTATCACCTTAGTTTTCAAGTTTTTCTTGAATTTGTCTTAAGGCTTTATCCTGACAAATTATATTCTGTAAAAGAATTTCAACTTCATTGAGAGACAGGGAATTCTTTCCATCTTCTACAGGAAACATGGTTTGTTGACATCTTTTTTTGATAACCCCTCACTAGACGAAGATTTAGGGCTAGATTACAAGTGGAGTGCAATATTGCATTTACTCGAACGTGATATTTGCGCTCCACTCAGTAATACCAGCACGCATCCATAGGTTCCAATGGAAACCTCCTTTTAATGCCAACAGACACGGCAAACCAACTAGCACAGCGCAGGTGACAAACACACAGCGTTGGGCAGTAAAAAAAACCCATATATGCATATGAATATATACATATATATTTATGTATAATACTAAATGGTGACCGCACCACCTCTCAGTCAGACAAATGCTCAGGCACAGGATGGAGTCTGGCCTAAGACTCTAATAATATAAAAATATAAAGAATCCCAGCCAAGGAGTCTTAGAAATCAATTCAATTTTTTAATTTTTAATGTTAATAGATACAAAATTATACCAAAAGGAATAGCACAAGAGATGGAATAGCACAAAGGATGAAAGCTTACTCATCTCCACACATACCCCATCCACCAAACATATCCATACTCCACACCAAGCAATCCTAAACATAAAAAAGCAAGTAATACTCAATTCTGAAAAAATGAGCAAAAAAACACCCACTGGGCGTCCCCAGTAAGTTAAGACCCACTCCATCTATCACTCAGCAAAAATGTATTGTTGTAGCTTCAGAAAGAATAGAGCAAACCATAATACATAATATTTCACAATATCACCATAACCTCATATAACATCAAAAAAAGAAAAGCAACAGTCCATGTTTAGGACATTTGTATCATAGTAATGAAAAAAGGAAACAATCCATGTTGAGATTTTTGTACCCAAACTGAAAAAAGGTTTTCTTATATCAATTGAAAAAAATCCAAATGTAAACTTAAATGTCTTTTCCACAGATGAAAAATACAAACTCAAATGTCCTTTCTTATTTATAAGGTTCAAACTAAAATGTCCTTTCTTGAATGTAAGACGTTATATGGTCATACAGTGCAGTTGGAATACACTGGGATAACCTTTTGAGGGTTTGTGAAGAAAATGCTGAAAAGATGCTTGAAGCAATCAGAGTGCCGCCCTTATGATCTACGGCTAGTGAAGCAGATAATTTAAGCATTCAAAGTGTTGCCCTTGTAATATACAGCTTGAATCACAATTGTATAGCCCACAATATAGATTATTGGTCATCTAACCACTAGCGAGGTACATTCATGTAGTAAGTACAACCTCACACCCTGTAATCTTCACTCACGGTAAAGCTATAATGTTGTGTGTTATATCTGTATGCTCCCAATCTGTACCAGGACAGATCAATACACAGCAGCATCAGTGTCTCTGTACAGGTAATAACAAAACTGCGGGGCCAATCATCAGCCGCGATATTACCTGATACTTCAGATTTGCCAGTGCCGTGAAACTTTACCGTGAGACTCGTCTCCGACGTAACCTTCGGTATGGAAATGTACTCACTGTTGACAATATCCCATCTCGCTGTTGTAGGTTATACCGGTACTCAGATGTAATGTAGATTGTGGTTGCCGTAAACAGGGTCGGTACAGGTGTTGGCGTCTTTGCTGGTTCCGATGCGCGTTTCGGGGACTCCTCCCCTTTGTCAAGGAATGTCCAGCCTCAGTGTGAAGGTGAAATTTAAACGCCATATGAGGTTATCCATTGGTTGTTCGTTTATGTACACCTTCAATGATGTAAAACCTATAACTGAATATGGATATGGATAAAGCTCACAGACTTGCCACTCATACCACTTTCATTTTACATCAAACAGAAAAGAATCAGCACACTAAAACCAGAAAAAAGAGAAAAAGAAAAAGAAAAAGGATATTGAAAAGCATATTTGTACTGAGTCAACGGATTCCGAAGATAAAAACAGTATATGCAAAACGCAATTTTATCCTAATAATGAATGGATATTTTCCCAACATAAATGTATAGTTAAAGTATAAGATATGCACCAATTTAATTAATCTCAGAAAATTCCAATAACATATGATTATGTTATCCAAAGGTATCAATATGTAGGGACTAATGATTCAGATAACCTGGAATACTCAGGTATACATCATTGTAGATATTTACTATTTTGACCCACCTTTTCCTAAACAGCATATTTAAGCCTGACCAAAATAAGTGCAAAGATGCAGTGCAGATTGTGTACTCAATTGCAAAGTCATGTGATAACATTTCCCAGAGTATAAATATATGTAGAGCACGTTGAGAGTAAAATTAACTACAAGCACCTTGGATTATATACTAGACTATACTAAATATCTGATAATGTATTGTCCTATGGACCAACATAATCACTCCACTGGAGTTATAATCTATAGAGAATGTGGAATTACATAGAATCAGAACACAAGGCCCAGAACTACTCTCCTGTTTAATCAATCTAAATTATATTGAATGCAGTGATAGATGCACCACTACACTGTATAAGAGACAGTTCAAACAATTTACTATACAGTGAAATATCATCGAATCGCAGCCTAGAAATCAACAAAGATGTTATCTGATCTAAAAGAGATAACTTAGAAGCATTTTCAAAAATCATTTTCAAAAATCAGATGGGACTCACTGATTAAAACATACAGTCAAGCCCACCTGGTGATCAGATGAAGTTGCCCCAGGAAATGTCCCTATTCAGACCTTTTGGGACCATAGTGTCCAGTTTCCTGATCCACTGGGCTTCTTTTCTAAATAGTAATTGTTGTCTATCCCCCCTCTACGTAGGGGTGGAACCCCGTCAACAATTTGAAAGCGTAATTGGCTTTTGTTATGGCCGAATCGCGAAAAATGATGTGCTACTGGGGCATCCTCATCATTGCTGCCTATTGCTGCCTTGTGTTGGCGTATTCTATCTCTGGCCATTTGAGTGGTCTCCCCTACATAGGCTAAACCACATGGACATTTAATGACATATATTATGTACTTAGAGGTACATGAAAATCGGCCATGGATAGGTATCCTTTTTCTGGATAGGGGGTGTGTGATACTATCCCCTTGTTGCATAGAATGGCACAAGGCGCAGTTCATGCATGGAAATATGCCTTTCTTGGCTATTTCCACTTGTTTTTTCTGGGACCCCCAATCAGCCCGAATCAGTACACCTCTGAAATTCCTATTTCTCCTAAATGAAAAAAGTGGGGTATCAGAGAACACCTTCCCCACTTGGACATCATCTCTCAATAGATGCCAATGGTGAAGTATAGATCTCTTCAAATCTCTACTGTGGAATCCAAAATGACTCACAAAAGGAACAGAGAATTTTTTAGGATCTTGTTTCTTTCTCGAAAGTAAACTTATCCTATTAGTCTCCAATACTTTACTCATGTTTTGGTTCACAATTTCAAGTGGATAGCCTCGGCTTAAAAATTTCTGGGACATCTCCTCTAGTCTTATTGAACACATTTCAGGATCATCAACTATTCTTTTGGTTCTTAATAGTTGGCCCAAGGGAAGGTTCCTCATGAGAGAGGGTGGATGAAAACTTTGATACAAAAGAGTATTATTTCTATCTGTAGCTTTAGTAAATAGATCACTTCGCAAGCGATGATCCACAACAGATATCATAGTATCAAGAAAACTGACTTGAGTTTTACTTGCCTCCATAGTAAATTGTAAAGATACATGCGATGCATTAAGCCTCTCAACAAATTTAGATAGATCCTCATCACTCCCCGTCCAGATAAAGAATATATCATCTATATAGCGATACCAGCCTTGTAGGTAATCTTTAAAGCCTTGCTCTTTATATACTACATCTTCCTCAAATTGACCAACGAAAAGATTTGCATATGTTGGGGCCACATTTGAGCCCATGGCCGTACCTTTTTTCTGTACGAAATACGTGTCCTCAAAGAGAAAGTAATTTTCATAAAGAACTATCTCAAATAGATCCCTAATCAGCCGTCTCTCACTCGGTGAGTATAGATTGTCCTTATTCAGGAAATAGAATATACTTGCAATGCCCAGGTCATGAGGAATAGATGTGTATAGGCTTGCTATGTCCATAGTTACCAATTGACTGTTCGATGGAACAATATTAGTTGCAATTTTACACAGAAAGTCTGTGGTATCCTGTAAGTAGGAGTCCAAATATCCCAGAAGTGGCCTAATCAGTTGGTCCAGAAAAATAGCAATAGGTTGAAAGATAGAGTCTGTACCTGCCACAATGAGCCGGCCAGGGGGGTCACGCAGCCTTTTATGTATTTTGGGCAGTACACAAAAGACTGGTGTAATAGAATTGTCCTTAATCAAGAATTTGGCTTTTTTGGTCGTAATGAGGTCAGAGGCCAGGGCTTCCTCTACTATTTTCTGAATTTTCTTTGCAATTCTCATAGAGGGGTCTCCTATGACTCTAGCGTAGTTCTCTTGATCATTTAGTTGTCTCAGAACCTCTAATTTATAGTATGTTTTATTCATGATGACAAGGGCACCGCCCTTATCGGCCGGTTTCAAAATCAAATCACTATAATTACGGATTTCCTCAAGGAGTTTGGTCTCTTGTCTAGACAAATTAGTCCTTGCTTTAATTTTGAAGTGTCTCCTCATTCTCTCAAAATCTTTTTTAACCAGTGTTATATAGGCTTCCACCGAGGCGTTGGTGTGGGGAGGATTAAAAGTACTTTTGGGTTTGATCTTTTGTAAATGCAAAATCACATTCTAGATCACAAAAAAATCTGGAAAGGTAGTGGGGACAAAAGACAGTCCCTTCTCTAATACCCTTAAAGTGTCATCTGAGATAGTACTATCTGAGATATTGACCACTAAACTTTCAGTGGTCACCTCCTGTTCTGTCGGGTGGAGATCTGGTAACCGCTGTCTCCCGTGTTGCTTATGTTTCCTCCCCCCTCTCCTCTGCCTCTTCGTCTGTTCCTTGTACCACGTCCTCTTAATGGAAAAGGGACTGATGAGTCACTGTATTCACTATCCGAGGAGGTTTCACCCTGATAATTACTAGATTGCACCCCCCTTCTGAACCTTCTAAAGGGTATGAAATCCGGATTACGCTATCTATAGACTTTATTATTCAAATAATCAGTGAGATCCCACTGAAATTTCCTATATTTTTTACTTTCTAAGCTTTTTTTAAAATTGTTCACATCAGTCTCTAATTTGCTCTTAAAGTTAGCAAAATCTGTGTCTGATTTTAACTCCTTGATAGACAATTCGACTTTATCAATCTCCTGCTGCATTCTAGGTAATTCCTTCTGTATATATTCTATAGTTAGAATAATAATGTCATATGAGCATTTATTAAGAATGCCTTCGAATTTATCACAATATTCTAGATTGTCTCTAAACAGTGTAGGGTGCAAATGGCTGCGTAAACCCCTGGGGATACGTTTTTGTCTGAAATATTCTGCCAAAGTGACAGAGTGCAAATCATATACAATTTTCTGCTTGATCAATTGTTCTAAGCTTAGTGGTTCCTTAACTTCTGGTTCTGTGTTCAAAAAGTCTCTATTTCCAATACATAGAGTAGCTATCCGTGAGGCATCCAGATCAGAATAAGCAAACAACTTGTTGCCTTCCATAGTGAAATTCAACCACTACAAATCCAGTACAAAAGACAGTTCCTTCTCTAATACCCTTAAAGTGTAATCTGAGATAGTACTATCTGAGATATTGACCACTAAACTTTCAGTGGTCACCTCCTGTTCTGTCGGGTGGAGATCTGGTAACCGCTGTCTCCCGTGTTGCTTATGTTTCCTCCCCCCTCTCCTCTGCCTCTTCGTCTGTTCCTTGTACCACGTCCTCTTAATGGAAAAGGGACTGATGAGTCACTGTATTCACTATCCGAGGAGGTTTCACCCTGATAATTACTAGATTGCACCCCCCTTCTGAACCTTCTAAAGGGTATGAAATCCGGATTACGCTATCTATAGACTTTATTATTCAAATAATCAGTGAGATCCCACTGAAATTTCCTATATTTTTTACTTTCTAAGCTTTTTTTAAAATTGTTCACATCAGTCTCTAATTTGCTCTTAAAGTTAGCAAAATCTGTGTCTGATTTTAACTCCTTGATAGACAATTCGACTTTATCAATCTCCTGCTGCATTCTAGGTAATTCCTTCTGTATATATTCTATAGTTAGAATAATAATGTCATACGAGCATTTATTAAGAATGCCTTCGAATTTATCACAATATTCTAGATTGTCTCTAAACAGTGTAGGGTGCAAATGGCTGCGTAAACCCCTGGGGATACGTTTTTGTCTGAAATATTCTGCCAAAGTGACAGAGTGCAAATCATATACAATTTTCTGCTTGATCAATTGTTCTAAGCTTAGTGGTTCCTTAACTTCTGGTTCTGTGTTCAAAAAGTCTCTATTTCCAATACATAGAGTAGCTATCCGTGAGGCATCCAGATCAGAATAAGCAAACAACTTGTTGCCTTCCATAGTGAAATTCAACCACTACAAATCCAGTATAAATTAATGGTGTGCCTGTCACAGGCCAATTAAATATATAATACTAAATGGTGACCGCACCACCTCTCAGTCAGACAAATGCTCAGGCACGGGATGGAGTCTGGCCTAAGACTCTAATAATATAAAAATATAAAGAATCCCAGCCAAGGAGTCTTAGAAATCAATTAAATTTTTTAATTTTTAATGTTTATAGATACAAAATTATACCAAAAGGAATAGCACAAGAGATGGAATAGCACAGATAGTACTATCTGAGATATTGACCACTAAACTTTCAGTGGTCACCTCCTGTTCTGTCGGGTGGAGATCTGGTAACCGCTGTCTCCCGTGTTGCTTATGTTTCCTCCCCCCTCTCCTCTGCCTCTTCGTCTGTTCCTTGTACCACGTCCTCTTAATGGAAAAGGGACTGATGAGTCACTGTATTCACTATCCGAGGAGGTTTCACCCTGATAATTACTAGATTGCACCCCCCTTCTGAACCTTCTAAAGGGTATGAAATCCGGATTACGCTATCTATAGACTTTATTATTCAAATAATCAGTGAGATCCCACTGAAATTTCCTATATTTTTTACTTTCTAAGCTTTTTTTAAAATTGTTCACATCAGTCTCTAATTTGCTCTTAAAGTTAGCAAAATCTGTGTCTGATTTTAACTCCTTGATAGACAATTCGACTTTATCAATCTCCTGCTGCATTCTAGGTAATTCCTTCTGTATATATTCTATAGTTAGAATAATAATGTCATACGAGCATTTATTAAGAATGCCTTCGAATTTATCACAATATTCTAGATTGTCTCTAAACAGTGTAGGGTGCAAATGGCTGCGTAAACCCCTGGGGATACGTTTTTGTCTGAAATATTCTGCCAAAGTGACAGAGTGCAAATCATATACAATTTTCTGCTTGATCAATTGTTCTAAGCTTAGTGGTTCCTTAACTTCTGGTTCTGTGTTCAAAAAGTCTCTATTTCCAATACATAGAGTAGCTATCCGTGAGGCATCCAGATCAGAATAAGCAAACAACTTGTTGCCTTCCATAGTGAAATTCAACCACTACAAATCCAGTATAAATTAATGGTGTGCCTGTCACAGGCCAATTAAATATATAATACTAAATGGTGACCGCACCACCTCTCAGTCAGACAAATGCTCAGGCACGGGATGGAGTCTGGCCTAAGACTCTAATAATATAAAAATATAAAGAATCCCAGCCAAGGAGTCTTAGAAATCAATTAAATTTTTTAATTTTTAATGTTTATAGATACAAAATTATACCAAAAGGAATAGCACAAGAGATGGAATAGCACAAAGGATGAAAGCTTACTCATCTCCACACATACCCCATCCACCAAACATATCCATACTCCCACCAAGCAATCCATACTCCCACCAAGCAATGTGTGGAGATGAGTAAGCGTTCATCCTTTGTGCTATTCCATCTCTTGTGCTATTCCTTTTGGTATAATTTTGTATCTATAAACATTAAAAATTAAAAAATTGAATTGATTTCTAAGACTCCTTGGCTGGGATTCTTTATATATTTATATATATTTATGTGTTTATATGTATACACATATAAACACATAATTATATATGTATAAAAGCGTGGCCGGACTTTTGGCCGACGGACACTTGGCCGACGGACACTTGGCCGACGGACATTTGGCCGACGGACATTTGGCCGAAACACAAGTGGCTGTCAGATAACAGTCCGGCACAAGATAGATAGATTTGATAGATAGATAGATAGATAGATAGATACATAGATTAGATAGATAGATCAATAGATGCAATAGATACATTTGATAGATACGATAGATAGATAGATTTGATAGATAAATAGATAGATTTGATAGATAGATAGATAGATAGATAGATAGTTTCCCAGACAGAGAATTACAAAACGTGCGGCCTAGGACCCATGGTAAGGTTCCCAGAGGCAGTTGCGGCGCCCGAGGCTGTGATTAGAACAGAGCACTCTGGTAACGCATCTGCCCTCGGCCGAAATCGGAACATTCTTTAGCTTTCTGTCTGTCAGCCAAATGTCTGTCGGCCAAATGTCCGTCTGCCAAATGTCCTTCTGCCAAAAGTCTTTCTGCATTTTGTCAGAGCACCGTATAAAAGTATATATACAGTCCCCTATTCACCTCTAGGTAAAGGTGCAGTTTTTTTTTCAAACACCCCTTATAACTGCTTCGTGCTGATTTAATAAAACAAAACAAACAAAAAAAGCTTGTATTTATATATTATTATGAGGTACTGTCCACTTTATTTTGGAGCTACTTTTTATCTTTAACCAGAGGTCTGAAATCCGGTAAATTTTCTTAGCGCAAAGTGAAACTGCGAGCTCACGGTCACATTAACCAACCACTTGTAATGGCTGGTTATTTAACGTGCGCCCATAAATGGGCAAATTTGCCTCTTTACTGGCGCAGGTTAAGATAGCACTTTGCTCATAATCTGGCCCCAAATGTGTGATAACAATGACATTATATCATCTTTGCTTATACGATTATGCAGACCAGCTTTTGCAAGAGGAATTATTGCATGATCATCATCTGTGATCATTTGTAATCATATTCTGTATCAGTAGATTTCATAGAAATGAGCCAATGATATAAGGTGTGGAGTGGGATGTTTAATTCCCGTACCTTGCTTTGTTAATACAATTTCAAAAGGAACTTAATATCAAGAACCCAAAATTTTAATATGAACATACCTAATAAAAATGTTCCTAATAATTTATTTTTCAATTAAAATCTAAATCTTGATTTTGCCTGTTTACAATATGATTCTGCTTCTCATCACTGTTTGCCTTTTATTTCATGTTCAAGGATGACAAAGCAGGTAGGAGACCAGTAAGAGACTGTACCTCCCACCCCATAGACACAATGCCTCATCTGCACTCACTGTTTTATTATATTAGCAAACTGTGTGATGGGCCATGCTGCATTTGCATAGTGTTCATTGGGCTGGTGGGACAGCCTCTGATTGACTGTGCTGCCTGCTTCCTTGAACCATTCTACAGTACTGCAAATAATCTTCATAAAGTCCTCTATTCTCTTCAAAAGTACAACATAGCCTTACTTTAAAGTTATCTGGAGGCTAATGTAATGTTCCATCTGAAATTATCATTTGTTAGCTGTGTTGTGCTCTAAATAGGTCTTTCCAAAGAAATCAATGTATTGAGGACAAAGCAGAGGGCTTTCATGTTAAATGTGAGATCATAAATTAATTATTTAAAGGTATTATTTATCAGACTTAAATCTAATGTTTGATAATTATCTACGTGTTAATGGTTGCTGGTGAATCATTTTGAATATCAACGTGATCACAATAAGCCATTTTCATTGTTTTTGGCAGCACTTTCTTCATCATTTTGGTAAAAAATTGCATTATAATTAACATATGCCAGTCATGTTTGGCTGATCACAATCCAAATTCTTGATAATTAATGACACTTTTAAAGAGCCATTTTTTCACTTTAACGCAAAACACAGTTTGTCACCTTATGAGTACCTCAAAAAGTCTTTGAATGTAACATTGATTTTGCGCTAGAGTAAACCACACTGAAATTACCCCCCACTATTTTGAGTAACACTAGAAAGAAACTTCACCAGACTGATACATCATTACCTGCTCAATCAAATAGAGTTAAATAAAAATAATAAGCACACATAAAAATTAGTGAGATTGACAACAAGCACACATTCCCACTATGGGGCAGATTATTAAAACTGAATAAAAATGATTTTTCTTTTTTTAAATTATTTGAGTGGAAAGGGCCCCAAAAGTGTCTGTGTGTCTATGGGGCATATTTATCAAGCTCCGTATGGAGCTTGATGCCCCGTGTTTCTGTCGAGCCTGCAGCCTCGCCAGAAACAGCAGTTACGAAGCAGCGGTCACAAAGACCGCTGCTCCATAACCTGTCCGCCTGTTCTGAGCAGGCGGACAGACATCGCCGGAATTCAACCCGATCGAGTACAATCGGGTTGATTGACACCCCCCTGCTGGTGGCCCATTGGCCGTGAGTCTGCAAGCGGCGGTGTTGCACCAGCAGCTCTTGTGAGAGTTGTTGTTTTCAGCACTGTCTTATATAAAATTACTTTTCATTAAAAACTTTTTTTTCTTCTTCTGTGACTTAAAAAACTTGGGCTGCTTGCTACCACCAGCAAGTATTAATTTTGAAAGAAACAGGAGTGTTGTTAATATTCTTATAGACAGGAATGTCTTAGAAAATGAATTAAAAAATGACCTGAGCGGCTATAGAATATGTTCATGTGGGAATTCTGATTGATTGGCCATTATGTGTAATTTTATAATGACATTTGTAGTCCCCAGATACATTTTTGCAGTAATTGACTAACGATATTATGATCTTATTTTATGTGTTTATTTTTCTTTAAAAAATAGTGCCCTGTTTTCACATTTCAATAAAACCTGGAAACAATAAAGATTTACAGGCCAAAGGATTTCAAATTGTAAAATTCAATCCATTCAAATGTTATTGTGGGGTTTACATATTCAAGCTCACTGCAATTCCTTTGGCTTTGTCACAATAAGCCATTTATTGAATGTTTTCCTATTTCATTTATTCTATGAAAACTCCCCTTATACCTTGCATGGGAAGAACATTAGCATTTTAACTCATATTGTGATGTTTCTCAAAGGATTTTTTTTTTTTTAATTAGAAAACCCATTTCTATCTGTTTGCCCTTTTTTTAATTATAAAGTTCTTGTGCGTGTTTATTTTAGCTTAGCTCAGGTCACACATTTGAAGTATGTAATTTTGACACAAGTTCTCGTTTATGATTGCAATGCAGTGTTTAAAATTTAAACAAGTTGCTTTTAAAATTACTCAAATATGTATGAAACAATTTGTTGGCCACATTTCTGTGGATAAGAGAAAAATGTCAATCAAACATATTAGGCAGCCATCACCAATGCTGAATTAATAAGGTAATATGGGCTGCATGTATTAAGCAGTTAATGCTGCCATGGAGACTTTGTGGGGTGAGCCTGCTTTCTGCAATGAGTTGGCAGATAGAAATCACCCCAAACATGTTCATATGGGGTGATTGACCTAAGTGCTGCACAAGCAAATGCTTATGGAATAGCACATACAAGCAGGAAATGAGAACCTAAGTTGGGAACCTCATCTGCCCACAGTATAGTACATGGAGCCCTATATTTAAAGGGACAGTCTAGTCAAAATTAAACTTTCATGACTCAGATAGGGAATGCAATTTTATACAACTTTCCAATTCACTTTTATCATCAAATTTGCTTTGTTCTCTTGGCATTCTTTGTTGAAAGCTAAACCTAGGTAGGCTCATATGCTAATTTCTTAAACCTTGAAGGCCACCCCTTATTTCAGTGCATTTTGCAGTTTTTCAGAGGGTGTAAGTTCATGTGTGTCTTACAGATAACATTCAGCTAGATTACGAGTCTTGCGTTAGGCTTAAAAAGCAGCATTGTCCGGTCCAAACTCTGCTTTTTAACGCCCGCTGGTATTGCGAGTCTTGCAGGTACAGGTGTACCGCTCACTTTTTTGGCCAGACTCGGAAATACCGCAAATCCACTTACGTCAATTGCGTATCCTCTTTTTTCAATGGGACTTGCATAGCGCCGGTATTACGAGTCTGCCAAAAAGTGAGCGGTAGACCCTCTCCTGTCAACACTGGTACCGCATTTTAAGGTCAGTAGTTAAGAGTTTTACACTACAACGCCGTAGCATAAAACTCTTAAAGTGCTAAAAAGTACACTAACACCCATAAACTACCTATTAACCCTTAAACCAAGGCCACCCCACATCGCAGTTAAAAAAATATATTAACCCCTAATCTGCCAAACCGGACATCGCCGCCACTATAATAAATATATTAACCCCTAAACCGCCGCACTCCCGCCTCGCAAACACTAGTTAAATATTATTAACCCCTAATCTGCCGTCCCTAACATCGCCGCCACCTACCTACATTTATTAACCCCTAATCTGCCGCCCCCAACGTCGCCGCCACTATATTAAATTTATTAACCCCTAAATCTAAGTCTAACACTAACCCTAACCCCCCCTAACTTAAATATAATTTCAAAAATATAAATAAAATTCCTATCATTAACTAAATTATTAATATTTAAAACTAAATACTTACTAACCGCTAGATTTAGAGTTCTGCGTTAGCCGTCAAAACCAACGTTAGGGGCTCCTAACGCTGGTTTTGGCCGCCCGCTGGTATTTAGAGTCAGTCATGAAAGGGTCTAATGCTCACTTTGCAGCCGCGACTTTTCCATACCGCAGATCCCCCTATGCCATTTGCGTATCCTATCTTTTCAATGGGATCTTTCTAACGCTGGTATTTAGAGTCTTGGCTGAAGTGAGCGTTAGAAATCTAACGACAAGACTCCAGCCGCAGCAAAAAGTCAGGAGTTAAGAGCTTTCTGGGCTAACGCCGGTTCATAAAGCTCTTAACTACTGTGCTCTAAAGTACACTAACACCCATAAACTACCTATGTACCCCTAAACTGAGGTCCCCCCACATCGCCGCCACCCTATTAAATTTTTTTAACCCCTAATCTGCCGACCGCACACCGCCGCAACCTACGTTATCCCTATGTACCCCTAATCTGCTGCACCTAGCATCGCCGACACCTATATTATATTTATTAACCCCTAATCTGCCCCCCCCAACTTCGCCGCCACCTACCTACAATTATTAACCCCTAATCTGCCGACCGGACCTCACCGCTACTATAATAAAGTTATTAACCCCTAATCCGCCTCACTCCCGCCTCAATAACCCTATAATAAATATTATTAACCCCTAATTTGCCCTCCCTAACACCGCTGACACCTAACTTTAAGTATTAACCCCTAATCTGCCGACCGGACCTCACCGCTACTCTATTAAATTTATTAACCCCTAAAGCTAAGTCTAACCCTAACACTAACACCCCCCTAAATTAAATATAATTTTTATCTAACGAAATAAATTAACTCTTATTAAATAAATTAATCCTAATTAAAGCTAAATACTTACCTGTAAAATAAACCCTAATATAGCTACAATATAAGTTATAATTATATTATAGCTATTTTAGGATTAATATTTATTTTACAGGCAACTTTGTATTTATTTTAACCAGGTACAATAGCTATTAAATAGTTAATAACTATTTAATAGCTACCTAGTTAAAATAATTACAAAATTACCTGTAAAATAAATCCTAACCTAAGTTACAATTAAACCTAACACTACACTATCAATAAATTAATGAAATAAAATACTTACAATTATCTGCAATTAAACCTAACACTACACTATCAATAAATTAATGAAATAAAATACCTACAATTATCTTCAATTAAACCTAACACTACACTATTCGGTTCGATTCGGTTCGATTCGGTTCGGAAATTTGGCATTTCGGTAAGTGTTAGGTGGGATTAGACTAGTATTATACTGTATATTAGGTGTTAACCTAACATACTGTACAATACTAGTGTAATCCAATGGCCATCCGAATTTACGAATCGATCCGATTCGGTTTGATTCGGAAAATTCGTCAAAATTTTAATTCGGAAATTCGGTTGAGCTCGCATTCTATTGGCTGTTCCGATCAGCCAATAGAATGCGAGTTCAATCTGATTGGCTGATTGGATCAGCCAATCGGATTGAATTTGAATTTGATTGGCTAATTCCATCAGCCAATCAGAATTTTCCTACCTTAATTCCGATTGGCTGATAGAATCCTATCAGCCAATCGGAATTCGAGGGACGCCATCTTGGATGACGTCCCTTAAAGGAACCGTCATTCGTCGGGAAGTCGTCGGCCAGGATGGATGTTCCGCGTCGGCGGGATGAAGATGGATCCGGAAGAAAGAAGATTGAAGAAGCCGCTTGATAGAAGACTTCAGCCCGATGATGGACCTCTTCAGCGCCCGCTTGGATCAAGACTTCAGCCCGATGATGGACCTCTTCAGCGCCCGCTTGGATCAAGACTTCAGCCCGATGATGGACCTCTTCAGCCCAATGATGGACCTCTTCAGCACCCGCTTGGATCAAGACTTCAGCCCGATGATGGACCTCTTCAGCGCCCGCTTGGATCAAGACTTCAGCCCGATGATGGACCTCTTCAGCCCGATGATGGACCTCTTCAGCCCGATGATGGATTTCTTCAGCCCCCGCTTGGGCTTGGATGAAGACTTCGGAGGCTCCTCTGGACGAATCGGTGATACCCGGCGTGGTGAAGATAAGGTAGGGAGATCTTCAGGGGCTTAGTGTTAGGTTTATTTAAGGGTGGTTTGGGTTAGATTAGGGGTATGTGGGTGGTGTGGTTGTAATGTTGGGGGGTATTGTATGTTTTTTTTACAGGCAAAAGAGCAGAATTCTTTGGGGCATGCCCCGCAAAAGGCCCTTTTAAGGGCTGGTAAGGTAAAAGAGCTTTTCTATTTGGATTTTAGAATAGGGTAGGGCATTTTTTTATTTTGGGGGGCTTTGTTATTTTATTAGGGGGCTTAGAGTAGGTGTAATTAGCTTAAAATTGTTGTAATCTTTTTCTAATGTTTGTAAATTATTTTTTTATTTTTTGTAACTTAGTTCTTTATTTTTTGTACTTTAGTTAGTTGTATTTATTTGTAAGTATTTGTATGTAATTAATTTATTGATAGTGTAGTGTTAGGTTTAATTGTAGATAATTGTAGGTAGATATGTGCGATTCGGTTCGGTTCGATTCGGAAATTCGGAAAATTCGGCAAATTCGGCGATTCGAATAGAACCGAATTTCCAAATTAAAATTTTGACGCATTTTCCGAATCGAACCGAATCGAATCGATTCGTAAATTCGGATGGCCATTGGATTACACTAGTATTGTACAGTATGTTAGGTTAACACCTAATATACAGTATAATACTAGTCTAATCCCACCTAACACGTACCGAAATGCTGAATTTCCGAACCGAATCGAACCGAACCAAATCCAGGCGAATTTCTTCGAATCCGAATGAATCTAAAATGAATCCGAAACGAATCGATTCGAAATTTTCCGAATTCGAATCGATCCGAACCAAACTTCAAAAAATTCCGAATTGATCCGAACCGAACCGAATTTTTTCGCCATGCACGTCTAATTGTAGGTATTTTATTTCATTAAAGGGACATTATACGCTCATTTTTTCTTTGCATAAATGTTTTGTAGGTTATCTATTTATATAGCCCATAAAGTTTTTTTTTACAAAACATGTATAGTTTTGCTTATTTTTAAATAATATTTCTCTGATTTTCAGACTCCTAACCAAGCCCCACAGTTTTATGTGAATACGGTCAGCTACCTTCTCCAGCTTGCTCCTGTTTGTGTAAAGGGTCTTTTCATATGCAAAAGAAGGGGAAGGGGGGGTCTTATTTGCCACTTGCTGTGGGCTTTCCAGCAACCTTTTCAACAGAGTTAAACTGGAAGCTTCTAAGTAAGTTTTTAAGCGGTTTTATACTGGATTTTTATATCAGTATCTGTGCATCTTATTCTTTATAGTAGTGTCTATTACATGTAGTTATATGAAAATGAGTGTATACTGTCCCTTTAATTTATTGATAGTGTAGTGTTAGGTTTAATTGTAACTTAGGTTAGCATTTATTTTACAGGTAATTTTGTAATTATTTTAACTAGGTAGCTATTAAATAGTTATTAACTATTTAATAGCTAATTGTACCTGGTTAAAATAAATACAAAGTTGCCTGTAAAATAAATATTAATCCTAAAATAGCTATAATATAATTATAATTTATATTGTAGCTATATTAGGGTTTATTTTACAGGTAAGTATTTAGCTTTAATTAGGATTAATTTATTTAATAAGAGTTAATTTATTTTGTTAGATAAAAATTATATTTAACTTAGGAGGGTGTTAGTGTTAGGGTTAGATTTAGCTTTAGGGGTTAATAATTTTAATAGAGTAGCGGTGAGGTCCGGTCAGCTGATTAGGGGTTAATACTTGAAGTTAGGTGTCGGTGATGTTAGGGAGGGCAGATTAGGGGTTAATACTATTTATTATAGGGTTAGTGAGGCGGATTAGGGGTTAATACATTTATTATAGTAGCGGTGAGGTCCGGTCGGCAGATTAGGGGTTAATAAGTGTAGGTAGGTGGCGGCGACGTTGGGGGTGGCAGATTAGTGGTTAATAAATATAATATAGGGGTCGGCGATGTAAGGGGCAGCAGATTAGGGGTACATAGGGATAACGTAGGTGGCGGCGGTGTACGGAGCGGCAGATTAGGGGTTAAAAAAAATATGCAGGGGTCAGCAATAGTGGGGGCGGCAGATTAGGGGTTAATAAGTGTAAGGCTAGGGGTGTTTAGACTTGGGGTACATGTTAGAGTGTTAGGTACAGACTTAGGAAGTGTTTCCCCATAGGAAACAATGGGGCTGCGTTAGGAGCTGAACGCTGCTTTTTTGCAGGTTTTTTTTCAGCTCAAACGGCCCCAATGTTTCCTATGGGGGAATCGTGCATGAGCACGTTTTTTAAGCTGGCCGTGTCCATAAGCACTGCTGGTATTGAGAGTTGCAGTGGCAGTAAATTATGCTCTACGCTCCCTTTTTGGAGCCTAACGCAGCCCGTCTGTGAACTCTAAATACCAGCGGTATTTAAAAGGTGCGGGAGAAAAAAAGCATGCGTAGCTAACGCACCCCTTTGGCTGCAGAACGCTAAATCTAGTGGTAAGAAAATAAACCCTAAGCTAGCTACAATATAACTGATAATTGCATTGTATCTAGCTTAGGGTTTATTTTTAATTTACAGGCAAGTTTGTATTTATTTTAACTAGGTAGAATAGTTATTAAATAGTTATTAACTATCTAATAAACTACCTAGCTAAAATAAAGACAAAAGTACCTGTAAAATAAAACCTAACCTAAGTTACAATTCCACCTAACACTACCTCTATAATTAAATGAATTCCTTAAATTAAATACAATTATCTAAAGTACAAAAACCCCCCACTAAATTACAGAAAATAATAAACAAATTACAAGATTTTTAAACTAATTACACCTAATCTAATCCCCCTAACAAAATAAAAAAGCCCCCCCAAAATAAAAAAGCCCTACCCTACACTAAATTACAAATAGCCCTTAAAGGGGCCTTTTGCGGGGCATTGCCCCAAAGTAATCAGCTCTTTTACCTGAAAAAAAAAGTACAAACCCCCCCCAACATTAAAACCCACCACCCACACAACTAAACCTACTCTAAAACCCACCCAATCCCCCCTTAAAAAAACCTAACACTAACCCCCTGAAGATTACCCTACCGGGAGACGTCTTCACCCAACCGGCAGAAGTGGTTCTCCAGACGGGCAGAAGTCTTCATCCAGACGGCATCTTCTAGCTTCATCCATCCGGCGCAGAGTGGGTCCATCTTCAAGACACATATCAACATACCATAAATCCTATACTATATATTGCAGACTTGATATAAAAAAATACAGCAAATAGTATTACATGCAAAGATGTTACAAATGTAATAAAGATACAAAGTATAAAATATATACTTCCCTAATCCAAATGGAAGTGTAGACAATAGGTAGGATGCCGCTCTGTTCAGGGATGCAAAATACTGTGCTCCTGCTCCCAAAGATGAAACTAACATGAAAAGAGAAGAGACAGAGCGCAACCACCTCTGAACATAAAAACAGTTTATTACAAATATCAGCTAAAAAAACACATCAACGTGTGCACAACAGGCACGTACACAAAACAGATGAAATGCAGGCACAAACAAATCACCACTGGTGTGAATCCTCTGTTAGTTCTCAGAGAGGTCTGATCCTTCTCCTGCTCCTCTGCACATCCGCAATCCAATTGAGCTGGTAACGGGAAGCTTAGATGCCACCGGAAATGGTTCGGGTGAACACAGCGTCACGGGCTCACTGTCTGAATCCGTTGGTAGCTATTCCGCTCTAGTCCAATCCTGAGGTGCACTCTACGCGTTTTGTCGGGTAAAGTTACTTTACGTTATATGGTTTTTAATCAGGTAATTTATAATGTGTATTATTTGTATCCATCTGTTTCTTTTTAGCACCTGCATTGTTTTTATTAGGGTTGCATGATGGACTTCACAGACAGTTTCTATTATGAGCTATGAGTATTAGCCAATCAGAACTGCCCACACCGGAGGCGTGTTAAACCTGCCACTTTTAAAAGGAATCATCTACTATGATGAAATTATCTCTTGACAAAGTCAGGTTGCAACCCGACGAAACGCGTAGAGTGCACCTCAGGATTGGACTAGAGCGGAATATACATTTCACTCGTTGTGAAAAAATACTTACCTTTTAAACTTGACAGCAGCTCCAGCTTCCTCTGGTCGTCACAAGCCATTTCTGACGTCAGAAATGATAGATAGGTCATACTCCAATCAAGGCTTCCCCCCGGGGGAATCAGTGTCTGATTCAACGCCGTGATTGGAGGAAGCCGGATTCCTCATTTTAGATCCAGGAAGAGGCTTTGCGATGGGTGGAGGAAACAGGATCGGCTGTCAAGTTTAAAAGGTAAGTTTTTTTTCACAACATGAGTGAAATGTAAATTTTGATGAATTAAAGTTTTAAAAACCGGGCACTTTTGCATCAAAATTTACATTCACTTTAAGCTCAACTGTAACTTTTTTTTTTTTTGTAAGTATATTAGATTTGTATAGGTTGAACTCAATGGACTTTGGTCTTTTTTCAACCTCATCTACTATGTTACTATGTTACTTTGCGATGTGGGGGATGGCCGTTTAGGTGTTAATAGTTTCTTTTGGAACTTTTGCAATGTGGGGGATGGCGGTTTAGGGGTTGTTTTTTCACTTTTTTTTCTCCCTTGAAAAATGGGAATGCAAAAATGCAAGGTCATTTGCGCAGGTAGGGAGTTCTGTTTTTTCACCCACTTTTTTTTGTCTCATTTGATTACTATGGGTGAATACATGCACACGCACATGAAAATTCAGCTAAGGATTTTTGTGCTTTCGGGTTACCGCTAGCACAAAATACGTTTTTTTACAACTTGCAAATTTCAAAGGGTTTTCTGTCTCTTTCAATGTTTTATCTTTTTCTTTTGTGTTTATCTATTCATGAGCAAAACAAGCAAATATCATAATTTAACCCCTTCATTCCCAGCACAGGTGTTTAACATCGGAACAAAGTTACGATGTAAGCAATTGCTGCAAAAATAAAATCACGCAATCGTCAATGTGATCATGTGATTTCAAGGTCTGGGATGAGCTCATGGGGGACTGCCTACATTGCTAGTCATGCCCCCAGTCTGATCTTAAGTTCATCAAAAAGGGGAGGCTGCAGGACACCTTATAAGGTACGACGTTCCATGCCGTCCTTCGGCGTTTAAGCCCTGCGCTGTTAGCACGGCATGGAACGTCCTAACAGAATGAAGAGATTAACTTGGTTGTTTACTTATTGATTGAAAAAAGCAGCTTTCTGATATTTATTGGAGAGTTCTCTAAAAAATTAGAATCCAAGCCAATATCAACATATTAGAATTATCTGCAGTTAAAATGCAGAGCAATCAAATCTGTAGCTTGTTATCTTGATAATTTTCTCTGAAAAACTTGAACACTAAAGACATGTTCAGATAAGGTCTTTGTACTTAACTACCCAAGTCAAATGAGTACCTACTATTCTGATGTCAGTCTCATCAATTTCACATAACCAGGTTGCTTTTAATGACAAGTAGCATTTATTGCCAGGTGGTGTCCTACTTCTTTCTCTGGAGGTAACATGTGTTCTAATGATCAGATAGTTTAGAAAGGGATAATTTGCTTTAATGACAGGAGGAAAACACAGCAAAAATAGAAAATAAGTAAAAAAAAAAACAGCCAATCAATGCAGATAAATATATATTTTACTGAAGAAAGAAGAACATATGCTGTTGTTAAAATTGAGTACAATAAAATACTTTCAGTAAAAACATGTCATATTGAAGTGTAACCATAAGGCCAGCTGCCAGCAATATACCTGAAACTCCCAGTGTTTTGGTGGGAAATTATATTAAATATTCACATATATGGTAAATGTTTTAGAACTTACAAATGTGGTGTAATTTTTTAGGGATAAAGTAATGTACATGTATAGATAGACATGTTTTTATACACATGCTACAGAAAAGGGGAAAAAAAGTACAACCGTAAGAAAGAGAAAATTGGACAAATAAGAAATGGAAAGAAGAAATTAAATTACAAAGGTTATGGAGAAATGGATAAGATCACCAATAATATTTGCCTCACACTACTATTATTTCTTTATCTCTGTATTTGATGTGTCTCTCCCCTCTTGTTTAGTTTCTCATATCTGTGATGTTTATAACAACAATCAGCAAGTTTTTCACTTTTGATTCATGTGAATTACAACATTTTTTTTTATGGATCACAATTATATATTGCTGAGAAGTTATAGGACCCATTATCCTACAGATTATCTCAGGTATCATAGTTCTACTACAGCTAGGGCCATGAGCATTCACATACAAACAATGCTCCACTTTTAGCGGCCTTCTCCAAATTATACAAATATTATACATATTTGAGTATTTAATTATGTTGTCTACTAATAATACATTTTCATTGTGATCAAAATCTGAACCCCTATGACATCCAGGATGCTTGTTGGAGGTTCTTGAATGCTGACAATGGAGTTGATGTCACGTGGCATATTTCTTGCCAGTACCTGATTCTTGTGCTGTAGAGAGACCTGGATTAACATTTTTTACAACTATTTTAAATGTTTTGTTCTTTTTGTATCTGATCTTTTCTTTTCTGTCAATGATCTTCCTTGCACTATCACTCAGTCTGGGTTTTGTTACTCTATACCCTAGTATTCCATTTCATCCCTTGTTCCTCTCCCCTCTAGTTTTCCCTTACAGACTCCCTGTACTCAGATACTCTCTCTCTCATAGCTCTAACAATTACCTTATCCTTTCTCATCCTCCTCTCTCTCATAATGTTTACAGACCTTCCCACTCACACCCCTTTCTTAGGGCCTGATGACATAGAGCTCTCCACTCAGACAAGATGATCCTCTGGCACTGCAATATTCCTCACAACATTCTACAAAGCGGGAGTATTACCTGCATGTTTGTATGTGAAGAACAGACAATCCCAGTGCAATATAGCACTGCATGACATAATTCTGGTGTGTTTACACTTTGTGGTTTTCTCTAGGTTGGAGAGAAATTATACAGCAGATTTCACAGAGACTGAACTTACTTAATTCTTAAAAGGTGATACCTGGAAGTCCCAGAGAAATGAGAATGCTTTCCATAGAAAGTAATGAGGCTCTCTGAGATACAGAATTTCATAGGTGAGAGTGAAGTTAACAGCTGAGCACCTGGGACTGTTATAAAGACTCAGGCCTAGATTTAGAGTTTTGTCAGTAACGACCCGCGTAGCTAACGCTGGCTTTTTTCTGGCCGCACCTTTTAAATAACTCTGGTATTGAGAGTTCACAGAATGGCTGCGTTAGGCTCCAAAAAGGGAGCGTACAGGCATATTTAACGCCACTGCAACTCTCGATACCAGAGTTGCTTACGGACTCAAAAATGTGCTCGTGCACGATTCCCCCATAGAAAACAATGGGGCTGTTTGAGCTGAAAAAACCCTAACACCTGCAAAAAAGCCGCGTTCAGCTCCTAACGCAGCCCCATTGTTGTCTATGGGGAAACACTTCCTACGTCTGCACCTAACACCCTAACATGTACCCCGAGTCTAAACACCCCTAACCTTACACTTATTAACCCCTATTCTGCCACCCCCGCTATCGCCGACACCTGCATATTATTTTTAACCCCTAATCTGCCGCTCCGTAAACCGCCGCTACTTACATTATCCCTATGTACCCCTAATCTGCTGCCCCTAACACCGCCGACCCCTATATTATATTTATTAACCCCTAATCTGCCCCCCACAACGTCGCCTCCACCTGCCTACACTTATTAACCCCTAATCTGCCGACCGGACCGCACCGCTATTATAATAAAGTTATTAACCCCTAATCTGCCTCACTAACCCTATAATAAATAGTATTAACCCCTAATCTGCCCTCCCTAACATCGCCGACACCTAACTTCAAACATTAACCCCTAATCTGCCGACTGGAGCTCACCGCTATTTTAATAAATGTATTAACCCCTAAAGCTAAGTCTAACCCTAACACTAACACCCCCCTAAGCTAAATATAATTTAAATCTAACGAAATTAATTAACTCTTATTAAATAAATTATTCCTATTTAAAGCTAAATACTTACCTGTAAAATAAATCCTAATATAGCTACAATATAAATTATATTTATATTATAGCTATTTTAGGATTTATATTTATTTTACAGGTAACTTTGTATTTATTTTAACCAGGTACAATAGCTAAAATAGTTAAAATAATTACAAAATTACCTGTAAAATAAATCCTAACCTAAGTTACAATTAAACCTAACACTACACTATCAATAAATAAATTAAATAAAATACCTACAATTACCTACAATTAAACCTAACACTATACTATCAATAAATTAATTAAATACAATATCTACAAATAAATACAATGAAATGAACTAACTAAAGTACAAAAAATAAAAAAGAACTAAATTACAAAAAATAAAAAAATATTTACAAACATCAGAAAAATATTGCAACAATTTTAAACTAATTACACCTACTCTAAGCCCCCTAATAAAACCCCCAAAATAAAAAAATGCCCTACCCTATTAAATTACTAAAGTTCAAAGCTCTTTTACCTTACCAGCCCTGAACATGCCCCAAAGAATTCAGCTCTTTTGCCTGTAAAAATCCGATCAGCCAATCAGATTGAGCTCGCATTCTATTGGCTGTTCCGATCAGCCAATAGAATGCGAGCTCAATCTGATTGGCTGATCGGATCGGCCAATCGGATTGAACTTGATTCTGATTGGCTGATTCCATCAGCCAATCAGAATTTTCCTACCTTAATTCCGATTGGCTGATAGAATCCTATCAGCCAATCGGAATTCGAGGGACGCCATCTTGGATGACGTCCCTTAAAGGAGCCTTCATTCGTCGGTAGTCCGTCTGGCCAGCAGGATGTTCTGCAAGATGGATCCGGAAGAAAGAAGATTGAAGATGCCATTGATAGACGACTTCAGCCGGATCATGGACCTCTTCAGCTCCCGCTTGGATGATGACTTCAGCCAGATCATGGACCTCTTCAGCTCCCGCTTGGATGATGACTTCAGCCAGATCATGGACATCTTCAGCCCCCCGCTTGGGCTTGGATCAGGACATCGGAGGAGCTCTTCTGGATCGATCGGTGAACCTGGTATGGTGAAGATAAGGTAGGAAGATCTTCAGGGGCTTAGTGTTAGGTTTATTTAAAGGGGGTTTGGGTTAGATTAGGGGTATGTGGGTGGTGGGTTGTAATGTTGGGGGGGGGTATTGTATGTGTTTTTTTTACAGGCAAAAGAGCTGAATTCTTTGGGGCATGCCCCGCAAAGGGCCCTGTTCAGGGCTGGTAAGGTAAAAGAGCTTTGAACTTTAGTAATTTAGAATAGGGTAGGGCATTTTTTTTATTTTGGGGGTCTTTGTTATTTTATTAGGGGGCTTAGAGTAGGTGTAATTAGTTTAAAATTGTTGTAATATTTTTCTGATGTTTGTAAATATTTTTTTATTTTTTGTAATTTAGTTCTTTTTAATTTTTTGTACTTTAGTTAGTTTATTTAATTGTATTTATTTGTAGATATTGTATTTAACTAATTTATTGATAGTGTAGTGTTAGGTTTAATTGTAGGTAATTGTAGGTATTTTATTTAATTAATTTATTGATAGTGTAGTGTTAGGTTTAATTGTAACTTAGGTTAGGATTTATTTTACAGGTAATTTTGTAATTATTTTAACTATTTTAGCTATTGTACCTGGTTAAAATAAATACAAAGTTACCTGTAAAATAAATATAAATCCTAAAATAGCTATAATATAAATATAATTTATATTGTAGCTATATTAGGATTTATTTTACAGGTAAGTATTTAGCTTTAAATAGGAATAATTTATTTAATAAGAGTTAATTAATTTCGTTAGATTTAAATTATATTTAACTTAGGGGGGTGTTAGGGTTAGACTTAGCTTTAGGGGTTAATACATTTATTAGAATAGCGGTGAGCTCCAGTCGGCAGATTAAGGGTTAATGTTTGAAGTTAGGTGTCAGCGATGTTAGGGAGGGCAGATTAGGGGTTAATAACTTTATTATAATAGCGGTGCGGTCCGCTCAGCAGATTAGGGGTTAATAAGTGTAGGCAGGTGGAGGCGACGTTGTGGGGGGCAGATTTGGGGTTAATAAATATAAAATAGGGGTCGGCGGTGTTAGGGGCAGCAGATTAGGGGTACATAAGGATAACGTAAATAGCGGCGCTTTGCGGTCGGCAGATTAGGGGTTAATTATTGTAGGTAGCTGGCGGGGACGTTGTGGGGGGCAGGTTAGGGGTTAATAAATATAATACAGGGGTCGGCGGTGTTAGGGGCAGCAGATTAGGGGTGCATAAGGATAACGTAGGTGGCGGTCGGCAGATTAGGGGTTAAAAAAATTAATCGAGTGGCGGCGATGTGGGGGGACCTCGGTTTAGGGGTACATAGGTAGTTTATGGGTGTTAGTGTACTTTAGAGCACAGTAGTTAAGAGCTTTATAAACCGGCGTTAGCCCAGAAAGCTCTTAACTACTGACTTTTTTCTGCGGCTGGAGTTTTGTCGTTAGATTTCTAACGCTCACTTCAGACACGACTCTAAATACCGGAGTTAGAAAGATCCCATTGAAAAGATAGGATACGCAATTGACGTAAGGGGATCTGCGGTATGGAAAAGTCGCGTCTGAAAAGTGAGCGTTAGACCCTTTCCTGACTGACTCCAAATACCGGCGGTAGCCCAAAACCAGCGTTAGGAGCCTCTAACGCTGGTTTCACGGCTACCGCCAAACTCTAAATCTAGCCGTCAGTTTGCAGCCAATAATTAAACTGAAATATTTTTCATACAGTTTTTACATGCCTTTGTCTCTAGTTTAATATATATATATATATATATATATATATATGTATATATATATATATATATATATATATATATATATATATATATATATATATATATATATATATAAAAAATTCTATCAGTTAAATAAGTGTATTTTGTGTTTTGTGAAAAGTTCACCTGCATACGGCTGACAAGAAAAAACAGTGAGACTAGCTTGTGTAAAAATGCTTTTTTCAGATTCAGACACACCTGGGGACTCCCCTGTCCCTCACACTTTTAAGAAACTGTCAATTTTAGTTTACAATGGAGCAAATACAAAGGGTAATGTAATTTGTAAAAGATGCACAGAAATATACCAAGTATGGTAATAATTTGTTAAAGTAACACAGAAACTC
This sequence comes from Bombina bombina, assembly GCF_027579735.1. Classification (NCBI taxonomy): domain Eukaryota; kingdom Metazoa; phylum Chordata; class Amphibia; order Anura; family Bombinatoridae; genus Bombina; species Bombina bombina. The sequence goes on along the minus strand of NC_069502.1, from coordinate 533,958,266 downwards.
TCAAAGCATAAACACAATTTGTGAAATCACTACTTTTCATTTTACTTCTGTTTGCAGATTTGTCTCATTATCATTGTTTGTTGAAGGAGCAGTAATGCACTACAGGGAGCTAGCTGAACACATCTAGTCAATCGATGACAAGAGGCATTTATGTGCAGCCACCAATCAGTAGCTATCTACCACCAATGTGTAGCTGTTCTTGTGCCTACCTAGGTATGCTTTTCATCACAGGATAGCAAGAAAATTAAGTTAATTAGATAGTAAATTAAAAAGTTTAAATTCACATGATCTGTCTAAACCATGAAATAAATGTTTTGGTTTCATGTCTTTTTAACCCCTTAAGGACCAGTGCCGCACCCTGTACAATGCTAGTCATTAAGCCCTTAATGACAAGTGGGGCAGTGCAGAAATAGATGGGAAGAGGTACTCTGTGGCCCTCTCTGCATCGGGCAGCGGTGGTGCCAATCGTTGATGGGTGGGAGGGTAAGGAGGTAAGCAAATGGGCAGCCCATAGCTGGAGGGGGGCGGGAGGGTGACTGGAGGTGGCCGGGACTGCTACGATATGGAAAAAAACACCCAGAGCAGCAGGGAGAGGGAAGGAGGGAGAGGCGGATCATGCTGAGGGATGGGACGAGATGGTGGGAAATTGATCTAGGAGGGGGGTAAATGAGGTGGGGGCAGCTACACTACAGCATTTTTTTATTTTTTTATTTTATAAACGAAAAATGGCAATTTTGGGAAAACTAGGTACTGGCAGACTGCTGCCAGTACCCACGATGGCAGTTAAAAGATAGAGGGAGAGTTAGAGAGCAGTTTGGGGGGATTTAGGGAGGTTGTGGGGTAAGGGGGGATCTAACAATGCAGAATATATATATATATATATATATATATATATATATATATATATATAAAACGTTATTTTCTACTGACAGACTTTCTGCCAGTACTTAAGATGGTGGTGAACATTGGGGGGTGGGGGAGGGAAGAGAGCTGTGTGAAAGGGTTCAGGGAGGGATCAGGGGGTGGGATGTGTTAGGTGGAAGGGTAATCTATACACTAAAGCAAAAATTAACCCTACAAGCTACGTAATTAACCCCTTCACTGTTGGGCATAATATAAGTGTGGTGCGCAGCTGCAATTAGCGGCCTTCTAATTACCAAAATGCAATGCCAAAGCCAAACATGTCTGCTATTTCTAAACAAAGGGGGTCCCAGAAAAGCATTTACAAACATTTGTGCCATGATTGCACAAGCTGTTTGTAAATAATTTCAAAGAGAAACCTAAAGTTTGTGAAAAAGTTAACAATTTTTCTTTATTTGATCGCATTTGGTGGTGAAAATGGTGGCATGAAATATACCAAAATGGGCCTAGATCAATACTTTGGGTTGTCTGCTAATATATATATATATATATATTATTAATATTATCGGTTATTTGTAGAGCGCCAACAGATTCTGCAGCGCTATAAACAAATGCGGAGTACAACAAAACAATTATAGGGATCAAATTGGTAGAGGGTCCTGCCATGAGTTGCTCTGTTGTAGCCAGCTCTTAAGAAGGTGAACTACAAACAGCTGGACTCTTAGGCTTACATGATAAGGGAGTTCAGGGGATAGCAATGAAGGAGAGGATCTGGTATAAAGGTTAGTGTAGGTTGTATACATCCATGAACAGTACAGTCTTTACAGAGCGCTTGACGATTTCAAAACTAGGGGAGAGTCTTGTGGAGTGGCAGAGAGTTGCACATGATGGAAGCCAGTCTGGAGAAGTCCTGTAAACGGGAGTGTGATGAGGTAACAAGAGAGGAGGAGAGTAGGAAGTCATAAGCAGAGCAAAGGGGACAGGATGGAGAGTATCTGGAGACAAGGTCTGAGATATAGGGGGGAGAAGCAGTGCAGTTGAGGGCTTTGTATGTCATGGGAGAGAATTTTGTGTTTAATCCTAGAGGCGAGAGGAAGCCGGTGAAGGGATTAGTGGAGAGGTGCAGCAGATGAATTGCAATGTGTAAGGAAGATGAGCCTGGCAGAGGCATTCATTATGTATTGTAAAGGAGAAAGGCGGCAGCTGGGGAGACCAGAGAGGACAGAGTGGCAGTAATCGAGGCAGGAAAGGATGAGAGAGCGGATTAAAATCTTAGTTGTGTCTTTTGTAAGGAAATGTCTAATTTTAGAGATGTTTTTAAGCTGGAAGTGGCAGGCTTTAGCCAAGGACTGAATGTGAGGAGTGAAAGAAAGATCTGAGTCAAATGTGACCCAGAGACATCGGGCATGCGGGGTAGGGGTAATGTTGGAGTTGTCGACAGTTATAGAGAGATTGGGGGTGGAGATTTTGGAAGAAGGGGGTAAAATAAGGAGCTCAGTTTTGGAGAGATTTAGCTTGAGGTAGTGAGAGGACATCCAGGAAGAGATGTGAGAAAGACAGTTAGTGACATGGGTTAGCAAGGAAGGAGATAGGTCTGGTGCAGACAGATAGATTTGGGTGTCGTCGGCATACAAATGATATTGGAAACCGTGGGACTTTATTAGGGAACCTAATGATGACGTGTAGATTGAGAAGAGAAGGGGACTGAGGACAGAACCTTGCAGTACCCCGACAGAAAGTGGTGAGGGGGCAATGGAGTCCCCAGAGAAGGCTACACTAAAGGTACGGTTTAACAGGTAGGAAGAGAGCCACAAGAGGGTTTTGTCACAGATGCCGAAGGATTGGAGGGTTTGGAGCAAAAGAGGGTGGTCAACTGTATCAAAGGCTGCGGACAGATCAAGGAGGATAAGGATATATATATATATATATATATATACTGTATATACTGTAGTTTTGATTGGTAAATATAAAAAAGGCTCTATTTCTGTTTAAATGTAGTGATGGCAAAAATGCTAAAAATGCTTTGGTCTTTTGGGGAAGTTTTAGTCGGAAATGTCCGGTCCTTAAGGGGTTAAAGGACCCAATCTGAAGTGTAAAGTAGTATAAAACATAAAGCACAACATGTAAATGTAGGGAGATGCTCTTTAGAGAAGTATAGCAAAACTTCCTGTCTAGATTCTTACTAGAGTTCTCTTGATGCTGGAGGATCATTTTATATCATCTCATCTGAGTGGAGAGGTTTATTGGAGACATCCCTCATCTCTTGGACTTCCAGGTTTTCACCCTATTTCATATAGCATATTCAAAATCTCTCTGCTCAGGTGAGGTATTCTAAAATAATCCTCCAGCACTGCTGGATCCCAAGTGAATTATTCAAAAGGCAGATATTTCCAAGGGTTGTTCCCTGCATTTCTGTATGTGAAGGAGAGACAAGTCCAGTGCTATATAGCACTGCATGTAATGACAGTTCTGCTTCATTTACACTTTCTATGCTTTCTATTTTATATAAATTTACACTTCAGATTAATTTCTATTACATTTAAACTTTGCACTTTCTATTTTGTATTTTATTTTGCATACAGCAGTGTAACAAAATTGGTGGTAGCCAAAGACTTTTGCACAATACTGTATATGTGTATCTTTTATAAATTAGATAGCACTTTGCATGTCTTTTATTTAAATCAAAACTGAAAAACTGTCAGCTTCAGTTTCCAAGAGAGCATCATTACTTTCTATGAGAAAGATAATCAAACATTCTCTGTTTTCGAGAGAGAAAATAGCACTGATTTCGCAGTAGCAGAACTCACTGAATTTTCTAAGGAAAGGGGAGGAACCTGGAAATCCCAGAGAGATGAGAGATGCCTTCCATAGCAAGTAATGAAGCTCTCTGGGACACAAAATTTCACATGGGAGAGAGAAGGTAACTGGAGATCACCTGGGGCTAATATAAAGGCTTTGGTTACATAAATTCCAAATTAAACTGAAATGTTTTAACTACAACTTAACTTGTTTTTGTTTATATTTTAGTATATATTACTTTTCTGTTGGTTAAAATAGGTGTATTGTGAATTTTGAGCAAACTTCCCCCTGCATACAGCTAGGGAGAGAAATCAGTGAGACCAGCTTGTTTAAAATGCTTAGAAAATTTCACAAGACTTGTGAGAGAGAGCTTCAGACATACCCTGGGAAACTCCCCTGTTCATCCCAGGGAACTGCCCTGTCCCTCCCTGAAACTTTCGGAAACTGTCAGTTTACAATGAATCACTGCTAGATAAAAATTTAAATGTATTAAATTATAAATGATAAAGTGCAAAGCTTAAATGCAATAATACTGAAAGGACCCAATCTGAAATGTATAGTAATATAACATTCAAAGCACAAAGTGAAACAAAACTCTCATATCATGCAATGCTACATTGCAGTGGGCTTGTCTCTGCTTCACATACATAAATAAGAGAGATCTCAAAGTGCTGGAGATTTCCGCCCTTTTAGTGAAGTCTGTACTATAATTTGTTCCAAGCAGGATAATCTTTTATCATTGGTCCCTAGACACTCAAAAATGCATACAAATAATCACTGTCCCTCCATTTCCATTTTACTCCATTACTAATTTTTTGTGGAACAGTATATGGTAGCAGTGTTGCAACAATGTTTATAACAATGTTATAAGTAGTTGCAAACGCCTCTCTCACCTAGTGCTCGAAAGGGTATAACATTTTTACAAACATTGATGAAATACTGCTGCCATATAATACTCTTGCATGCTCCTGGTCATGCCATTGCCTATGTTTGCCCATAAACAACGAATAAGAGAACAGAGTTATGTAAATTTCAAAATAGAAGCAAAATAAAATTGTAATGCTCTGTCTGTACAATGAAAGTTTCATTTTGAGTTTCATGTCCCTTAAAGCTTAAAGTTTTTTGGACATCTAAGATAAATGGAAGATTGTAGTATTTAAAAAAGTCTTAAAAATAAAAGCAAATCTAAGAACAGTTTGTAAAATTTTCAAAGGACTACCTAAAACAATACAGGTGATGATTCATCAAAATAATTCATCAAAGGAAGGTACAATTTGTGGACAAAATTTGTTAATAGTGATGACTGGCATCTACTATTTAGAGGATAAGTGATGATGAGGAGAGGCCTCTCTGGCAGATTTATCAACCCAGAAACTAGAGCGAAGTCTGGCAATTTTAGCAGAAAAAATGGACTTTAATGTAGTATAGCTGGATGAAGGGGGTGATGTAAGATGAGCCTACAGAGAGTAAATCAAGTTGTTTAAAGCTTTAAATTGGGCATTGAAAATGATGTATAGATTATTGTTCCTGCTTTTGTGCAGGATTCTGATAACCAAGCTGGAGGAAAGATGCACAAAGTAAGCTGCTCAGGATATTGGAGCTATATAAGCCCATCACTATTGTAACGCCATTAATGTGATCTTGACATGTGCATTCGTTTTTTGGAAGAATCAAACAAAATAATGAAAAATTTCCAAAATGATGGAAATGGAAAAAAAAAAGAAAATTAAAAGCACTTTCTTTCTTTTAAAATTTTCATTTTCACTGTCGGTTGGTGTATGCTGCTGAGCCTCTGAGCGGCAAGTGCTCAGAGGCTCAGATCTGTGGAGGAACTGGAGGAGGCTATAGACACATCCATGTCACAGTAGCAAAGCTGGTGCTGCTTGCACTGCTACTTTTTTTAAATAGGTCAATCACAAATAATTTTCATGTAAAACTGGCCGAAGGTCATGACCCAAACAACCGAAACAGGGGCGCGATACGATATACGGCGCAGGTTTCGGCACAAGCGTGGAAACCTGCGCCGCCCGTAATTTCACCTTGCACATCGGGGTATTACATATAAGTCGCCGGCATTTCCTAAGTGCCGTAAGTCTGAAAAACTAGCGATGTCCAGAAATAAGCGTAAATACAAATTTCTGGAGTCGCCAGTGACTTACGGCACTTTAGAAACTGCCGGCGACTAAGAAAACTAACTAAAATTTTAAATGTCCCGTAACTGTCTAACTTGCCTCCCAAAAATAAGCCCCACACGTATACCCCTATATCCGCAATCCCCCCTCTCACTCCTAATAATAAATGTATTAACCCCTAAACTGCCATAGCCCACACCACAATACACCTATTCTATTATTAACCCCTAAACCGCCATAGCCCACAACGCAATACACCTATTCTATTATTAACCCCTAAACCGCCATAGCTCACATAGCCTATTAAATCTATTAACCCCTAATCTGCCGCCGCCAATGTCGCCGCCACTATAATAAAGTTATTAACCCCTAAACCTAAGTCTAACCCTAACCCCCCTAACTTAATTATTACTTAAATAAATCAAAATAATATTACTATTATAAACTAAATTTTTCCTATTTAAAACTAAATACTTACCTGTAAAATAAACCCTAAGATAGCTACAATATAATTAATAATTACATTGTAGCTATTTTAGGATTTATTTTTATTTTACAGGCAACTTTGTATTTATTTTAACTAGGTACAATAGCTATTAAATAGTTAATAACTATTTAATAGCTACCTAGTTAAAATTATTACAAAATTACCTGTAAAATAAATTCTAACCTAAGTTACAAATACACCTAACACTACACTATCAATAAATTAATTAAATAAATTAACTACAATGATCTAAAATTAAATACAATTAAATAAACTAAACTATAGTACAAAAAACAAACACTAAATTACAAAAAAAAAAAAAAATACAAGAAGTTTAAACTAAATACACCTAATCTAAGCCCCCTAATAAAATAAAAAAGCCCCCCAAAATAATAAAATGCCCTACCCTATACTAAATTACAAAATAGCCCTTAAAAGGGCCTTTTGCGAGGCATTGCCCCAAAGTAATCAGCTCTTTTACCTGTAAAAAAAAAGAACAATCCCCCCCCAACATTACAACCCCCCACCCACACACCCCTGCTCTAAAACCCACCTGATTCCCCCTTAAAAAAACCTAACACTACCCCATTGAAGATCACCCTACCCTGAGCCGTCTTCACCCAGCCTGGCCGAAGTCTTCATCCGATGGGGCAGAAGAGGACATCCAGACCGGCAGAAGTCTTCATCCTATTTGGAATAATTTAGTTAATAATAGTAATATTATTTAGATTTATTTAAATAATAATTAAGTTAGGGGGGGTGTTACGGTTAGACTTAGGTTTAGGGGTTAATAAATTTAATATAGTGGTGGCGACGTTGGGTGCGGGAGATTAGGGGTTAACAAATTTAATGTAGGTGGCGGCGGTGTAAGGGGGTCAGATTAGCGGTTAATAAATTTAATGTAGGTGACGGCGGGGTCTGGGAGTGGCGGGTAAGGGGTTAAACACTTTATTTAGGTGCGGCGGGGTCCGGGAGTGGCAGTTTAGGGGTTAATACATATAATGTAGGTGGCGGTGGGCTCCGGGAGTGGCGGTTTAGGGGTTAATACACTTTATTACTTATTGCGGTGGGGGATTGCGGCTGACAGGTAGATAGACATTGCGCATACGTTAGGTGTTAGGTTTCTTTTGGAAGGCATTTTAGAGAGTTACGGTACTCCCATACTCAGCGCAAGGCCTGCTACGGATGCATTTTATGGCGAGGTGAAAATGGAGCAAGATTTCTCCATTTTCGCCACGTAAGTCCTTGCGCTGGATATTGGATACCAAATTGCGCGGATTTTATATGTTAGTCTATGGGGAAAAAAACTAAGTTTGACGGGTTAAATATACGATTGTAACGTGTATGCTACGCCGTATATAGGATACCAAAAACGTGCAAAAACCGGCATCGCCGGCTTTTGCGGGCGACACTGCATATTGGATGGGGCCCCAGATTGTCAGTTTTTCCACTAGTTTTCTTAGCTGGTGGCTGTGGCTGAGATTCAACAAAGGAAGTCCACTTTTTTAATGGTGGGGTGCCACCAACACCACTGCTGGTCCCAGCCACTAAACCAACAGGCAGCCCCCCTCTTACTCTCTAACAGTACTGCTGCTGGTGGTGGTGGCAGTGGCAGAGGGTCACAGCATTGCCATGGCTGTGTCTGTAGCAGGGACTGCCACTGATGTTCTTGTGGCTCCTGTTATAGCCTAAGTGCAAAGCCAGCAGCTGCTTAGCTATGCAACAAAAGGATTTATACATTTTTTTTAAATTAAAGTGGCCGTGTGAGACAGAGTGTGACTGTGTGGTGAGTAATTTCCCTTTAAGTGTTAAGCTTGAGTGCATTTCAAAATACTGCTGTAAAATGTGGCACTTTTTAAGACCTTAAAGGGACATGAAACTCAGAATGTTTCCTTTGTGATTCAGATAGAGAATACAATGTTCAACAATTTTCTAATTTACTTCTATTATCTAATTTGTTTCATTCTATTTGTATCATTTGTTGAAGTAGCAGCAATGCACTACTGGTTTCTAACTGAACACATGGGTGAGCCAATGACAATCGGTATATATATGCAGCCACCAATCAGCAGCAAGAACCTAGGTTCTTTGCTGCTCTTGAGCTTGCCTATTTAAATCTTTCAGCAAAGGATAACAAGAGAAGGAAGCAAATTAAATAATAGAAGTAAATTGGAAAGTTGTTTAAAATTGCATCATCTATCCGAATCATGAAAGAAAATGTTGGGGTTTCATGTCCCTTTAAGTAAATCATTATTATTAGTAGCATTGTGCAGAACTACACAAAGAGCTCTACTACTTGTTGGTTGACGCAATACCATGGTGTTACTGACGCTAATTCAAACAATGACAAGTATGTGTGGTAATATGGGATTGTGGGGACACAGTAAAATTGTTGACGCAATAACATGGTGTTACTGACAGTGTGTGTGTAACATCACATTGCTCTAATTCACCAGTTTTCAAACCTGTCCTCAGGCCTCCCTAACATACCAGATTTTGAGGATATCTTAACTGGAGCACAGGTGAAATAATCAGCGGATTAATAAACATGGTTATTTTACCTGCTTTTATCCAAAGTAATCCTGAAAACCTGACCTGTTGGGGAGGCCTGAGGACAGGTTTGAAAACCAGTAATCTAATTCAATGTGTGATATGGAAAATGAGTGTATATGTGTGTGACTGTGCACTGTGTTGTATTTGTTCTATGTTTTAATCATTAGAAACCTAAATAGAAAGTAATTATTAACAAAAACATGACCATCCTGGTGGAGAAGTCCATAAGAAAGACAACCAGAGCACACATTTGTAAGCAACTTTTAATTTTATTTTGATTATCAATTTTTCTTCATTATCTTGGTATCCTTTGTTGAAGGTGCAGCAATTTACTACTTGGAGCTGAACACATTGTTAAGCCAATGAAAAAAGTCATAAATATGCAACCACCAATCATCCACTAGCTCTCCTCCTGCCTCTGAGCCTCAGCCTACCTGTAGGTATGCTTTTCAACAAAGGCAACCAAGAAAAAGAAGCAAATTAGATAAAATAAGTAAAGTTGTTTAAAGTGAATGCTCTATATGAATCATTAATGAAAAACATTTTGTTTCATGTCCCTTTAAGTATAGGCACTTTCAGTATAGTATATTTAGTTACTCTACCTTTAATTAAACATATTAGTTTTACCAAAAAATGCAATGCATAAAAATTAGATGTATTAATAAAATAATAAGTTTAAGGATTACATAGAATGACAAAATTAAAGCTAATAAAGCTGATTACAGGTTCAGATAAAGAAAAAAGGCAAGGATCTGCACTGCTCAAAATTAAAAGTTTATGAAACGAAAATCTCAAACGAAAAACATTTAAAACTAATATGGTCATAAATTAAATGAACTAAAACGAAATTTTTAACTTTACCGAAAACAAAATTTCAGACTTAAAGGGCCATAATACCCAAATGTTTAAACACTTGAAAGTGATGCAGCATAGCTGTAAAAAGCTGACTAGAAAATATCTCCTGAACATCTCTATGTAAAAAAGAAAGATATTTTACCTCAAAAGTTCCTCAGTAGCCACCTCCCATTGTAAAGGATTTCTAAGCAGAATATTAGTATGTCTGTCCTGGGACAGCTGAAAGGATGAGCCTCGTGAACTCTCATATTATTTCACCAATCAGGTAAAGGAAGCTTACTATGAAATCTCATGAGAGTTAAGTGAAATCTCATGAGATCACAGTAAGAGTTCATGACCTCAGCACTGATGATGCTGATTGGCTGCTGTTCATTTCTTCATTTTTATTTTTTTATTTTTACCTGCAGCTGGGAGCAGGTGAAGTATAACTTTTTACACAGAATTTACTCTGCTGAGCTGAGGAGATTGTGAGGTAAAATATCTTCCTTTTTTATATAGAGATGCTCAGGTGATATTTTCCTGTCAGCTTTTTACAGTTATACTGCGTCAGTTTCAAGTGATTTAGCATATGAGTATTATGTCCCTTTAACTAAAAAAAAATCCCTGCACATCTCTAATGAAATCTCTCTTCAGGGGGTTCCAAAAGCAATGTGTAGGGAAAAAAAATGTTCTAAGATATAGGTTTCTACAATATGAGACGAATATACAAAATACTGAAACATCATCAAAATCATTACATTGCTAATCTCTCAATTTCCTAATCCAAAAATATATACCTATAATTAAAGACAGACACAATGACAATTGGGTGTGGGTAATGATTACATTACAGGTGAAAGGTTGATTGCTCCTTTTTAACAGTGTGTAGTGAGGCTAATAGGTGATGTGTGCAATAAACATGTTATGCTCCAAACCCTTAGAGATATGTTTGAATGTGTTTTTAAGGGATTTGAACAGTGTTAATATTGGTACAGTGGCATTTTGTGCTTATTATTGATTTTGCTTTTTGTATTAGTGTAAAAGTAGTTATAATTCAAATTTTAACCTTAATTGATTGAGCAGGTAGAGTTTGTATCTATTTAATGACATTGCTTCCTATGTCATCCAATCTCGCAGGGCTAATTTTAGCCAATGTTCTTTTTGGAGCACGTCTTAAAGGAACATTCCATTCATTTAAAATTAATTATTTTAAATTAGAATCCTCATGGATGCATTTCAGTTTTGACTTGAAGCATTTTTGTAATAAACATGTGTTAGCAAAAATGCTTTTAATAAAAACTATAGCTGTTTCAAAAGTGTATTTAAGTATGCATCATGCACCAGCATGCTTATGCCATCTGATAATGACTTAATTTGTTTAATTTGTGAGATGATGCAAGCCCCACTGGTGCTCTTAGCAGCTGCAGTATTTTAAATGCTGTTGTACATAGAATATCTAGCTATGTTTCACATGCATGTGCAGAGAAAAATGTTAACACTAAAACAGATATAACTTTTACTAGAAACTTTTTTGCCAAAACATATATAGTGCAAATATGATTCTATTCAAAGATGTAATTCAGCTATGTGCATTTCAATTTTGACCAGAATGTCCCTTTAATAATTCTAAAAGTGTTGCTCATCCTGTGTTTATCAAGACCTTTCAAATGTGGAAGTTAATAAGTGAATGTATAAAGTGGGAAGAATTTGGATTGTGATAAGCCAAACAGGCTGGCATAAGTTAAGTGTATGGACATCGTTCACAACACAATAAATAATGAAAATGGCTGATTGTGATAACGTCAGTATCATAAATAGCTCATTTGCTGCAGATAACATACAGAGAATTATCAACAATTGTGATAAACCCCTATACAAGAAACCAGGAAATTAATATGCTTCTTTAAATGTTAAATGAATGTGCATAAAGATGCCATCAATGAAATATATAGCTAAAAAAACATAAATAGGAACTGAGCAAGAACATAAATATTAACAAAAAACAAACAAACAACACAGTGGAAACATCCATGGTATGCCATGAAATAAAAAGGCAAAATTGTTTTTCCAGAGCTTAAAATTGTTAAAAAAGTTAAAAAAAGGACTATCTTAAAGTGAATGTCAAGTTAAACAGATTACATAAAGTGAAACGATAGCAGTTAAAAAATGAATGAGAGTTTCATTCATGAAATCGTTAGGATATACTTATCTTCAGAGCTATTTCACTATAAACGCTACACGGATAATAGCTGAAGCTCTGGTCACCATTTTCAGCATTTAACTGACAAATGTCCCTTTGCACAAACATCACTGGAGGAAACAACGATTAGTTGATTGCAGATGAGTCATCTGTCAATCAAATGCTGAAAATGGCGCCCGGAGCTTCAGCTATTATACGTGTAACGTTTATAGTGAAATAGCTCTGAAGATAAGTATATCATAACGATTTCATGAATGAAACTCTCATTCATTTTTTAACTGCTATCATTTCACTTTATGTAATCTGTTTAACTTGACATTCACTTTAATGCAAAGTATTGCAGTAGATAATACAGTGTGGAGGCCATGGAAAATGTGTGACAACTGCATTTTCAAATGGATTGCAATGGCATTGAAAATCTGAATTTTAAAGGGACACTGAACCCAAAATTTTTCTTTTGTGATTCAGATAGAGCATGATTTTTTTTTTCTCCTATTATCAAATTTTCTTTATTCTCTTGGTATCTTTATTTGAAATGCAAGAATCTAAGTTTAGATGCCGGCCCATTTTGGTAAACAACCTGGGTTGTCCTTGCTGATTGGTGGAAAAAATCCATCCACCAATCAAAAAGTGCTGTCCAGAGTTCTTAACCCAAAAAAGCTTAGATGGCTTTTATTTCAAATAAAGAAAGCAAGAGAACGAAGAAAAATGGATAATAGGAGTAAATTGCATGCTCTATCTGAATCACAAAAGAAAAAAATTGGGTTCAGTGTCCCTTTAAAAAAAAAAAAACTGCAAATGTAGCCTAGACAACATTGTTGCTCCAATGACTGCAATAAAAAAAGAACAAAAGAAACCCAGGGGCACCATAACCAAGAGTTTATAATTATCATAGGTTATTGTTTTTCATCTGTTTTGTAGAATATTTTTTTATAGATGCTACAAGAACAAAATGCTCATTTATTTAGCAATCATAAGACTGTGCTTAGGTAGTTGTTTATCCTAATTTCAATATCCCCATTAAGTCTCTGCTAACAGTATAATAAACAGTTATTTTCACAAAACTTTCATACATCGTCAGGCAGTGACAGCCTGGAATTAATTTAACCAGTGCTCTTTTTTCTGTGCATACAGTAATACTAGAAAAATTGTATTGTGATGTACAAACATGAAGAATATTTAGAAAATGCTATTAAGCACATTAAAGGGTTAAATTCCTATTGTGCTTAATCTCCCTGAAATCAATGTTAAAGTGTTTATTGGCATGCTTACTTCCATACTAAATTTCTGACAGCTAAGTTCTTTGCAAGCAGTATGTCAATATTACACTTTCCCAGAGTGATTATACACTGGTCTTTAATCATGCTTGTTGTAATCAATAGCTGCCGTTCTTGAAAGAAAACATAACATTGTAAATTATGGCTAGACTGAGTGATACTATACTTTGCTAAGTACAGCAAGTTCCAACAGAATAACCCTGCTGTATAGAAATAGAACAATTAAAGGGACATAATACTCATATGCTAAATAACTTGAAACTAATGCAGTATAACTGTAAAAATCTAACAGGAAAATATCACCTGAGCATCTCTATGTAAAAAAGGAAGATATTTTACCTCACAATCTCCTCAGCTCAGCAGAGTTAGTTCTTTGTAAATAGTTATACTTCACCTGCTCCCAGCTGCAGGTAAAAAAAAAAAAAAAAACATGAAGAAATGAACAGCATCCAATCAGCATCAACAGTGCTGAGGTCATGAACTCTTTTACTGTGAGAGATTTCACTTAACTCTCATGAGATTTCATGGTAAACTTCTTTAAACTGAATAGGGAAATAAGATTGTGCACGAAAGCTCGCTCCTTCCACTGTTCTGGGACAGACGTACTGATTTGCTACTTAGAAGTCCTTTACAATGGGATGTGGCTACTGAGAAACTTTTGAGGTAAAATATCTTTCTTTTTTACATATAGATGTTTAGGTGATATTTTCTAGTCAGCTGTTACAGCTATGCTGCATCACTTTCAAGTGTTTCAACATTTGGGTATCATGGCCCTTTAACTAAAAAAGTCAAAAGGTATAATTACATTCAGTCAAACTGAAATCTTAAAGCTACCTTTTCTAAATATTTTAAAGGGGCAGTCTAGTCCAAAATAAACTTTCATGATTCAGATAGGGCATGTCATTTTAAAAAACTTGCCAATTTACTTTTCATCACCCATTTTGCTTTGTCCTCTTGGTATTCTTAGTTAAAAGCTAAACCTAGGAGGTTCATATGCAATTTTTTTAGACCTTGAAGGCCACCTCTTATGTGAATGCATTTTGACAGTTTTTCACCACTAGAGGGTGTTAATTCATGTGTGTTATATAGATAACACTGTGCTCATGCACGTGGAGTTACCTAGCAGTCAGCACTGATTGGCTAAAATTCAAGTCTGTTAAAAGAACTGAAATAAGGGGGCAGTTTGCAGAGGCTTAGATACAAGGGGCGCGATCACATATACGGCACAGGTTTCGGCGCAAGGGTGGAAACCTGTGCCACCCGTAATTTCACATCACACATCGGGGTATTACATATACTGCGCCATTAGATGCTAAACTGGCGATCTTCTGAAATGTGCGCAAATACACATTTTAGTCGTCGCAAGTAACTTACGCCAGTATTTTGTCCACAGAAAGTGTCAATAAAGAGTAGTTTTATGCAAATTATACTAAATAACACTCGTAAAAATGAACCGCAATTTCAAATATAAATGTGACACGTAATTACGCTATTCAAAATTCATATATTAACCCATGTGCAGTCGCCATTTTCTTCAGTGTGTTTGAATTGTTTTTTGAGCTACAGCACACTACACTGGAGTGGAGGATTAGTCAGAGTAGAGAGAGAGGCGCCAACAGAGGAGTTAGTTAGGTCACATTTTTGTTTGATTAAGCTTGTACACTTACACATATTTTTACATTTTGCACACATTTTGCATACATACATATACAAAATATACCACACTTTTTTTACTAACACCTCACACATTTTATTTCAATTGTACAGTGTAGGCTGAGTGTTTGGTTGTGATTGTGTGTGATTGAACTGGGAGTGAGTGTGAGTGTGTGTAGTGTGATTTAGTGTGAGGATGGCAGGGAGAGGTAGGGCAGAGGGGAGGAGGGGAGAGGAGTGGCAGGGAGAGGAGTATTGGAGAGGACAGGAGGAGCAGTGGGGTCCTCGTCAGGGAGTAAGTGGAGTGGGGAGAGGGAGAGCTAGAAGGGATGATGGGAGGGGAGATGCTTGAGAGTCCCAGAGACCAGGCACATCTAGGAGAGGGACAGAGGGTGCACATGGGGACAGAAGGGGGAGGAGGGAGAGGATAGGGAGGAACCCACACCACGGACATCACAGGGAGCAAGCCAGGTGTCCATGGAGGATTAGAGGTTGAGATGTCCCAACTTCTTATTTGAGGAAAATGTTGCCCTAGTCCAGGCCATCATGGACAATTACAGTGCCCTCTTCGGGCAGGAGAAGGGCAAAGGCAGTGCCAAAAGGAGAAAAATGGCATGGTTGGCGGTAGAGGATGCCGTCAACAGTGTGGCCCCACAGAGGAGGACTGTTAAGGGCCTGAAAAAGCAGTGGAATGACTGCAAGAGGCGGGTCAAAGAAAGATGGGGCAGGAAGCTATGCACCAGAGAGGAACAGGAGGTGGTCCATCCCTGGACATAGAGTATAACACCTGGCAGGAGATGATACGCAGGTCCCTGAGTATCACAGCAGTCCGTGGACTTCCAGGGGCTCGGGGCTCAGGGGCTGCAACCACAGCAAATCATGCTGGTGAGTAACATCCCACACACCAGTATTATATGTATTTGAGATATAACATCCTTTAATATCACACATTCATGTACACAATGAGGAGCATGGTATTTGGCCTACTAACAAAAACATCTACAATTATATTTGACATTAATGCTACTTAACACAATGCAATTCATGATATGAGGTGGAATAGTGCAATACTAACATGTCTCAGAGTAACACAGGCCACAAGCCACATGTAGAGTTTTCAGTAAATGGACACTATAGCCATCACAATACTTTTAGCTCAAGAAAGCAGGTTCTGTGCCTACATCAGGCTAAAGTAAATTGTGTGACCATAGTGTCACTGAAAGAACACATTTTTTCCATCATTGATATGTACACATAACTATTGTATGAAACACATACCTGTATACTGCGCATATTCAAATCCCTCATAGAACAAATCACAATGTGCACATGCATGTTATAGAGTTTGACATGAGAATCAGTAAAGGCCCTAGCATGTATCAATGTACATTGTATGCCCACATGGACATATAGACTGTACTAATCCCTCTCATCATTTGACTCCTCCACAGAACCTCCTGTCACAAGGATACAAACAGGCATGCCACCACCACCACCACCACCAGTCTTCAGGCAACCACATGAACAGTATACTCCCAGGCATGAGCATGGTTGGATGGCTTCAGTTGAGGACCCAGGAGTGATACCACCACCATTGCCATATGACCCCTGGCAAGATTCCTGGCCAGAGGAATATTCTTCTTTTGGCTTTGAGGGGGAGCCAAGATAGCCACAAAGGGTCCATGTATTTATCCCCCGCCCAACACAATCTCATGGCATTCATGGCTTTTACCCACAGACTATGTCCAAGAAGTGCCAACTGGACAGGCTGAGTGATCACACACGGGTCATCAGTGGCACTATCAATGAATCCTGAGAGCTCCACCATCCTCATCACTTGGGCGAGTTCCACCATCCTCATCACTTGGGCGAGCTCCACCATCTACAGATGAAAATATAGCAGAAAGTACTCAAGCACCAGCAGATGCAGCTGAACCTGCCCCACCAGAACCAGCAGATGCAGCTGAACCTGCCCCACCAGAACCAGCAGATGCAGCTGAACCTGCCCCACCAGAACCAGCAGATGCAGCTGAACCTGCCCCTCCAGAACCAGCAGATGCAGCTAAACCTGCCCCACCAGAACCAGCAGATGCAGCTAAACCTGCCCCACCAGAACCAGCAGATGCAGCTGAACCTGCCCCACCAGAACCAGCAGATGCGGCTGAATCTGCACCTCAAGCAACTAGAAGCCCTGCTGCTCAAGAGCCTGTGGATGCATTGTATTCTCCGCTGTATATTGGATACCAAATTGCGCGTCTGTTCTATGTTAGTCTATGGGCAACAAAAATACGTCCGAAGGGTGAAATATACGCGCGTAACTTGTATGCTATGCCGTATATGTAATACCAAAATTGCGTAAAATCTTGCGGCGGATGATTTTGCGGGCAACGCTGCATATGTAATGGAGGCCAAGGTAATCACAGAGGTAAAAGTGTATTAATATAACTGTGTTGGTTATGCAAAACTAGGGAATGGGTAATAAAGGGATTATCTATCATTTAAAACAATAAAAATTCTGATGTAGACTGTCCCTTTAACTACTAACCTGACTTAAACAAAAGAACAAAAAAAATGACCTTGGTCAGAATGACTAATTTCACAATGTGGAATAAAGAAAAAAAAAGAATGTAATCAAATTCTCAACATGCCTATATTTTATGAACTTTACCTTAAAAACTGAAAATTATTTATTTCAATGTAGTTAACTGGTTATATTCCCACCCATTCTGGACTAGATTACAAGTGGAGTGTTATTAATAGCACAGTGTGCGCTATCAATATCACTGGACTGCACTAGGATTAACGCACAAATTGATATTACAAATCCATAGTAAAGAGGAATTACCAGAATATGTTAACCATGGCTGACATCCCTTTAGCGTGCCCTATCATTTGAATGGCTATTGGGACAGCACTAAACATTGCTCATATTACAAGTTTAAAGTTATGTGTTGCACTTAAGAGCGACTTGAGACCTAAAGTAAAGTGTGTAAGGCAAGAAGGCAAGAATAAAAGTTTCACAAAACACATATAAAGCACCTTAAAATGATGTATTACATACTGTGTATAATATAAATATATATATATATATATATATATATATATATATATATATATATATATATATATATATAATCAATGTCCATATGGCACTGCACACACTTTCAAAAAGTTAAACTGCCCGGGGTGCATTCAAAGATAAGCATATACACAACAAATAGGAGCGCACTCGCCGGGTCTTAATTAAATATGTTTAATCAAAGTGACGTTTCGGGGTTGTTAGCCACGTCCTCAGACCATTACATAACATAAAATACAACATTACCCTCCACCATCACCACGTACTACCAGAAATGCCTCCGGCGTCCTGCAGGACTCAGTGCGCAGGTCCGCCGGTTGCCCCAGCAACCCAAGTCAACAACTGAAAAGCGGAACAAAAATCTTTAAGCAATGCATTCACAGAAGTGATAACTGTCATGAATATTATGGGCATTAGCTACACTTTATGCTAACTGTTATTCTATTTTATAATACCTCCTGTTTGAGTCTGCAGCGTAATGCAAGTGTATAATATATGTACCTGGTTGTCAAGCCAACCACTGTACTAGTACTATAAGCTTGGAGACTCAAATAGAATGTTTCAGATATTAAAATAATATAGTTTGCACAAATTGCTGTATAAATCATTATTACATACCTATAAACTACTCCCTATATTTAGATATTCCCTTAAACTATAGAATATATATTCCTAAATGTGGGACTAAATAAGGGCTAAGAGTATAGAGTAACATCAGATTGTTTCAAAACACTAACATTCCTTAGCACTAGAAACATCATTCTATCTAGATAACATTATAGAAAACAGTGCCAATCCAATTGTGTATTTAACCCCTTGGGGGATTAAGTCCCCAAGTTGTAAATCCACCTGGATTCTTTTTGCAATAGAAGATTGGCTCTATCACCACCCCTACTGAGTTTGGGCACGTGATCAATGATCACGTACCTTAGATCACTAACCGTATGGCCACACATCGCAAAATGCCTTGCAACTGGCTGCTCTGATTCTTTTTCTCGAATTGCCAGCCTAATAGCAGCGCAATGGTTGGCCATGAGAATACGGAGGGTGTCGACCGTCTTGCCCACATAGAAAAGACCACATGGACAATGCAAGAGATAAACTATGAATTCTGTTGTGCACGTTACTCTATATCTAATCGTGTACTTTCTGTTGGTATGGGGGTGTAAGAATGTCTTGGTGTTACTCAATCCACTGCACGTAGTGCAGCCGAGACATCTGTAGCATCCCACTTTCGGAGATTGAAGCCAAGTTGTCTTCTTGTAACTGTCCATGGGATCCACTTTGACTAGAGTGTCCCTTAATGATCTTCCTCATCTATAGGTCACTCTGGGAGGTTCCATTGTAGTAAATGGTAGAGTTGGATCACTTGTCACTATGTTCCATTGATCTCTTACAATTCCTGGTACTTCCTTCTTATCAGCGGTGTATGTAGTTAGGTAGGTCAGACGATTTTCCGTCCCTGGGGGTTCTCTTGTGCATAGGGCCTCCTCCTGTTTCATATTCCAGAATTTTGAGAGATGTTGTTCGATATGAGCTTGTCGATAGCCTCTTTGTAGAAATCTTTCTTTCATATCCAGTAGTTGTTCTTTTGCTTTCTCAGGGTCACTATTATTGCGAACTACTCGTTTGAATTGTGATATTGGCAGCGCTCGCTTTAAGCCAGCTGGGTGACAACTTGTAGCTTGTAATAGTGAATTTCTGTCCGTAGTTTTTCGGAAAAAAAAGTGGTTCCCAATACATCCCCCTGAATGGAGATTTGTAAATCCAGGAAATCCACTGTAGTTTTGTTGTAATCCATTTTAAACTGTAGATTTGTTAGAACCTGGTTCAGTTGCTGGAACCAATTGGATAATTCACTTTCTGAGCCATCCCAAACCAAGAACAAATCATCAATGTAGCGACGAAAGAATCGTATCCTAGTATCCTTGAATAATTCTGTATGATATTGTTCAAATTCCGCCATGTATATGTTGGTGTACGATGGGGCCACACTCGACCCCATCGTCGTACCAAGCAATTGAAGAAAATATCTATTCTCAAAGCGAAAATAGTTCATCTTGAGGCAGAATTCCAACAGTTTTGGTAGCCAATCCATATTTGGACCTACATAAGGATATCTGCATAGATGATTACGTACAGCCTCTATAACTTGGTGGTGTTGTATCACCGTATAGAGGCTCACCGCATCAAGAGTAACCAAATATTTGGTTCCCTTGAATCCTTTAATTGCCTTTAGTTCTTTAATCAAGGAAATAGAATTTAGTAGGAATGATGGCATGTTGTGAACAATGGGTTGCAGGATGGAGTCTAGATACACTGCAATTGGTTGGAGTAAAGATCCTATTGCTGACACTATCGGTCTCCCTGGTGGTCTAGTGGCATGTTTGTGTACCTGTGGCAGTGTATAGAACACTGGCGTCCTCGGGAACTGTACTGTTAGATAGGCCAGCAATTTTTCATCAATCAACCCGCCCGTTAGGGCATTGTGTAAAGACTCGTCCACTTGTCTCTTAAATGTCCTAATTGGGTCCCCAGGAAGTTGTCTATAGGTGTTGTTGTCTTGCAACTGGGACATAATCTCTTGTTGATAGTATGCATAATCCAGGAGTACTACCGCCCCACCCTTATCTGCTTCACGAAAAATGATGGAATGATTTGACTTCAGATTCTGTAGAGCTTTTTTCTCTATCTTCGTCAAATTGTTCCTGCAAAGATCTTTGGCAGCCATACATCCTTTGCTTACTTGGTCTGCTAGTAAGTGACTGTAGGTTTTTATACTCAGGTTAGAGCTATGGGGATCATATTTGCCTTTAGCCCGGAATCTAGGTATTTCGGAGTTATTAATACCAAAATGTTCTCGTAGGCTCAGAGTACGTTCAAATTTCTGTACATCCAAATATGTTGTAAAAGGGTCATTCAATTCAGTGGGGATAAATGACAAGCCTTTGTTTAACACATGAGACTCCGTGGGTGTGAGTACATGTGAACTCAGGTTTAAGACAATGTCCTCATTTAGACCCGTCGTTGTCTGGGGGGTCTTCCTCTTAATCCCCCCCTCCTGATATGTGGCCTGTGCCCCTCATGTTTTTTGAGCGTGTGATAACACCTTGGCTGTTGTTAAGTGCATCAATATTTGGTGCAGTAGCCCCATCAGACTCTGAGCTATTGCCAGATGAATCCACTGTTGTCAGATTCCTGGGTTTATGGTATCTTGGTCGCCTGGTACGCATATCAGTCATGCCCCTTCTTTCTTCTGGACTCAGTAGCCAGTGGTATACCCTCCTCTCTTTGTAGTCCATTGTGACTATATCCCATTTCTTGTTCTTAAAGGTAGTCAGCTCATGTTGGTATTGTTGTAGTTGATTTTCCAGTTTGTTTAGCCAGTCATTATCCTTGTCAGATTCCAGGTCTGCCTTATGGATCTCCTCAAACTTGGCTACCTCTGTTTCAGCTATCTTCATAAGTGCCCTGACTTCCTCTATCACTAAGAGGATCAAATCCAACGAGCACTTATTAAGTATGCTGCACCATTTGGCACAAAAAGCAGTATTATTTCTCCCTATTGTAGGTACATTTTTGACCCTGAATCCTCTGGGTATATACATCTTGCGATGATATTCTGAAAGAAAGCTTCCATGAAGGGAAAGATCAGGGCATTTCTTTTTTAATTTGAGCCATTTGGTATATAGGTGTTCAGGTGAAACTTTCAAGTCCCTCACTGGCAATGCTGCAAATCTGATGCGATCTGCATCATCCTGTGTATAATTAAATAATTAAGTGATAACTGTCATGAATATTATGGGCATTATCTACACTTTATGCTAACTGTTATTCTATTTTATAATACCTCCTGTTTGAGTCTGCAGCGTAATGCGAGTGTATAATATATGTACCTGGTTGTCAAGCCAACCACTGTACTAGTACTCCAAGCTTATAGTACTAGAACAGTGGTTGGCTTGACAACCAGGTACATATATTATACACTCGCATTATGCTGCAGACTGAAACAGGAGGTATTATAAAATAGAATAACAGTTAGCATAAAGTGTAGATAATGCCCATAATATTCATGACAGTTATCACTTCTGTGAATGCATTGCTTAATGATTTTTGTTCCGCTTTTCAGTTGTTGACTTGGGTTGCTGGGGCAACCGGCGGACCTGCGCACTGAGTCCTGCAGGACGCCGGAGGCATTTCCAGTAGTACGTGGTGATGGTGGAGGGTAATGTATTAAAGTTTGTATTGTATTTTATGTTATGTAATGGTCTGTAAAGGATTCAAGGGAACCGAATATTTGGTTACTCTTGATGTGGTGAGCCTCTATACGATGATACCACACCACCAAGGTATAGAGGCTGTACGTAATCATCTATGCAGATATCCTTATGTAGGTCCAAATATGGCACTCACCAGCTAGCTCACAGCTAAGATAAGGACAAAGGAAAGGACCTTGACGTGGTGCCTGAGCTTTCCCATTTGGCCAGATGCGGTGACTAACCTTTCCAGTTGTGATTTTATCTTAGCTGTGAGCTAGCTGGTGAGTGCTGGGTGTTTCTATGTGTTGTATTACTTTTTATTTGTAATCTCCCTTGGTTCTTGCACCCATTCTGGACTGGGGTTAATTGCCTGTGGCTCTGGTGACATCACAGCTTTTTTTGGAGTGCTATTTAGCACCCAGGGCTGGATGTTACTGAGTCACAGGATGTGTACCTGATCCGGTCTTGGAGTGCAGTTCCCTTCCATGTTTTGTATTTTCTATGGGTGATTACAGCCACCTGTGCACCCCTTCTTTGTTCTCAGTTTGTTTAGCTTTGTGAGCTCGCATGATGGTGTGCCTGTGTTAGGGAGTCAGGCAAAGGAAAGGACCTTGACGTGGTGCCTGAGCTTTCCCATTTGGCCAGATGCGGTGACTAACCTTTCCAGTTGTGATTTTATCTTAGCTGTGAGCTAGCTGGTGAGTGCTGGGTGTTTCTATGTGTTGTATTACTTTTTATTTGTAATCTCCCTTGGTTCTTGCACCCATTCCGGACTGGGGTTAACTGCCTGTGGCTCTGGTGACATCACAGCTTTTTTTGGAGTGCTATTTAGCACCCAGGGCTGGATGTTACTGAGTCACAGGATGTGTACCTGATCCGATCTTGGAGTGCAGTTCCCTTCCATGTTTTGTATTTTCTATGGGGGATTACAGCCACCTGTGCACCCCTTCTTTGTTCTCAGTTTGTTTAGCTTTGTGAGCTCGCATGATGGTGTGCCTGTGTTAGGGACTCAGGCAAAGGAAAGGACCTTGACGTGGTGCCTGAGCTTTCCCATTTGGCCAGATGCGGTGACTAACCTTTCCAGTTGTGATTTTATCTTAGCTGTGAGCTAGCTGGTGTTTCTATGTGTTGTATTACTTTTTATTTGTAATCTCCCTTGGTTCTTGTACCCATTCCGGACTGGGGTTAACTGCCTGTGGCTCTGGTGACATCACAGCTTTTTTTGGAGTGCTATTTAGCACCCAGGTCTGGATGTTACTGAGTCACAGGATGTGTACCTGATCCGGTCTTGGAGTGCAGTTCCCTTCCATGTTTTGTATTTTCTATGAGTGATTACAGCCACCTGTGCACCCCTTCTTTGTTCTCAGTTTGTTTAGCTTTGTGAGCTCGCATGATGGTGTGCCTGTGTTAGGGACTCAGGCAAAGGAAAGGACCTTGACGTGGTGCCTGAGCTTTCCCATTTGGCCAGATG
This sequence comes from Bombina bombina, assembly GCF_027579735.1. Classification (NCBI taxonomy): domain Eukaryota; kingdom Metazoa; phylum Chordata; class Amphibia; order Anura; family Bombinatoridae; genus Bombina; species Bombina bombina. The sequence continues at coordinate 533,934,661 of NC_069502.1, read as the reverse complement.
CGGTGACTAACCTTTCCAGTTGTGATTTTATCTTAGCTGTGAGCTAGCTGGTGAGTGCTGGGTGTTTCTATGTGTTGTATTACTTTTTATTTGTAATCTCCCTTGGTTCTTGCACCCATTCCGGACTGGGGTTAACTGCCTGTGGCTCTGGTGACATCACAGCTTTTTTTGGAGTGCTATTTAGCACCCAGGGCTGGATGTTACTGAGTCACAGGATGTGTACCTGATCCGGTCTTGGAGTGCAGTTCCCTTCCATGTTTTGTATTTTCTATGGGTGATTACAGCCACCTGTGCACCCCTTCTTTGTTCTCAGTTTGTTTAGCTTTGTGAGCTCGCATGATGGTGTGCCTGTGTTAGGGACTCAGGCAAAGGAAAGGACCTTGACGTGGTGCCTGAGCTTTCCCATTTGGCCAGATGCGGTGACTAACCTTTCCAGTTGTGATTTATCTTAGCTGTGAGCTAGCTGGTGTTTCTATGTGTTGTATTACTTTTTATTTGTAATCTCCCTTGGTTCTTGCACCCATTCCGGACTGGGGTTAACTGCCTGTGGCTCTGGTGACATCACAGCTTTTTTTGGAGTGCTATTTAGCACCCAGGGCTGGATGTTACTGAGTCACAGGATGTGTACCTGATCCGGTCTTGGAGTGCAGTTCCCTTCCATGTTTTGTATTTTCTATGGGTGATTACAGCCACCTGTGCACCCCTTCTTTGTTCTCAGTTTGTTTAGCTTTGTGAGCTCGCATGATGGTGTGCCTGTGTTAGGGACTCAGGCAAAGAAAAGGACCTTGATGTGGTGCCTGAGCTTTCCCATTTGGCCAGATGCGGTGACTAACCTTTCCAGTTGTGATTTTATCTTAGCTGTGAGCTAGCTGGTGAGTGCTGGGTGTTTCTATGTGTTGTATTACTTTTTATTTGTAATCTCCCTTGGTTCTTGCACCCATTCCAGACTGGGGTTAACTGCCTGTGGCTCTGGTGACATCACAGCTTTTTTTTGGAGTGCTATTTAGCACCCAGGGCTGGATGTTACTGAGTCACAGGATGTGTACCTGATCCGGTCTTGGAGTGCAGTTCCCTTCCATGTTTTATATATATATATATATATATATATATATATATATATATATATATATATATATATATATATATATATATTTATAAATAGATAGATAGATAGATATACACACACACCCCTACTCTGCAAGTTTTTCGGGAATACAAAAGCAGGCAAAACACAGGAATATAATTAACAAGCCTTTTCAATGCCAATATAAACATATATTATGGCCCTAAGACATAACGTTTCAGCTCCAATGTGAGCCTTTTTCAAATGGAGGCCAAATAGATATAGCAAACACATACAACATGAGCCCTTAAAGGGACAGTCTACACTATAATTGTTATTGTTTTTAAAGATAGATAATCACTTTATTACCCATTCCCCAGTTTTGCATAACCAACACAGTTATATTAATAAACTTTTTATTATCTTGTATCTGGCATCTTCTGACAGCCCCCTGATCACATGACTCTTTATTTATTATCTATTGACTTGCATTTAGTATTGTGTTGTGCTAAATCTTAAATAACTACTTGTGAACACAATGTTATCTATATGTCCCACATGAACTAGCAGTCTCCTGTTGTGAAACGCAAATAAAAAAGCACGTGATAAGAGGCTGCCTATAGTGGTTTAGAAAAAGGCAGACATTTAGAGGTTTAAGTGTTATAAAGTATATTAATATATGAATGTTGTTTGTACAAAGCTGGGGAATGGGTAGTAAAGGTGTTATCTATCTTTTAAAACAATAATAATTTTAGTGTAGATTGTCCCTTTTAATACCCACATCCTTTACCTTAGCAAGTGCCAAACAAGATGCAGCTGGACACAAACATCACTTATACTATGCTGCATGTAGCAGCAATCTGCCTTGCGCCGTATGATTATGTCATCGACTATCACCGACATCTTAATGGCAATCAGCCAAACAAACACAAACCGGAATGATACTGCAGCAATACGACAATATGTGATCAGAAGCATCTTATGATCTAACCTTATATAGAAGTGCATAGTAAAATTTAAACCTAAAAATATAAAGATAAAAAAAGCTATATAAACATTGGGTACAAGCTAACTACATAGACTTATTCAATTGTTTGCTCTATCTGACTCATGAAATAAAACATTTAGGTTTAATTTTCCTTTAAGTGTTAAGCTTGAGTGCATTCCAAAATACTGCTGTAAAAATTAGCACTTTTTAAGACCTTAAGTAAATCATTATTATTAAAAGTATTGCGCAGAACTACATGAAGAACTCTACTACTTGCGCAACATCCACTTAGTGCTTACGCAACATCACAATAGAAGTCTATTATGTGAGGGATTTATCACAACTGCACTATCCAAAATAGAGATGGTAGCACTATCACTTGAGTGAGAAGGGAGTGACCATGGGTGGAATCTAGATAAAATAGGTGTGGGGTAAGGTGTCCTAGAAGCATATTACAGGGAGTCTTGGAGGTCTAGGAGCAGAGACAGGTGATCTCAATAATAAATTTGGGCATTTCTCTTTGACAGGTTTCACTAAGTACAAAATCCCAAATCAAGACTATCCCACAAACTGAGGAAAACTGAGCCTTCTGAAGCTGATTCACTGATTTTCCATGAGAACAAATCTTTCCTTAAAGGGACACTGTACCCAAAATTTTTCTTTATTTAGATAGAGCAATTTTAAACAACTTTCTAATGTACTCCTATTATCAATTTTTCTTCGTTCTCTTGATTTCTTTATTGGAAAGCACTTCTTTATTGGTAGGTGAATTTACCCACCAATCAGCAAGAACAACACAGTCGGCTAGATTTAGAGTTTGGCGGTAGCCGTCAAAACCAGCGTTAGAGGCTCCTAACGCTGGTTTTGGGCTACCGCTGGTATGTAGAGTCAGTCAGGAAAGGGTCTAACGCTCACTTTGCAGCCGCGACTTTTCCATACCGCAGATCCCCTTACGTCAATTGCGAATCCTATCTTTTCAATGGGATCTTTCTAACGCCGGTATTTAGAGTCGTGGCTGAAGTGAGCGTTAGAAATCTAATGACAAAACTCCAGCCGCAGAAAAAAGTCAGTAGTTAAGAGCTTTCTGGGCTAACGCCGGTTTATAAAGCTCTTAACTACTGTGCTCTAAAGTACACTAAACCCATAAACTACCTATGTACCCCTAAACCGAGGCCCCCCCACATCGCAGCCACTCTATTAAAAAATTTTAACCCCTAATCTGCCGACCGCACATCGCCGCCAACTACGTTATCCCTATGTACCCCTAATCTGCTGCCCATAACACAGCCGACCCCTATATTATATTTATTAACCCCTAATCTGCCGCCCCCAACGTCGCCTCCACCTACCTACAATTATTAACCCCTAATCTGCTGACCGGACCACACCGCTACTATAATAAATGTATTAACCCCTAACTCTAAGTCTAACCCTAACACTAACACCCCCCTAACTTAAATATAATTTAAATCTAACGAAATAAATTAACTCTTATTAAATAAATTATTTCTATTTAAAGCTAAATACTTACCTGTAAAATAAACCCTAATATAGCTACAATATAACTTATACTTATATTGTAGCTATTTTAGGATTAATATTTATTTTACAGGCAACTTTGTATTTATTTTAACCAGGTACAATAGCTATTAAATAGTTATTAACTATTTAATAGCTACCTAGTTAAAATAATTACAAAATTACCTGTAAAATAAATCCTAACCTAAGTTACAATTAAACCTAACACTACACTATCAATAAATTAATTAAATACAATACCTACAATTATCTACAATTAAACCTAACACTACACTATCAATAAATTAATTAAATACAATACCTACAAATAAATACAATTAAATAAACTAACTAAAGTACAAAAAATAAAAAATAACTAAGTTACAAAAAATAAAAAAATATTTACAAACATTAGAAAAATATTACAACAATTTTAAACTAATTACACCTACTCTAAGCCCCCTAATAAAATAACAAAGCCCCCCAAAATAAAAAAAATGCCCTACCCTATTCTAAATTAAAAAAAGTTCAAAGCTTTTTTACCTTACCAGCCCTGAAAAGGGCCATTTGCGGGGCATGCCCCAAAGAATTCAGCTCTTTTGCCTGTGAAAAAAACACATACAATACCCCCCCAACATTACAACCCACCACCCACATACCCCTAATCTAACCCAAACCCCCCTTAAATAAACCTAACACTAAGCCGCTGAAGATCTCCCTACCTTGTATTCACCACACCGGGTTCACCGATCGGTCCAGAAGAGCCTCCGATGTCTTCATCCAAGCCCAAGCGGGGGCTGAAGAGTGACGTCCATCCTCCGGCTGAAGTCTTAATCCAAGCGGCAAATGAAGAAGTCCATCTTTGGGAAGAAATCTTCATCCTATCCAGGCAGAAGAGGACATCCGGACCGGCAAACATCTTCATCCAAGCCGCATCTTCTATGTTGTTCCATCCGATGACGAGCGGCTGATCTTGAAGACCTCCGGCGCGGATCCATCCTCTTCGTTCGACGTCTAACTGAAGAATGAAGGTTCCTTTAAGGGACGTCATCCAAGATGGCGTCCCTCAAATTCCGATTGGCTAATAGGATTCTATCAGCAATTCGGAATTAAGGTAGGAAAATTCGGATTGGCTGATGGAATCAGCCAATCAGATTCAAGTTCAATCCGATTGGCTGATCCAATCAGCCAATGAGATTGAGCTTGCATTCTATTGGCTGATCGGAACAGCCAATAGAATGCAAGCTCAATCTGATTGGCTGATTGGATCAGCCAATCAGATTGAACTTGAATCTGATTGGCTGATTCCATCAGCCAATCAGAATTTTCCTACCTTAATTCCGATTGGCTGATAGAATCCTATCAGCCAATTGGAATTCGAGGGACACCATCTTGGATGACGTCAATTAAAGGAACCTTCATTCTTCAGTTGGACGTCGAACGAAGAGGATGGATCCGCGCCGGAGGTCTTCAAGATCAGCCGCTCGTCATCGGATGGAACAACATAGAAGATGCGGCTTGGATGAAGATGTTTGCCGGTCCGGATGTCCTCTTCTGCCCGGATAGGATGAAGATTTCTTCTCGAAGATGGACTTCTTCATTTGCCGCTTGGATCAAGACTTCAGCCGGAGGATGGACGTCACTCTTTAGCCCCCACTTGGGCTTGGATGAAGACATTGGAGGCTCTTCTGGACCGATTGGTGAACCCGGTGTGGTGAATACAAGGTAGGGAGATCTTCAGGGGCTTAGTGTTAGGTTTATTTAAGGGGGGTTTGGGTTAGATTAGGGGTATGTGGGTGGTGGGTTGTAATGTTGGGGGGGGGGTATTATATGTGTTTTTTTTACAGGCAAAAGAGCTAAATTCTTTGGGGCATGCCCTGCAAATGGCCCTTTTCAGGGCTGGTAAGGTAAAAGAGCTTTGAACTTTTTTAATTTAGAATAGGGTAGGGCATTTTTTTTATTTTGGGGGACTTTGTTATTTTATTAGGGGGCTTAGAGTAGGTGTAATTAGTTTAAAATTGTTGTAATATTTTTCTAATGTTTGTAAATATTTTTTTATTTTTTGTAACTTAGTTATGTTTTATTTTTTGTACTTTAGTTAGTTTATTTAATTGTATTTATTTGTAGGTATTTTATTTAATTAATTTGTTGATAGTGTAGTGTTAGGTTTAATTGTAACTTAGGTTAGGATTTATTTTACAGGTAATTTTGTAATTATTTTAACTAGGTAGCTATTAAATAGTAAATAACTATTTAATAGCTATTGTACCTGGTTAAAATAAATACAAAGTTGCCTGTAAAATAAATATTAATCCTAAAATAGCTACAATATAATTATAATTTATATTGTAGCTATATTAGGGTTTATTTTACAGGTAAGTAGCTTTAAATAGGAATAATTTATTTAATAAGAGTTAATTTATTTCGTTAGATTTAAATTATATTTAACTTAGGGGGGGTGTTAGTGTTAGGGTTAGACTTAGCTTTAGGGGTTAATACATTTATTATAGTAGCGGTGAGATCCGGTCGGCAGATTAGGGGTTAATAAGTGAAGTTAGGTGTCGGCGATGTTAGGGAGGACAGATTAGGGGTTAATAATATTTCTTATAGGGTTATTGAGGAGGGAGTGAGGCGGATTAGGGGTTAATACATTTATTATAGTATCCGTGAGGTCCGGTCGGCAGATTAGGGGTTAATAATTGCAGGTAGGTGGAGGCGACATTGGGGGCGGTAGATTAGGGGTTAATAAATATAATATAGGGGTCGGCGGTGTTAGGGGCAGCAGATTAGGGGTTCATAGATGTACCCAATGATGAACAGGGAGTCAGACCCAAAGAGATAAAATCCCAAGTAAAGTCAACTAATAAAGGTTCTAAATATGTAATGAACCAACATAATAGTCAAACGAGCCAGGCAAATCAAGATAAGACAGAATTTGATAAGGTTTTTTATGTGGCACCAGAAAAAAACGGTATAGGTCACGAACAAGCCAGGTATCCGTTGAGAGGAAACAAAACGAGCACAAAGTATACATGAACAATGTAATTAATTTGTCTTCCAGAGTACTAACTAAAGAGCATTTAAAAGTACTAAGTCTGGGTCTGAATTTTGCTCCAACCAATACATTCAATGTTTTTTAAACTATGCTAGACTTAAACAAATTAATTAGAAATCTAACTTTAAAAAAATTCTTTAAGGAAAACCATACAGATGGGAGAGATAGAGAAAGAGTTGAAAATCCAAGTATTATTGAGACTCAAAACATTACTTTTAAGGAAGCCTGTGATATTAACACTCTCAATACCCTGGCCTCTGAAAGTCATATAGATATTAGCCATCAATCTAGAAATGAATTCAGTGGCTTTAAACCCTACTCTGAATTTTATCCTATACATTACAGAGGAACTATACTGGAAACATTTTATAAAAGGGTTGAGAAAGATTTGTTAGCTTTAAGTCTGAATACTACCCAGTCTGACAATCTATCAAGTAATGCTAAAAGATCTTTAAATTAGTTGAAATTAATGGATGACATAACAATACGTAAGGCAGATAAAGGAGGTTCTATAGTTATAATGTATAGAATAGATTACATCAAGGAGGCCTTACGGCAACTACAAGATACTAATAACTATGTTCCTCTACAAGGTGATCCAACTCAGAAGTATCAAGTAGTTCTTAAAGAGATTTTGGATGATGGATTGGAGGATGGGCACATCGATGAATCTACAGGGGATTATTTATATGTAAAATGCCCCATTGTGCCCATCTTCCACCATCTACCAAAAGTGCACAAGAGTATAGAGGATGTTAAAGGCAGCCCAATTATAAGTGGAATTGGCTCTATATCTGAGCACTTATCTGAGTGGCTTGATGCCATTCTGAATCCATTGGTTCTCAAGTTACACAGCTACTTGAAAGACACAAAACATGTCATTAATTTACTCGAAAGTGAGAAATGGGTGAAAGGTACATATAGATGGGTAACAATAGATGTAACATCATTATATTCTTCCATACCGCATGGAAAAGGCGTTGAGGCTGTTATGTACTTTTTACACAATTTTACCAATTTTACTGAAGGATTGACTGATTTTGTACAGAGGGTCACTATGTATCTCCTGACACGCAACTATTTCAAGTTTGAAGAGAAATTCTATCTCCAGAGGTGTGGGACAGCGATGGGCGCCAAATTTGCGCCATCGTTCGCCAATCTCTATATGGGATGGTGGGAGCTGTCCCACATCTTTGGAGATGAGAATAAATTTAAGGATAATATTGTGTTTTACAGGAGATACATAGATGACCTTCTTCTAATATGGCAAGGTACAGAAGAAGAGCTAAAGAATTTTGTCATTAAGATCAATGACAATGATTTGGGCTTAAAATTCACTTTTGAACATCACACTAATAATATTTGCTTCTTAGATCTCAATTTAAAAGGGAACAGTGACGGCTCTATAATATGTGACACATACCATAAACCGATAGCGCATAACACACTATTGCATGCTAGAAGCTGCCATCCTCCTCATGTTCCTTTTTCGGTAGCAAAAGGACAATTTGTAAGGCTTAAGGGGAACTGTACGGAGGATGGGGCCTTTATCAAGCAAAGCATGGAGCTAAGAAAGAGACTGAAAGAAAGAGGATATTCCGACAGAGTCCTTGATAAAGCACAACAACAAGTAGCCAGACTGGACAGGAAAAAGCTATTGGGTAATAGAGTGCAACAAGAAAGTGTACAAATTTCTAAGGAAAAAGGGTCATACTTTGTCACTGAATATAGTGCCCAATATGGAAACATCTGTAGAATTATAAAAAAAATTTTTAAAATATTGGCCGCTGATGATAGCCTTACAGAAAGTGTAGACAAAGGCCTGAAATGCTCTTATAGAAAGTGTAAGACATTGGGAAATATTTTGCCCCCTTCCTGTATATTCAAGTCTAAAAAAAAATCCAATAGTACATGGTTACAACATAAGGGAATGTTTAGGTGTGGCAAGAGAACATGTAGACCCTGTGAATATGCCCTTTTCTCAGATAGGTTTTAGTCTATGAGCACAGGTGAAATCTTTCAGATAGAATCTTGCTTAAATTGCACCACACCATATGTCATTTATGTTATAACATGCATAGAGTGTTCCATCCAGTATGTAGGGCTCACTTCAAATGACGCAAACACAAGGATTAGAAATCATTTATCTACAATTAGTTCTGGCACAGCGACTACCCCTCTTGTCCAGCACTTTGCTAAAAAACATAATAAATTACTATCCACTTTTCGCTGGCAAGCCATAGAAAAAGTGATTACACCTCCAAGAGGAGGTGACAGAGACAAACTGCTGGGCAAGAGGGAAATGTTCTGGATTTTTAAACTGGGTACTAGGGTTCCCCAAGGCATGAACTCTGAATACGACAATAAATTATTGGAAGTGATCCTAAACTCTCTTCTTTGATTTGAGCATTTATTATGAAGAGATATGTCTATACCTTTAATTTCCTAAGATAGTTTTGAATTTTAATTTAATTTGAAAATCTATAATGGATAGACATAGTTAAACTATGTATATATACGTATCTACTATTTAGCAAACTTATAAGTTATAAATAGTGTCCAAAAAAGGAGTTATTGTAAGGCTGCAATAATTTTCTAACAAATGTCACTTTTTCAGTATCAAGATTAGAGTATTATTGATATGATCTCCCATTTCCCTATACACTATTATATTAATATTGGAATATATTCTAATATTAGAACTAATAAAAAGTAAAACTATAACTATCTATTAATATATTATGAATATGTATTAAAGGTAGTTGGCTGAGTGTCATCTTAGTTCTCATTGAACAATAGCGACTTAAAATTCAAAGATATTTCTTTAATTCAAGATTGGATTCACCAATATGGTATAACAAAGAGTTAAATTGAGCATGATTGTTTTTAACCAATGAGAAATAAAGGTAGGGTACATAAAGTTCTAAACAGGTGTACTCTTTAGCTATGATTACGGCTGTTAGCTGAAACATGTTAGCAACTTTTTCACATGCTTAATATGTTGCTATTTCTTGTTCTATTTTTGTATGATACCCCCATGTTTTAATTGTGTGATTGCACAAATAAATTTTTCTTTTAAACCGCTTCTGGCACCATTTGCTTAAACTCATTTGTTTGGAACTATAGTAAATTAATAATTAACCTACCATAACTGTTATAATAAAATTACATTAAACTATATTAAACTAATAATTAACCTACCCTAACTATTATAATAACATTACATTAAACTATATTAAATTAATAATTAATCTAACCTAACTTTTATACTAAAATTACATTAAAATACAAATTAAATTAACTATATTATATATTTAAACACCTAACCCTACTCAAATAATTTAAAGCTACACTAAAAAATTACTAAGTTACAAAAAACTAATAGCTAAGTTACAAAAAATATCAAACACTAAGTTACACAAAAAATTAAACATTAAGTTACAAAAAATAAAAAAGAAATTATCAAAGATTTAAACTAATTACATTTAATCTAAGGGCCCTATGAAAATAGAAAAGCCCCCCCCCCCCCCCAAAAAAACCCTAACCTACAATAAACTACAAATAGCCTTTAAAAGGGCCTTTTGCAGGGCATTGCCCCAAAGATATCAGCTCTTTTACCTGTAAAAAAAAATACAAATACCCCCCCAACAGTAAAACCCACCACCCACACAACCAACCCCCCAATTAAAAACCTAATCTAAAAAAACCTAAGCTCCTCATTGCCCTGAAAACCCCTGAAGATCGACTTACAGTTTTCAAAATCCAACATCCATCCTCCAAGAAGCCGGCAGAAGTCTTCATCCAAGCGGCCGAAGTCTTCATCCAAGTGCGCAGAAGTCTTCACCCAGACGGCATCTTCTATCTTCATCCATCCGGCGCGGAGTGGCTCTATCTTCCAGACATCTGACGTGGAGCATCCTCTTCTTACAACGTCTTCTTCAGAATGAAGGTTCCTTTAAATGATGTCATCCAAGATGGGTCCCTTAGATTCTGATTGGCTGATAGAATTCTATCAATCGGAATTAAGGTTGAAAAAAAAATCCTATTGGCTGTTGCAATCAGTCAATAGGATTGAGCTTTCATCCTATTGGCTGATCCAATCAGCCAATAGGATTGAGCTTGCATTCTATTGGCTGATTGGATCAACCTTAATTCCGATTGGCTGATAGAATTCTAACAGCCAATCGGAATTTAAGGGACACCATCTTGGATGACATCATTTAAAGGAACCTTCATTTTGAAGAAGACGTTGTAAAAAGAGGATGCTCCGCGTCGGATGTCTGGAAGATAGAGCCGCTCTGCGCCAGATGGATGAAGATAGAAGATGCCGTCTGGATGAAGACTTCTGTGGGCTTGGATGAAGACTTCGGCCGCTTGGATGAAGACTTCTGTCGGCTTCTTGGAGGATGGATGTCGGATCTTCAAAACTGTAAGTGAATCTTCTGGGCTTAGTGTTAGGGTTTTTTAAGGGTGTATTGGGTGGGTTTTAGTTTTAGATTAGGGTTTGGGCTGCAATGCCCATTCAAATGCCCTTTTCAGGGCAATAGGGAGCTTAGGTTTTTTTAGTTAGGTTTTTATTTGGGGGGTTGGTTGTTTGGGTGGTGGGTTTTACTGTTGGGGGGTATTTGTTTGGTTTTTTTTACAGGTAAAAGAGCTGATTTCTTTGGGGCAATGCTCCACAAAAGGCCCTTTTAAGGGCTATTTGTAGTTTATTGTAGGTTAGGGGTTTTTTTTATTTTGGGGGGCTTTTTATTTTCATAGGACCCTTAGATTAGGTGTAATTAGTTTAAATCTTTGATCATTTCTTTTTTATTTTTTGTAACTTAGTGTTTATTTTTTTGTGTAACTTAGTGTTTATTTTTTTTTGTAACTTAGTGTTTGTTATTTTTTGTAACTTAGATGTTAGTTTTTTTTAACTTAGTCATTTTTTAGTGTAGATTTAAATTATTTGAGTAGGGTTAGGTGTTTAAATATATAATATAGTTAATTTAATTTGTAGTTTAATGTAATTTTAGTATAAAAGTTAGGGTAGATTAATTTTTATTTTAATATAATTTAATATAATTTTAGTTTAAAAGTTAGGTTTGATTAATTATTAATTTAATATAGTTTAATGTAATTTTAGTTTAAAAGTTAGGTTAGATTAATAATTAATTTAATATAGTTTAATGTAATTTTAGTTTAAAAGTTAGGTTAGATTGATTATTAATTTAATATATATATATAATAAATAATAATAATATATCATTTAATATAGTTTAATATAATTTTATTATGAAAGTTAGGGTAGGTTAATTAGTAATTTAATATAGTTTAATTTAATTTTAAAGGTAAGTTTAAATTTATTATAAGATAGGGATGAGTTAATATTTAATATAAAGTTAGCGGGTTGTTAGGTTTAGTTTAATTTAGTTTATGGTGATGTGGAGGGCTGGCGGTTTAGGGGTTAATAACTTTATTTAGCTGCGGTGGGCTCCGGGAGCATCGGGATAGGGGTTAATAACTTTATGTAGGTGGTGGCGGTGTTGGGGCAGCAGATTAGGGGTTAATAACTTTATGTAGGTGGCGGCGGCAGATTAGGGGGTTAATAAGTATAATGTAGGTGACGGTGGTATAGGGGGTGGCAGATTAGGGCGTAATAACATAATGTAGGTGGCGGTGGGCTCCGGGAGCAGAGGAATAGGGGTTAATAACTTTATTAGAGTGATGGTGGGTTCCGGGAGCGGCAGTTTAGGGGTAAATAACTTTATTTAGTTACGACTGGGTCCGGGAGTGGCAGGATAGGGGTTAAACAGTTTAGTATAGTGTGGGTGTTTAGTGACAGTATACAAATAAAGCTGGGAAAAAGCCGAAGAGCAGCAAGATCGATGACTGTTAGTTAACAACAGTCTGCAGCTCATCGCCCCGTACTTGGTGTGCAGGTTTTTGACAGCTTTTTTGTTAACTATGGAGAGCGTATTGGTCTGCGGCAGCGATGTTAGGAGATGTCAGGCGAGCGTATTGGTACCGGCGAATGCAGCACAGTTGACGGCTTGATAAATAGGCCTCCTTGTGTTTCTCCATTAGCTTTTGCCAGTTATCATTCAACCAGCAGTTATGTTTATATTTATTTATTCTTTTATTTTAAGAGTTGTGCTTTCAGGCATCAATTTATAGTTATATTCTGTACATTTGTTTTATTTCATATGGTGCAAGACTAGACGGACATTAAATAAACTATTTTAGATTTAGCATGGCTTAGAAAACTCTGTGTTGTCATTTTATTTTTCTTTGTTTTAATATATTCATTCCTCATATTCTTTTTTTTTTTTTACAAGACATTGTTTATTTTCTCTTGCCAAAACAGCAACATTGGATTTGACATTTTCTGTTTCATCCTAGCTTATAATTGTTAAGTTTGCTTGTTCTTTTCCGTAATCTAAATAAAAATGTCAATATGTGCCATGCCATGTATTTTTTTTTTATATATTTTTTTTCAGTATAATTTTTTTTTTGAGAAATCATGTTGAGACTTTTTCAATAACTAGGCATTGAGTTTTTCTATCTCTAATTATGCTTGCTGACTGTTGATGCCACCCTTTTAATCCTGTGGAAATCTTATAATATATTTTTGTTTTCAATTTTTTCCCCCCTTCCATGAAGGAAGCTTAAAATGATTCAATGTTATCAAACTTCATATTTTTCTAATGGGATTTACAATGTATAATCCAATATATATTTTAATACTTTTTTAACTAGTTTGGTGCAATTTACAATAAAGGTATTGTTATTTGTCAGCACATCTATTGAATTGTATTCATGTTTTGCATGTTGTCTGAATGCTATCACTTGTTGTTCCTGAAGAATGAAATATGCACATTTTCATGAAAATTGAATTTTTGTTTTGTTTTTAATAAAAAAAAAATCTAAATGAATGCAACAACAAAAATAAAGAAAATGAAAAAATGCTGACGGAAATAGTATTCATTAGTTTACCTGAAAATTTTGTCCAAAACAAAAAAATGTCAGCTGCACATGTTCTATATATATATATATATATATATATATATATATATATATATATATATATATATATATATATATATATATATATATATATATATATATATATATATATATATATATATATATATATATATATATAAAAATAACACTATGGAATAGATTATGCTGTACAAAACCTGAATAATAAAATGGTACACATGATTCCACATGAGGTTGGACAAAGTTTAGTGTAAGGCAGATACTAAGGGCCAGATTACAAGTGGATTGCAAACGTTTGCACACAAAATATATTGGGTTTTTCGTGTTCGTTTGCGTGCAGGTTAAATTGTGCTGGTATTACAAGTTAAAAGTAAATGCTACAATCAAGCACACTCAATCCTATGTTACAACAACATTAGATGGTGCCGAATAGGGGCACCTACGGACATTGCAATATTACAATTATAATGAAAGAGGTAAATAATGGCAGTCCAAACCAAACAAAAGGTACAGTCCAATATAAACTGTGAAAATTCAGGCAGCTCTTCTCTAGTGCCAGGCTGTCCACTACGATAATCTTATGAATAAAAATCAGAAAAGGCATCTCAAAGTGTAATACAGTCAATTGTGCACAATGAATAGAAATAAGTAAAATACACTCACAATTGGTGGAGCACATAGGACAGACCGGATCCCTATAGAGTCACCTGGCTAACCCGCCTCCCGTTTCTGGAACATAGGGGCTCATCTGGTTGGTCCCCAGCAACTTTGCTGCAGTCGGATCCGATATAAGTTTGAATGGTCATAAGCTTGACAGCTTGAAAACTTCAAAAGATTGACTAGGTAGCATAAGTTACTGTTTTATTAAACAAATACAAAGTATCAAGCAATGGGTTTCTGAGTAAAAACTGTTACAAGCCTGATGAGAGAGAAAGCCCAGCCCTTTTTTAAAGGTTGTTCCTGTATCCATTTTAAATAGAATTAATTCTTATCTGCTGCTTGCTTGAGTACACTGTCCCTTATACCATGTATTAGCAAGATTCAGATTCATTGCAATGTAAATTACCTGCAGGTATATCACCATTTTTTTAGGTTAAGCTTTTAATCACGACATACAAGGGCTTATTCATCAAGCTCCGAATGAAGCTTGATGCAGCTGTTTTCATGCGAGCCTTGAGGCTCACTGGAAACAGGAGTTAAGAAGCAGCGGTATTACGACCGCTGCTCCTTAACTCGTCCACCACCTCTGAGGCTGCGGACAGCAATCTGCCCGATCACATACAATCAGGTTGATTGACACCCCTTGCTAGCGGCCAATTGGCCGCAAATCTGCAGGGGGCGGCATTGCACAAGCAGTTCACCAGAACTTCTTGTCCAATTATAAATGCCAACAGCGTATGCTGCCGGCATTTATCGATGTGCGGTGGACATGATCGCTACAGGGAATCATGTCCATCCGTACTTTCATAAATCGGCCCCACCGTATCTTCATGTCAAAATGCAATTGACGTTACTAATGTGTTATTTTGTTTTTGTTATGTAATCAAACATATTTGTTACTAATTCTTAATACATTTCTGATATCTTCCCATATAGCATCTTTCTTTGCTATACTAACTACCATGGTTAAGTTGGCAAAATTGATAGTAGCATGCTTAAACAAACCATGCATAAAGGCTATAGTTGTTCTATAATGGATCCTAGGGTCCCAAAGCCTTTCAGGAAGCTTGAGGTTTTTTTTATTTTTTTATTGAGTTATAATTTTATAGCTGATGCTGGCTCATTCACTTTTCTCCAATTTCAGGGCCTTTGGCTATGGCCCATTATATCTAACTCACTTCGTTGTCCCATAGAGAAAGCCCTGTTATCATTGGATTTGCAGTTACCTTGATCTTGGATGACTGTGTTATTTTATAAGAGATGGGTTTTATTACTGTGATGAGAGAATAATGTATACCTTAAAGTGGCAATTTTTTTTTTTTATATATATATATATACTTTTTTATTGAAACAAAATGGGTACAGTTTAAAGACAAAGAAAACATTATATTGCAGACATATAATAAAACTTATAATTATATCTCCATCTTAATCTACCAATAGGATTCAAACAAAATAGATTCTCGTACCCATAATGAGTTTTTCCAATTTTAAACCTTACCACCTTTCCTTCCACAGTGGGAGGGGGTGGGGGGGATCCATTCATCCACTCATGTCACCAGTAATAATAAAGAAACAAAGGGGAAAAGGGGAAAGAGAGAGAGAGAGAAAAAAAAAACACAAAAGGGGGAAATACTCTCTGTTACCCCAATCCTCTCAGCCATCCCTTCTCCCCATATTACCCAAAGTTTCCGGACTGCCCACTCTGGCTAGGCTTATCTCAAATCAATACCATTCAGTTGGGAAGACTCCCGTTAAGATCAGAGTTTCAAAATACTCTGTTCTTCTAAAATTAGAGATAAGGGGGAACTGAATATCGCGTGGGTAACTCTTAACCACTTTGAAAAAAAAGCTTTAATTTTTCTTTTTTGTACAATTGAAATAGTCATTTGTTCAAAAATTATTTGTGCATATATTGAATTTATGAAGCAAGGCATAGAAGGAGCCTTTTTACTTTTCCCAGTAGAATGACTGTATTAATGAGGTTAGTATTACCTCTATTGTTCTCTATAGTGGAAAGAAAAAAAATATGTTTAGGTGTAAGCTTTACTCTGGTATCTGACCTCTTATTGAGCCAGAATTCTATTTTGGTCCAAAACTGCAGGATTTTGGGGCAATCCCAGAAACAGTGGACTATATCTGCAGCTAGATTGTTGCACCTGGGGCAGTTGTTAACGGAATTTAAATTCCATTTAGTCATTTTCATTGGTGTCATATAAACGTTGTTAATTAATTTTATGTGTGATTCTTTCCAAGCTGTAGAGATAATAGCACTCTTGACCCACTTGAAACTTGATTTTAGCATGTCTGTAGTCATGTTATCAAAATGAATATTCCATTTCTCGGATAGACCCTCAATTATTATTTGGCCCTGTTTAGCAAGCATGATTTTATATAATAAGGCAATACTATGTTTGCCTGATTTATAATATGTTAAATATGTTTCAATTTGCCCCCATCCTTCAGATTCTGGGTTTGCTATTTTATTTTCTGCTATAAAATGTCTAATCTGCAAATAAGCGAAAAAGTTTTTATTTGGAAGATCGAATTCTCTAGCAATGTCCTCGAATGATCTAATCTGACGGAGATTATTTAAACATTGATAGACATATAATAGGCCTTTTTGAGACCATACATTATAAACTTCATAGGATAAGCCTGGTGTAAATTTTGGATTACCTCGTATTGGTAGGAGAGGGGATATTTCAAAATTAAGATTAAGTAAATTATTCAATTTCTGCCATGCTTCAATGGTGTTACGAATTAATAGCATCTTTTTAATCTCCTTTGGTAAGTGTGGTGTCGGGCAATGTAACAGAGCTTTCAATTTATATGGGGCACTAAGTTGTTCTTCCAGGTACACCTGTGTCAGGTAGTTAGCTTCTGTTACCGACTCAAATGCAAAACGGGCTAGAGTGGCTATATTATACTTTTTGATATCGGGAAAAGATAAACCGCCTTCTTCAAATCTGAGTGTTAGTTTTACTATAGATAGCATATGTCTTTTGTTATTCCAGAGAAAATTAGCACATTCTCTATTAAATCTTTTTATATCTTGATTCTTTATAAATAGTGGTAAATTTTGCATAATATACATTAATTGAGGAAACAATATAGTTTTTATGATCATTACCTTAGCCGAGAGAGAAATAGGAAACATAATCCAGCGCTGTAGTTTCTCTGTAACTTTTTAAAAAAAGGAAAGTAATTTAATTTATACCATTGATTTGGGTCAGCATGAAAGTTTAGTCCTAAGTACTTAATGCTTAAGGACTCTTGAAAGGATGATCTTGTGTACTTTTTTTCATCTTATGTAGCCAAAGGATCTCAGACTTATTAGCATTAATTTTATAACCTGAAATAGAACTAAACCTGTCGATAATATTTAAAGCCTGTGGTATATTCCTCTCCGTATTTCTGATATATAATAATAGGTCATCTGCATATAAAGATAATACTAATTTCTCATGTCCTAGCCTAATTCCTTATAGTTCTTGTCGCAGTGTGACAGCCAGAGGCTCTATAGCAAGATTGAATAAGAGCGGAGAGAGTGGACATCCTTGTCTCGTTCCCCTATGTAATGTTAAGTTTGAAGTATAACTACCATTAATTACAATGCTGGATCGAGGGTGGTCATATATAATTTTATTAAATTGTGCAAAATGACCTGAGAAACCAAAGAAATTTAAAGTCGAAAATAAATGATCCCAGCCTACAGAATCGAACGCCTTTTCGGCGTCGATTGTAATTAGCGCAAAGTCCTGGTTATCTGTTCTTCTCTCAGGTGTTTTATTCCAGAAGTACTCTAATACTAAAGCTACTTTCCGGATATTCTTGGTAGAGGATCTTTGGTACATAAAGCCCGTTTGATCACTATGAATGACGTGATCAAGACAGAATTTTAATTGGTTCGCAACGATGTGAGTTAGTAACTTATAATCTACGTTGAGTAGTGAGATTGGCCTATATGACTTAGGATCTAGAGGGTCTTTCCCTTTTTTCAAAATCAATGATATGATAGACTCTGAGAAATATTTTGACATACTTATACCATCTATATAGTATCCATTAAACAATAAAACTAAAATATCTGCTATCTCTGATCTAAGTATTTTGTACATTTCATCTGATATCTGGGTATCTGATCCGGACCAGGGGCTTTATTGGCTTTAGCGGTATTTATAGCTTCGAGGACTTCTTCTTTCGTGATAGGTCTGTTAAGGGCGCTAACTGCTTCATGAGATATTTTAGGCAAACTAATCTTATGCCAGAAATTATTCTTGTTCTCCATATTAACTTCTTTTGCTGTGTATAAGTTTTGGTAATATTCTAAGAAGACATTTTTAATTCTTAGTTGGTCAGTAACTCTATTTGTCCCCTCCTAGATTGCTTCTATTGTATTAGATTTTTTCCTGGCCTTATCTAGCCTGGATAAAAATTTGGCCGATTTCCCAAATTGACCTTTATATTTAATGTTTATTTTAAGTTCTTCACGGGCGACTTTTTGTCTGATAAAAATATCCCTTTCTGCTTTAGCTGTTTTATATTTGCCCCAAGCTGCTTAGAAGGGTTGTTAATGTATTTACAATATGCATTCTTTACTTGTTTAGCTAAAAGAATTTCCCTTTCCTGCGCTTTCCTTTTTTTTGCGACCATATAAGCTTTAATATGTCCTCTTAAAAAGGCCTTGGCGGTTTCCCAAAATATTTCTATTTTCCCATGATTGTTTAAGGAGTCATATTCTCTCCATTTATTTTTGAGCCAGTTATTGAAGTCTATATTATCTACTAAAAATTTTGGAAAGAAGAAATTATTTCTTTCTCTATTCTGGGTTGACGATAAGTAAAAATCTAAAGAAATAATTGCATGATCTGAGATCAATATGTCCAATATTTCTGCCTTAATTTCTAATTTAATTAACGAGCTGGACAACAAAAAGAAATCTATCCGAGAAAAGGAACCATGGCTTTTGGAATCACAGGTGAAGGACCTTGTATCCGGATGTTGCATCCGCCATATATCATGTAGCTTTAGATTTTTACATATTTGTTTAACAAATTTTGTCTTCTGTTTGAAGAAGGCAGATTTTTTAGAGGAGCTTTTGTCCAGCCTTTCAGTAGGAATTAGGTTAAAGTCACCCGCTAGAATTATATTCTGTCCATGAAATTTGGTTAGCATAAAAACTAAATTATTCCAGAAACTGGGTTCTGTATTATTTGGGCCGTATACATTGCAAATCACCAGTTGAAGTCCATCCACCTGTATCTCCAAAACTACCCATCTCTCTTGGGGGTCCAGAGTTATATTCAAAATATTATACACTAGTTTTTTATTTATCAGAATGGCAACTCCTCTTTTCCTTCTGGAACATGGTGTAGCTATCACCTCCCCAACCCATTTGCTTTTAAGTTTCATGGTTTCCTTCATATTTAAATGAGTTTCCTGTAATAAAACTATATCAGGGTTATGTTTGGCCAGTTGTCTGAGTATTGTTTTTCTTTTGATTGGGGAGGTGATACCCCCCACATTCCATGATAGACACCTAATGTTCCCTTTTATTTATATTGCATTCTTGATCTGTACGGGGAGAGAGAGGAGAGAGAGAAAAAAAAAAAAGGGTCTGAAAGAGGGGAATAAAAAGCAAAGAATGGAGGAGGGAGAGAGAAAAAAAAATAAAAAAAGGGGGAAGCATCCACACAATCATTCATACTACCATGTGAACAACAGAAAATCCACAGCCCAAGCAAATTGAATTTTGCCAGTACCTCTGGCATAAGAATCAACTTAAATAGAGGCCTATACAGTATAAATGCAGAATATATACTTTCAGTTTCATCAGATATTTTGACATCCACCATAGGTGTACACAAATTGGATTACCTAGAATAACTTCCTTAAATCTTATGTGAGTGATATCTTGTGTTTTTTGAAGTACCCTTTAACTTCTTCTAAGTTATCTAATTTAACTGTACCGTCCTTCTCTTCTATAAAAAATTTTGCTGGATACAGTAATTTTGCTAAGAAGCCCTCTTGTATCAAATTTGTGCAAAAAGGTGCCATCTCTTTCCTCCTAAAAGATGTATCCGCGGAGTAGTCTTGGAAGACTAAGATTTTTTTATCCCCAATATGAAAGTTTTCAATTTTTCTATATGTTCTAAGAATATTTATTTTATCCTGAAAGTTCAGAAATTTTATCAGGATTGGCCTATAGATGTTTTTCCCACTATCTCTAGTTCTAGGGGGGCCTAATCTGTGGGCCCTTTCTATAAGTAATGGCACCTGCGTGATACCTAAGGTTTGCGGGAGAGTTGTCGATGCGAATTGTAGAAGGTCTTTATATTGGTCTGTCTCAGGCAATCCTACTATTTTTAAATTGTTCCGCCTAGATCGGTCTTCTAAATCATCTATCCTGGCCGTCAACATTATATTTTTCTTTTCAAGGTCTAGTATTTTTTGGGAGTGATTATTGGATATATCTTCTACTGTAGATACTCTATCTTCTTCTTCTGTAAGTCTATTGGCAAATACTTTTAGTTCTGATGATAACCCAGATATTTGATTTTTAAGTGATTCAAATTGAGGCATAAAAATATCACTGAGCTGGGTAATTAATGGTTGTAAGTCTGTCTTTAAATTTATTCCTTCACTAGTATTTTCCATCATAGCGTCCGATGTACGTGTCTTTCTGTCTTTTATTTTAGGAGGCATGGTCGGTGAAAGTGTATTGTGGGGAATGAGAAATTTTTCCATATATTTCTCGTGTCTGTGAGGGAAGGAGTAAGATTAGCCACCTAGACGTGGCCAAACTAGCAAAACTATGCGTGCCTAAGGGGGGGTAAGCCCCACTTGTGAAAGTATAAAAAAAGTGAAGAGACGAAAAACAAAGAGAGAAGAAAAAAAAAAGAAAAAAATGTATATATGGGGGTGCCGGTGTTGTGCAGTCAATACAGTGATTTAAATGACCATGACTATGATCGTTGCCTAGTGCATCGAACCCTAAATTCAAAGAATAAAAAAAGAAAGGAAAAAAAAAAAAAGGAAATTTTTTTTAGGAGTATTTAACCACAGACTCCTTTAAATAGCTCAGAACTTAATCTAAGTATCTCAATTTATCTTATTGCTACAGGTATTTTATGATCATATGTTATCTTGGTCTTTTAACCCTATTATCACTTTAACGTATAAATTATATAGAGACAGTCTGCGCCAGCTGTCTATCAAGGGTTCCAAATTTTCTGACTTCTCCTAGTATCTACATCAGGATGTACGTTTCCAACTCAAATCAATATACTCAATCTGTCATAGTATTTTCAAGCGTTAACAGAAAAACATACATACAAATTCAAATTTAATTTGTAGCGCAGAAGCAACAGTTTCCAGTTTATATTGCCACAATATATATAAGTTAACTTGCTTCCCACTTATTATTATAACTGTAACAAAAAGAAACAATTTGTTGCCATCCAAAGAACAACTGTGTGTAGTCTCAAGAGTCTCGTTAGAGTATAATGGTTGTTACAGGAAAATTTATAGGCCCAAGAGTTAAGGCAACATTTGTATATCTGCAAACAGAGTGTTATGCTCTTATATAGAGGCTTCAGTAGAGAGGAAAAACAAAACAAATAAAAAGTACTTGCGTGGTGGAAATTTTTTCCTTGTTCAGAATAGGTCTAAATGTGGTAACTTGGCCAAATATAGATGACTGTAGGCCCTGGGCAGTACTCCGTCACAAAAAAGTGATCTCTATGTCCAACAGTTAACCCTACGACAATCTCAACAGTCCAGAACCTTGCCAGCAGGGGTAGATCCCGGCACTTCACTCCAACAGATCCCAGATCCAATTGCCCCCTCGGCTCCAGCTACGGAAGGTCCTCTATTCCCACAGCAGCAGCGACCTCGCCAGCCGGTGCTTCCTATCCTTCTGACAGGTACGCTGCCGCCTCACTACTCGCGAAAGGGAAATCCCCGGACTCCAGTGCAGCGGTGCATCTACCGCACTCCTGTTTCAATTAGTACTCCTATGCTCTGTAGAGGAGCCGATCTGCACTCTCAGCCAGGTGAAATATCGGTACTGTCAGAGTTTTATTTCCTCGGCATTCCTCTGTGAGGACCAGATTGACCTCCTCTTAGCAACAGTTCTCCATCAGGTGAAAAGACCAGGACAGGCAAGATTTTTTTTTTTTCCCCTTATTTTCCTCAGCGTTCCTCTGCAGCAGAGTTGGTGTGTATGAGCAAAGTCAGTCTCCGCTCTGTATCTGCTCTCAACCAGGTGAGAGTCGTCAGGGCAATCAGGGTTTCTTCCTTGGCGTTCACCTCCGCCGCTGCACGAACAGAGCGTGGAGGTTTAGTCGGACCTCTGTTTAACAAATAGCAACCCTTATGTTAAGATGGGTATTAGTTCAGTTCTCTGCCCGGTAAATTCAGTCTCAGGCTTTTGTTGTAGTTTGCTCACTATTTAAGCAAAATAATAGTGGCTTTGCTGTGGCTCTAGCGAGTGAGCCTCCGGCGGCTAGTAGCAGACTTCCAGGTCGCACCCTAATTTGGGTAGGGCAATGTCCTAGGGAGTACGTTACAGACTCCAGCAATGGACCGTGACCGGTATAGGTTCTTCATTGAGCTCCTGCAGGTAGCACGCTGCTTTCACGTGCTCTGTCTAGCCCCTCCTTCTAGGAAGTCTGCTCCTCTTAAAGTGGCAATTTTGAGTATGCATTTTAGGTTGGATGACAAAGTTGTTAATAGAATGTTGAATTGCAGTCTTGCTTTGTCTTGCACGTGATGATTTTATAAGTATAACATAATCATATTATGTCTTACTTATAATTGTAATACTTTGCTTTAATTTGTGCTTGGGGTTTAAAGAGAATAAAACTCATATTTCCCTGATAATGGTATATTATATTGGTGTATTATACTGCATTTATTATAACCTTGGGTGAGATATGTAGCTATATATAGAGTATCCCCCCCATACTATCAATTAAGAGTTTCATTTTATTGATTACAATGAGAGCCCTTATAATTCTGTTCATCTCTCTGTTTAGTCTTGTAGTTCATGTAAGCTTTAATCAATCTTGGGAATTTACAGAGTAATTTCTATTAAAGACATTTAAGCCTGATAATAACACTAAATAAATAAAATACTATGGTGCAAATTCTGTGTACTTCAAATTCTGTCTGATGACATCCTAGATAATGTGCTCTAGAAGAATATTTTTTTTATCTATTACTTGTTGAATGTTTGATTGCTTTTAAATTTCTCAGGGTCTAATGTTCTTGTGCTCTATGTGATAATGAAGAAATTATGAGCAAAGAAAAACAAATCTAGGCATATAATTTCCATTTCATTAACTTAAGTGTCTGAAAAGTGGAAAGCAATACATGTACTTTCCATTACTTTATCACAGCTATATTGTTGTCCTAGCTGAATGACATATAAATCAATATGTGGCAGCAGAAATGTTGAAAATCACATTTAATGCTCCTGATCCCTTGTGAACCTTAGGCTATTTGTATTTAGTCTAAATCTTATCTTCTTGTTATTAGATACATCAAAGAATTTTATTTTTAATAAGTCAAGAGAAAGCATTTTAAAATACTCTTTTCTCATTAACACTATGGCCTAGATGACAAGGGGAGCGCAATCAATTGCATGAGGTAAGCTATCCATATCCCAACCCTCCGCTTAAAATAGTCCACAATATGTTATTACAAATGAATTGAAAAAAAGATTTACTAGAGAATATTAATACGACAAACATTATTTAGCGTGCTCTACACTTTCAATGGATAGTGCAAGGTGCTCTATCGCTCATATTACTAGAGGTGAGTTATCTGTTGCCCTTGAGTGTAACACATAATAGCGCTGAAAAATTTAGCACATTGAACCTAAAATAATGTGTTATGGCATAAATATATACATTAAAAAATTATGTATTTCACTCCTATTTATACATATTAAATTTAAAATATATTTTTTGTATTGAAATTAAAAGGATATGATATACAAGGTGTTGGAAGGGCTGAAAGGTTTATATGTACGCACATGCATACACATATATACATATACACATGTATCTACACACATACAAATGCAAACACATACATATACAGCTTTGAGTCCTGCTAAATCCATCACATTATTGATTTTATAACACCCGCGGGACCTGAATACCAGTCTTTTGCCGAAAGCTAACATTTCACATTTTACTTTTAACTTGTAAAATGGGCACAAAAATAAGACCGGTATTGATTTAACTTTAGTGATGTTAGTGCACATTAACGCTAATATTTTTGTGCTCCAATTATAATCTAGGCATGATATTGGTACTTTATGTAATAAACCAATAGTAAAGTGATGTAGTTTTGTTCTTTGTATTCTTCAAACAAATAACGATTTAGTTTTTTTTCAGACCAGTTAAGGAATGTTTATTTTTAGTTTATATGAATTAATTGTATCAGTAAAATAAATTATCTATTAATTTGTTTTCTGGTGTAATATTCTACGGATGCATGTAACAAGGCCCACTCAAACTACTTCATACACATAACTTCTGATGCAAATAAATAATGGTAGATTCCACATACATAGGCAGCATCTCTTTTATAAAAAGCAATCATACATTTTTGTATCTTTATCAGTCATCAGACAATTGGGGTTATGCAATACCCCAAATATTAGTTTTTAGAAGGTTAAATTCTTTTGAATTCTAAGGGGCCGAATGATCAAGTTCCGAATGGAGCTTGATGCCCCTGTTTCCGCGTGAGCCTTCAGGCTCGCCAGAAACAGCAGTTATGAAGCAGCTGTCTTTAAACCGCTGGTCCATAACTGGTCTACCTGCTCTGAGGCTGCGGACATCAATCCGCCTGATAGTATATGATCGGGCTGATTGACACCCCCTGCTAGCAGCCAATTGGCTGTGAATCTGCAGGGGGTGGCATTGCACAAGCAGTTCACAAGAACTGCTTGTGCAATGATAAATTCATCGATATCTGTCGGACATGATCCGCTGATATCGGACAGACCGATGATAAATTGGCCCCTAAGTCTAATCAGCCAATAGAATGAAATACTTTTCTATTTGCTGATTGGACTAAGTATTTAATAAATCAGCCAATATAAATACAAGGACACCCCTTATATAAGGGGGGAACCTCGCAGTCAATCTTCAGTGTGCTGCGGAGACAGCATGAACAGCACATTGGATGGAAGATCAGAAGAAAAAAAGACATATCAGAAAGTAGATCAGAAGATGGATGGAAGAGGATAGCCCCAGAGGGGCATCGCCATGGAAGAAGAGGAGTGCCGCCAGTGCTAACTACCTAAGGTGCTGGATTTAAGTTGGTGAGTACTAACTTTTGGGGTTTAGCGTTAGGGATATTTTAGGTGGGTTAATTTAGGGTAAGCAAAACAGCTTAATCACAGATGACCTTTACAGGACATCTTTTTTAGCATAAGGTTTTTTTTTTTTTTTTTATCAAAATAGCTTAATTACTCATGCCCTTTGCAGGGCATTTTTTAGTGTAAGGTTTTTTAAAGCTTTTTTGGGGGGTTACCTTGGTTTTAGTATAAGGTATTTTGGATGCAAAAGAGCTAATCACTTTAACTAGGGCACTGTCTGACAAATGCCCTTTTCAAAGCATTTTTTAGAGTAAGTTTTAGTGTTGGCATACTGTTTGTTTGTTTTTTGGTAATTGTTTTTATTTTTAGTTATGTAGTGTTTTTTATTTTGTGCAACATAGGGGATCTTAGGTTAGGGGTCTTGGGCTGTTAGGGAGTTAAATAGTTTAGGGGTAGTTTGTGATGGAGTATTGATGGTTAGGGGTAGTTTGTGTTGAGGTATTGGTGGTTTAGGGATAAATAGTGATGGGGTTATGGCAGATTAGGGGTTAATAGTATAGGGGTTTAGGTTGTGCTGAGGGTGAGGGAGCATAAGTGGTTAGTAGTTTAGAAGAGAATATTATGTATATACAATGTTTTAATTAAATGCATTTTCTTGTATATTGCATGTTTTTTAATTATTATATTGAATTTAAACAGCTGTTTTTGGGTGCTCTTTTTTTAAACTATAGTATTTTTTTTTCATTATATAATTATGTTATAAAATATGTAACTGCAACTTTAAATTTGTACATAATTTATTACACTTTACAAAGCTATAAAGTCCCTGCTACTCTCTTTTATCACATATTTATATAGCAAAAAAATATTATTGTTTAACAAACAAAAAAACACGCAAAAAAATGACAGCAACACAGTAATTAAAATAATATGCATTATACAAGAAAATGCACATACAGGAAACATTGTATATATATATATATATATATATATATATATATATATATATATATATATATATATATATATATATATATATATATATATATATATATATATATATATATATATAGATATAAGTAGAATGTTACTACTCAGTGTCAGTGAGTAGAAACAAGCATTACTCTAATAAAATGCGCTAGTCAGAGGTCTGAAAATCTCATAGAGCAGCTATTAGGGTACAAATATTGTGTAATAGACAATATAGGAGAATATGTATCAAAGGATAAACAGCGCTTATAGATTTTCTTAAAAACTGTATAATATATACAGTTTTTAAGAAAATCTATAAGCGCTGTTTATCCTTTGATACATATATATATATATATATATATATATATATATGTATCAACATAGCTCCTATAATTTTAATAGGAAGCATTTGTGGGAGTTTGCTGGGCATTCCAGTGGAGTAACTTGCATTAATTTTAATGGGAAACACTCATGGCCGGACTGGGAAATCAGACCGGCCCTGGAAATTTGTTTAGACTGGCCCAGTCCCGCCCCCTCCAGCCCAGCCATATACACCAAAATAAAATCGCAAGCCATACTACAGAAACACACACTCTTTTTAAGTAGGTGCAATGTATCAGCACTTTTAACTTTATTTGGTCCTGAGTGCTTCAGATCTCACCACATAACACCATTATTTTAGATTTTATAAAGAAGATACAAAAAGGGATCTTGTATCTGATGTAATTGATTTTATTTCTGTGTTTTAGAAGCTTTAGTCCAACAGCCAGAATGGGTGAGTGTGCACTAGTAAGCTTTATTAACTTACTGGTAAGATCTCTGGGCAAAGCATCTCAGCTCTAGCTTTTATAATTCACTAGCTTGATGGTGTGTGTGGTGTCACCCCCTCCACATTTGGCTGCCGCGAATGTTAGCCCCGCCTGCCCTGTAGTTTCCTGGGTCCCCACCAGTCGCAGAACAGCTAATCCACACGTGACATGGCGCTGCGCTCCTGCAAGGGCCGATGCCGACGTGACTGATGTTCACTAATAGGTGGTCCTTCCCTCCCCCTGACTCTGCGCCCCAGCACCCCACCCCTGACTCTCACACTATTGCCTTTCCTAATGCTGTAATCACAGCCGTTGCCAAGCACCTAGTGATGATCTAGTGATCATCAGTCTGTATGGTTTAATATTCAGGCAAAGGTACTGAGCAACCATAGTAAAACAAAAGTCTTACACCTAGATTTAGAGTTTTGCGTTAGCCATCCAAACCAGCGTTAAGGGGTCCTAACGCTGCTTTTGGCCGCCCGCTGGTATTTAGAGTCAGTCAGGAAAGGGTCTAACGCTCACTTTCCAGCCGCAACTTTTCCATACCGCAGATCCCCTTAAGTCAATTGCATATCCTATCTTTTCAATGGGATCTTTCTAACACTGGTATTTAGAGTCTTGGCTGAAGTGAGCGTTAGAACTCTAACGACAAGACTCCAGCCGCAGAAAAAAGTCAGGAGTTAAGAGCTTTATGGGCTAACGCTGGTTCATAAAGCTCTTAACTACTGTGCTCTAAAGTATACTAACACCCATAAACTACCTATGCAGCCCTAATCTGCCGACCGCACACCGCCGCAACCTACATTATCCCTATGTACCCCTAATCTGCTGCCCCTAACATCGCCGACACCTACATAATATTTATTAACCCCCTAATCTGCCCCCCACCAATGTCGCCGCTACCTACCTACACTTATTAACCCCTAATCTGCCGAATGGACGGATTTAATAATAAATATATTAACCCCTAAACCGCCTCACTCCCGCCTCAAAAACCCTATAATAAATAGTATTAACCCCTAATCTGCCCTCCCTAACATCACCGACACCTAACTTCAAGTATTAACCCCTAATCTGCCGACTGGACCTCGCTGCTACTCTAATAAATCTATTAATCCCTAAAGCTAAGTCTAACCCTAACACTAACACCCCCCTAAGTTAAATATAATTTAAATCTAACAAAATAAAATAAATCTTATTAAATAAATGAATCCTATTTAAAGCTAAATACTTACCTGTAAAATAAACCCTAATATAGCTACAATATAATGAATAATTATATTGTAGCTATTTTAGGATTTATTTTTATTTTACAGGCAACTTTGTATTTATTTTAACTAGGTAAAATAGCTATTAAATAGTTATTTACTATTTAATAGCTACCTAGTTAAAATAATTACAAAATTACCTGTAAAATAAATCCTAACCTAAGTTACAATTAAACCTAACACTACACTAGCAATAAATTAATTAACTAAACTACCTACAATTATCTACAATTAACTCAATTAAACTAAATTACAAAAAAAAAACACTAAATTACAAAAAAATAAAAAAAATTACAAGAATTTTAAACTAATTACACCTACTCTAAGCCCCCTAAAAAAATAACAAAGTCCCCCAAAATAAAAAAATGCCCTACCCTATTCTAAAATAAAAAGTTAACAGCTCTTTTACCTTACCAGCCCTTAAAAGGGCCTTTTGCGGGGCATGCCCCAAAGTCATCAGCTCTTTTGCATTTAAAAAAAACATACAATACCCCCCCAACATTACAACCCACCACCCACATACCCCTAATCTAACCGAAACCCCCCTTAAAAAAACCTAACACTAAGCCCCTGAAGATCTCCCTAACTTATCTTCACCATGCCGGGTATCACTGATCCGTCTAGAAGAGGGTCCGAAGTCTTCATCCTATCTGGCAAGAAGAGGTCCTTCAGAGGGTCCGAAGTCTTCATCCTATCCAGCAAGAAGAGGACATCCGGACCGGTAGACATGTTCATCCAGGCGGCGTCTTCTATCTTCATCCATCCGGCGCGGAGCGGGAACATCTTGAAGCAGCCAATGCGGATCCATCCTCTTCTTCCGGCGACTCCCGACAAATGAAGGTTCCTTTAAGTGACGTCATCCAAGATGGTGTCCCTTGAATTCCGATTGGCTGATAGGATTCTATCAGCCAATCGGAATTAAGGTAGGAAAAATCTGATTGGCTGATTGAATCAGCCAATCAGATTCAAGTTCAATCCGATTGGCTGATCCAATCAGCCAATCAGATTGAGCTCGCATTCTATTGGCTGTTCTGACTCGGGGTACATGTTACGGTGTTAGGTGCAGACTTAGGAAATGTTTCCCCATAGGAAACAATGGGGCTGCATTAGGAGCTGAACGCTGCTTTTTTGCAGGTGTTAGGTTTTTTTTTTCAGCTCAAACTGCCCCATTGTTTCCTATGGGGGAATCGTGCACGAGCACGTTTTTGAAGCTGTCCGCGTCCGTAAGCAACGCTGGTATTTAGAGTTGAAGTGGCGGTAAATTATGCTCTACGCTCCCTTTTTGGAGCCTAACGCAGCCCTTCAGAGAACTCTAAATACCAGCGTTGTTTAAAAGGTGCAGGGGAAAAAAACATGCATAGCTAACGCACCCCTTTGGCCGCAAAACTCTAAATCTAGCGGTTAGACTTTAGATCTACTGATTGTTCTTACATGGGCAGATACCTAGATGAATCCCTAAAAGGGATGGCACAGATTATAGGAGTACAAGAACAGTGGGAATATTTAAAAAAAATGCTATTCTAGATGCAACTAAACACTGTATTAGGCTTGTTTGTAAAAGTAAAAGAAAAAGAAAACCAATAATAAATAGCACATGCAGTTAAGACAAAAAAGAAAGTCTATAAAAAATTCAAACTCACTGGCTCAGAAGAGGATAAAGAAAAATGGAGAACCCATCAAAAGATGACAAAGCAGTTAATCAGAAAGGCTAAAGCTGATCAGAAAGGCTAAAGCTGATGCAGTAGAGAAAATAGCATCATCTGTAAAAAATGGTGACAAAACCTTCTTTAGATATATCAGTGAAAAGAGAAAAACTAACAGAGGGATAGTTAGACTCAAGAATGTAGAGGAGAGTAGTGGAAGAAGATAAACAAATAGCAAACCGTCTAAATTATTACTTTTGTTCAGTCTTTACAACAGATGGTAAAGATAGTGAGATGCTATTAAGGGATGTTACTGTAAATAATGTGAGTAGTACTTTTCTTTTTACAGAGGAAGAGGTTTCAAGGGTTTTATTAAAAATAAAAGATAATAAGTCTGTGGGTCCAGATAATACTCATCCAAGGGTTCTAAGAGAACTTCGATCCGTAATACTCCATTAGCTGATTTATTTAATCAGTCACTTCTAACAGGAATTGTTCCAAAAGACTGGACAATTGCCAATGTAGTCCCTCTTCATAAAAAAGGGTAGAAGGGAAGATTCTGCTAACTATAGGCCAGTCAGTTTGACCTCAATTGCAGGGAAATTAATGGAAACTCTTTTAAAGGAAAGACTTATATCTTTCATTCAGACAAACAACTTAGAAGACAAAGGACAGCATGGTTTCACTGCTGGAAGATCATGCCTGACTAATCTAATTGATTTCTTTGACCATGTAACTAAAATAATAGACCAGGGAGGAGCCGTATATGTTGCATATCTAGACTTTAGCAAAGCATTTGACACCGTCCCACACAACAAACTTATTCACAAAATGTATTGCCTTGGAATAGATGCTAAGATTGTTAAGTGGGTAGAATGCTGGCTTAAAGATAGATGAGGCATCAGTTACTAGTGGTGTTCCCCAAGGGTTAGTTCTTGGGCCTGTTTTGTTTAACATGTTCATAAGTGATATTGGAAGTGGGCTTAAGGGGAAGGTTTACTTATTTGCTGATGATACAAAAATTTGTAACAGGGTAGATGTTCCAGGAGGAGTTGATCAAATGAACTGTAATATTAATAAACTAGAGGACTGGTCAAATAAATGTGATCTGAAATGTAATATTACCAAGAGCAAAATTATGCATATAGGATCCAAAAACCCAAAGGCCAATTATAGTCTCAATGGTACATTACTGACTGTAATTAAAGAAGAAAGGGATTTGGGAATTATTATTTCAGATTATTTAAAATGTGGTAGACAATGCCGCAGTGCAGCCAGCAAGGCCAGTCAAATAAAGAAAAGCATAGGCAGAAGAGACCATTAGAGAATACACAGTTAGCACTCATGTAGACATCTATAACACAAATTGTGTATATACATTATGAGAAGATTGAGTACCAAATGGTAGGGGGAGTTCGCTTTAATCATTAAAACATAACTTTTATACAATACGCAAAAAAAACAGGAGATAAAATAAAGGGATGTGCAATTAAAAACAATAGCTGCCTGGGGCGTGATAAAGGGGGTCTCTTATATAACAATAAGTGCCTGAATATAACGGCTATAGGTTGTTATGCATATTGGGTATTAGCAGTATAGACTGCAAATGTATAATAGAACTCTGCAAACAAAAGTGACTAAGTTTCCCTATGTTTTGGGTATAACCATGAATATTTAATTTGCAGGGGTTGTGTTCAACATATATACATTACGAATTTAGGACATATGTCCAATACTGTCTAAGTATTACCCAAAGTATCTTATTAGCATGAAATACTGTTCATTAAATTTAGCATAACGGTGCATAAAGCACAGATATCATTAACCAAAAGATCAGTGTGATTGGTGCATACTTAGGTATCCGTGTTTGTCAGTTCTAGACACCACAGAGTTAATCGTTATGTCTTATCCAGATAGAGTGTTTAAGCATATGACATCTTATGTAGTATAATAGTTTGACTGGTTAAGCAAAAATAGTTTATTTACAAATAATGCTAGATAATCAGGTGTACATTTATTTACAGAGAGTATTGGTTCACTTGGCATATATTTGTATGCTATAATAAAGTATTGGGTTGCAAGTATTACTTGACAATAACTGGATTTATACAGTACTGTCTCTAAGGTAATAGCATTTGCACAGCAAGCGTGTAATGTTAGTCTGAAGATGATTGACTTTAACACTAATAATAAAAGTAATTGACTTGCTGTGTGACATATAGCATGTGTGTGCCAATATCTAGTGCTTCACAGCTCTTTATTCCAGTTAAAGTATGATACAATATTAAACAACATAAGCTTATGCCAAGTAGATTTTTGGCAATATAAGTAGCTAAATTGCCACCCGAATAATTTAATAACTTGCCTCTGTAACACTCGTGAATCTATAATATAACCAGTATTCAGCTGAGAAAATACTGAGATTATATGGAATAAAGCCAGTAATCCATCGAGGGTGTAGTCATAATTACTGATTAGGCAGTGCCATTGAAAACCCTTCTTGCTCTAAGGCCAGTCAAATGCTTGGTTGCATTGGAAGAGGTTTTAGTACCAGAAATAGCAAGGTTCTTATGCCACTTTACAGATCATTAGTTAGACCAAATCTGGAAAACTGTGTACAGTTCTGGAGACCATGAGGCCTAGTTATCTACGTGTCTACTTACCTGCCTTCGCCGGCCCCAATACGCCCGCTTAAGCTCACCTAACATCGCTGCCGCGGACCTGAATATGCTCCCCAAAGTTATCAATAAAGCTATCAAAAAGCCGCGCACCAAGTACGGGGCGATGAGCAGCGGACTATGATAGTTATCACTCGCCGATCTCGCTGCTCTTCGGCTTTTTTACAGCTTTATTGACAAGCTGTCACTAAGCACCCACACTAAACTACACTGTTCTACCCCCTATACCGGTGCCCCCGGAGCCCCCCGCAACTAAATAAAGTTATTAAACCCTAAACCGCCGCTCCCGGACCCTGCCGCAACTATAATAAGTGTATTAACCCCTAAACCGCCACTCCCAGAGCCCACCGCCACCTACATTATACCTAGTAACCCCTATCCTGCCCCCCTATACCGCCGCCACCTATAATAAATTTATTAACCCCTATCCTGCCAATCCTGGACCCCGCTGCAACTAAATAAATTATTTAACCCCTAAACCACCGCTCCCGGACCCCGCCACCACCTATATTAAACTTATTAACCCCTAATCTGCCCCCCTACACCGTCGCCACCTATAATAAATTTATTAACCCCTATCCTGCCCCCCCTATACTGCCGCCATCTATAATACATTTATTAACCCCTATCCTGCCTCCCCTACACCACCACCACTATAATAAAATGATTTACCCCTAAACCTAAGTCTAACCCTAACCCTAACACCCCCTAACTTAAATATTAATTAAATACATCTAAATATTATAACTCTTATTAACTAAATTAATCCTATTTAAAACTAAATACTTACCTTTAAAATAAACCCTAATATAGCAACAATATAAATAATAATTATATTGTAGCTATCTTAGGATTTATTTTTATTTTACAGGCAAATTTCAAATTATTTTAACTAGGTACAATAGCTATTAAATAGTTATTAACTATTTAATAGCTACCTAGTTAAAATAAAGAGAAATTTACCTGTAAAATAAAAACTAACCTAAGTTACAATTACACCTAACACTACACTATACTTAAATAAATTATTCCTATTTAAAACTAAATACTTACCTGTAAAATAAACCCTAAGATAGCTACAATGTAATTAATAATTACATTGTAGCTATTTTAGGATTTATATTTATTTTACAGGTAACTTTGTATTTATT
This sequence comes from Bombina bombina, assembly GCF_027579735.1. Lineage (NCBI taxonomy): Eukaryota > Metazoa > Chordata > Amphibia > Anura > Bombinatoridae > Bombina > Bombina bombina. The sequence continues at coordinate 533,900,534 of NC_069502.1, read as the reverse complement.
TTAGCTTGTTAGAATAGTTATTAAATAGTTATTAACTATTTAATAACTACCTAGCTAAAACAAATACAAAATTACCTGTAAAATAAATCCTAACCTAAGTTACAATTAAACACTACACTATCATTAAATTAATTAAATAAATTAGCTACAAATAACTACAATTAAATACAATTAAATAAACTAACTAAAGTAAAAAAAAATAAAAAAAACTAAGTTACAAAAAAAAAAAAAGTTACAAACATTTCAAAAATATTACAACAATTTTAAGCTACTTACACCTAATCTAAGCCCCCTAATAAAATAACAAAGCCCCCCAAAATAAAAAAATGCCCTACCCTATTCTACATTAAAAAGTTAACAGCTCTATTACCTTACCAGCCCTTAAAAGGGCCTTTTGTGGGGCATGCCCCAAAGAAATCAGCTCTTTTGCCTGTAAAATAAAAATACAACCCCCCCAACATTAAAACCCACCACCCACATACCCCTACTCTAACCCAAACCCCCCTTAAATAAACCTAACACTACCCCACTGAAGATCATCCTACCTTTAGCCGTCTTCAGCCAGCCGACCACCGATGCAACAGAAGAGGACATCCGCAGCAGCAGAAGTCATCATCCAAGGGGCGCTGAAGAAGTCTTCCATCCAATTGAAGTCATCATCCAGGCGGCGTCTTCAATCTTCATCCATCCGGAGCGGAGCCATCTTCAGACGAGCCGACGTGGAGCCATCCTCTTCTACCGACGGAGTAACGACGAATGACGGTTCCTTTAAGTGACGTCATCCAAGATGGCGTCGCTTGAATTCCGATTGGCTGATAGGATTCTATCAGCCAATCGGAATTAAGGTAGGAAAAATCTGATTGGCTGATTTAATCAACCAATCAGATTGAAGTTCAATCCGATTGGCTGATCCAATCAGCCAATCAGATTGAGCTTGCATTCTATTGGCTCATCGGAACAGCCAATAGAATGCAAGCTCAATCTGACTGCCTGATTAGATCAGCCAATCAGATTTTTCCTACCTTAATTCCGATTGGCTGATAGAATCCTATCAGCCAATCGGAATTTGAGGGACGCCATCTTGGATGACGTTACTTAAAGGAACCGTCATTCATCGTTAGTCCATCGGTAGAAGAGGATGGCTCCGCGTCGGCTCGTCTGAAGATGGCTCCGCTCCGGATGGATGAAGATTAAAGACGCTGCCTGGATGATGACTTCAATCAGATGGAAGACTTCTTCAGCATCCCTTGGATGATGACTTCAACCGCATGGAAGACTTCTTCAGCGCCCCTTGGATGATTACTTCGGCCGCTGCGGATGTCCTCTTCTGTTCCATCGGTGGTCGGCTGGCTGAAGACGGCTAAATGTAGGATGATCTTCAGGGGGGTAGTGTTAGGTTTATTTAAGGGGGGTTTGGGTTAGAGTAGGGGTATGTGGGTGGTGGGTTTTATTGTTGGGGGGTTGTATTTTTATTTTACAGGCAAAAGAGCTGATTTCTTTGGGGCATGCCCCGCAAAAGACCCTTTTAAGGGCTGGTAAGGTAATAGAGCTGTTAACTTTTTAATGTAGAATAAGGTAGGGTATTTTTTTTATTTTGGGGGGCTTTGTTATTTTATTATGGGGCTTAGATTAGTTGTAAGTAGCTTAAAATTGTTGTAATATTTTTGAAATGTTTAAAACTTAATTTTTTTTATTTTTTGTAACTTATTTTTTTTTATTTTTTGTACTTTAGTTAGTTTATTTAATTGTATTTAATTGTAGTTATTTGTAGCTAATTTATTTCAATAATTTAATGATAGTGTAGTGTTAGGTTTAATTGTAACTTAGGTTAGGATTTATTTTACAGGTAATTTTGTATTTCTTTTAGCTAGGTAGTTATTAAATAGTTAATAACTAATTAATAACTATTCTAACTCGCTAAAATAAATTCAAAGTTACCTGTAAAGTAAATATAAATCCTAAAATAGCTACAATGTAATTATTAATTACATTGTAGCTATCTTAGGGTTTATTTTACAGGTAAGTATTTAGTTTTAAATAGGAATAATTTATTTAAGTATAGTGTAGTGTTAGGTGTAATTTTAACTTAGGTTAGTTTTTATTTTACAGGTACATTTCTCTTTATTTTAACTAGGTAGCTATTAAATAGTTAATAACTATTTAATAGCTATTGTACCTAGTTAAAATAATTTGAAATTTGCCTGTAAAATAAAAATAAATCCTAAGTCCTAGATTTGGAGTTCGGCGTTAGCCGTGAAAACCAGCGTTAGAGGCTCCTAACGCGGGTTTCTTACGGACTCCGGTATTTAGAGTTCAGTTACCGACACTCAAAAAAAACCTAACGCTCACATTTCTACCGACACCTCAGACCCAGTAGTAAACATATACCGACAAAAAAAAGATCCACGAATCAAATAAAAAATATTACACAAACTACACTTACAGTCATACAAACACTACACTATGTTTATTTTTCATATTTAATAATTTTTCATCAAAATACAAAGGATTAAAGTTGCGAGATCTCGGGTGTTAGAAAAAAAACAACACAAATCCATTTTCCCATTGACTTACATTGACACACGGGAAAAGACCCTCATATACCTACATCTAACTAATAACATTATCACAAATATACACTCATCGATGCATACAAACAATATACACCACATGACATACACAAAATATTTATTTATTACAAAAAGAACACGATTTAGTTACTTTTTCACAAAAGCTTATGACGTCATTCACTTTACGAGGAAAACCAGTCTTAGAAAAAAAACAAGAACAAATTTTAGAGCCTCCATTGACTTCTATTGGGAAGACATGCTCGTGCACGCGAAACCCTCATTTCCCTAACGCACGCAAATAGCGTAGACAGAAAAACTCCAAATACCAGCGCTAGAAAAGACATGATTTCATGCGTTAGACCCAGCTATGATAAATAGATCAAGAAATGACTATTTCCCTATGGTGGATTTATGGATTTTACTGTTTGAATATTCACAACACCATTAAATTCTTTCCGAATTTTATATTACATCAACTACAAATCAACATCACTAGTAACAACATTTTTGTTTTAAAAATATTACATTTAAACGGACACAAAAATAATGTCAACTTTTCAGGATTCACAAACACTACACAATGGGAAACAATTCTCATTTACCTTTATTATTGCATTTCAGTTATTCAACTCATATGCTTGCAGCAACAGCATATCTACATAGGCTTAACACATGATCACTCATGGATGCACATACATTACTTTTAACATTCACTCATACATGTGCATTCAAATGATGGGGGAAAAACACATTACATTCTCTAGAGGAATCACAAAACACAACATATGGATTTTACTGTACTTTTAACATCATGATTCCATCACCAGAAACCATTAGGAATTACGTACAACAAGAACATCAGTACACCAGATTACAGATGTCACTTTATGGGAAGGAACAACAATGCCAGACCGCTATATAGAAGTCAGCATATGTGGGACACAATCACAATATATACGTACATGTACATAACACGCATCACCCATCACGCAACCACAAAGCACACATTTAGATTTTATTCAGCACACAATAACAATGTAGCACAATACAACAACACAATGAGGATTTCAGAACTACATAGGCAGGTTAATAATATCATGACGTCATTAGAAGATTCAACCATACACATCACAGATTCACGACTGTACCGCCCCTTTCGGAACTTTAACACTCAATACTACAATACAACATATACGTAAACAACAGTTTGGAACAGCATTATTAAGGCGATTTCAATGGGACAATTAATAAATATTGTCAGATCGCAAATCACTTATATATATAATACTACAGATGACAGCCGGAAGTTCTTCAGTATTAGTGTCATTTGAATGGGACGCATACAATATTGACATCTCGGCAATCACTTATATATACAATACTACAGATGACAGCCGGAAGTTATTCAGTATTAGTGCGATTTGAAAGGGACGCATACAATATTGACATCTCAGCAATCACTTATATATACAATACTACAGATGACAGCCGGAAGTTATTTAGTATTAGTGCGATTTGAAAGGGACGCGTACAATATTCACATCTCGGCAATCACTTATATATACAATACTACAGATGGCAGACGGGAAGTTCGGAATTATTATTGCGATTTGAATGGGACGCATACAATATTGACAGCTCGGCAATCACTTATATACAATACTACAGATGACAGCCGGAAGTTATTTAGTATTAGTGCGATTTGAAAGGGACGCGTACAATATTCACATCTCGGCAATCACTTATATATACAATACTACAGATGGCAGACGGGAAGTTCGGAATTATTATTGCGATTTGAATGGGACGCATACAATATTGACAGCTCGGCAATCACTTATATACAATACTACAGATGGCAGACGGGAAGTTCGGAATTATTATTGCGATTTTAAAGGGACGCGTACAATATTGACAGCTCGGAAATCACTTATATATACAATACTACAGATGACAGCCGGAAGTTATTCAGCATTAGTGCGATTTTAAAGGGACGCATACAATATTGACAGCTCGGCAATCACTTATATATACAATCCTACAGATGGCAGCTGTTACTTTATCATTTACAAACAATATTGCAGCAACATTGATCGATCACATTCGATGCACATTATACACAACTATGCACTTTCATTCATGTTAGCCTGGACGTGTGCTTGTTACTATAAGATCGCGTTTAAGAAATATTGATTACGCATATGAACAAACATTACAAACATGCACTGTATGTGTGATCTTTGACACTTTCACATTGAGAATCATTGTTTGAAAATAACATTTCAGCAAACAACAAATAAACGCCCACTGTGAAAGCATTCACGCCGCTCACATACAAACAGGTGAATACAATCAGCAATCATTACAAACTCACTACCATTGGACTAATTGTACTATAAATCCCCCAAACAACATGGCCAATGCATCACTTGTGATCCACATCAGATCAAGTGCTTACCTTGTTACGCTGTTTTGAAAGATGGATGACGATGACATGGTAGACGCTGCTGGTGCTGCTATTGGCAAACTAGCTGTTGGTCGAATCAGGCAGCCTCGGCGGCTAAGACTGAGACGAAGGGGTCATCTGGTTCGAGGTCCTCTTGTCTACAGGGTGAGACCCACCTTGGAAAATATGAGCGACTTTGAGGTTTTTGATAAGTATCGGCTCGATCGCGAACAGCTCATTGGCCTTTACGATCTTCTTAAACCTCATTTGGAGCCACGTATAAGAATAAGGACTGCTGTTCCCGCCATGAGTAGGATGCTAAGCTGTCTATACGTCCTGGCCTCCGGGAGTTTTCAATCCGGAGAACTGTACATGCATGGCCTGGCTCAAGGTACATTCTCTGGGGTGTTTGATAACTTTCTGGGCGCCTTGGTACGTATCAGTAAGCAATACATAGGATTCCCACAGAATGATGGTGATTGGAGGCGCCTGAAGCGGGAATTCTTTGATATTGCTCAAATGCCCAATGTCTTGGGAGCCATAGATTGTACCCACATTGCGCTGCGTGCTCCAATTGTTGACTCGCCCTTCAGAAATCGCAAACATTTTCATAGCCTCAACGTGCAGTATGTTTGTGACGCACAGATGAGGATTATGCATGTGTGTGCGAATTTTGGAGGAGCTTGTCATGATGCCCGCATCCTCTCTCTGTCGTCCCTGTGGAGACAGTTTGAGGAAAGACAAATGCCCCCTGGTTATCTCGTTGGTGAGTATTTGTGCACAACATGGTTAATTATTTTGACAATTGCCACTGTAGTTTTAAAATGTTAGCGTAATGTTCAGCTATAGGATGCAATTTAACCATATATTTTCCCCCCGCTAATGTCTACTTTTAGTTCAATGCAGATATGTAGCATGTCTTACCTTAAATGCTCAGATAGAGAATGTAATGTAACCATGTAGTTAGCATTTTACACAAGGCTTGATTTAGGAGAAATACGCATATGTAGCATGTCTTAGCTGAAATGTGAAGATATTAGCTAATGCAATTTAACCATGTCATTGTCTCTTTCCGCAAATGTCTTTTAGTTCAATGCAGATATGTAGCATGTCTTACCTTAAATGCTCAGATAGAGAATGTAATGTAACCATGTAGTTAGCATTTTACACAAGGCTTGATTTAGGAGAAATACGCATATGTAGCATGTCTTAGCTGAAATGTGAAGATATTAGCTAATGCAATTTAACCATGTCATTGTCTCTTTCCCCAAATGTCTTTTAGTTCAATGCAGATATGTAGCATGTCTTACCTTAAATGCTCAGATAGAGAATGTAATGTAACCATGTAGTTAGCATTTTACACAAGGCTTGATTTAGGAGAAATACGCATATGTAGCATGTCTTAGTTGAAATGTGAAGATATTAGCTAATGCAATTTAACCATGTCATTGTCTCTTTCCGCAAATGTCTTTTAGTTCAATGCAGATATGTAGCATGTCTTACCTTAAATGCTCAGATAGAGAATGTAATGTAACCATGTAGTTAGCATTTTACACAAGGCTTGATTTAGGAGAAATACGCATATGTAGCATGTCTTAGTTGAAATGTGAAGATATTAGCTAATGCAATTTAACCATGTCATTGTCTCTTTCCGCAAATGTCTTTTAGTTCAATGCAGATATGTAGCATGTCTTACCTTAAATGCTCAGATAGAGAATGTAATGTAACCATGTAGTTAGCATTTTACACAAGGCTTGATTTAGGAGAAATACGCATATGTAGCATGTCTTAGCTGAAATGGGAAGATATTAGCTAATGCAATTTAACCATGTCATTGTTTCTTTCCGCAAATGTCTTTTAGTTCAATGCAGATATGTAGCATGTCTTACCTTAAATGCTCAGATAGAGAATGTAATGTAAACATGTAGTTAGCATTTTACACAAGGCTTGATTTAGGAGAAATACGCATATGTAGCATGTCTTAGCTGAAATGGGAAGATATTAGCTAATGCAATTTAACCATGTCATTGTCTCTTTCCGCTTTTTTTTTTGTAGTTCAATGCAGATATGTAGCATGTCTTACCTTAAATGCTCAGATAGAGAATGTAATATAACCATGTAGTTAGCATTTTACACAAGGCTTGATTTAGGAGAAATACGCATATGTAGCATGTCTTAGCTGAAATGTGAAGATATTAGCTAATGCAATTTAACCATGTCATTGTCTCTTTCCGCAAATGTCTTTTAGTTCAATGCAGATATGTAGCATGTCTTACCTTAAATGCTCAGATAGAGAATGTAATGTAACCATGTAGTTAGCATTTTACACAATGCTTGATTTAGGAGAAATACGCATATGTAGCATGTCTTAGTTGAAATGTGAAGATATTAGCTAATGCAATTTAACCATGTCATTGTCTCTTTCCGCAAATGTCTTTTAGTTCAATGCAGATATGTAGCATGTCTTACCTTAAATGCTCAGATAGAGAATGTAATGTAACCATGTAGTTAGCATTTTACACAAGGCTTGATTTAGGAGAAATACGCATATGTAGCATGTCTTAGTTGAAATGTGAAGATATTAGCTAATGCAATTTAACCATGTCATTGTCTCTTTCCGCAAATGTCTTTTAGTTCAATGCAGATATGTAGCATGTCTTACCTTAAATGCTCAGATAGAGAATGTAATGTAACCATGTAGTTAGCATTTTACACAAGGCTTGATTTAGGAGAAATACGCATATGTAGCATGTCTTAGCTGAAATGTGAAGATATTAGCTAATGCAATTTAACCATGTCATTGTCTCTTTCCGCAAATGTCTTTTAGTTCAATGCAGATATGTAGCATGTCTTACCTTAAATGCTCAGATAGAGAATGTAATGTAACCATGTAGTTAGCATTTTACACAATGCTTGATTTAGGAGAAATACGCATATGTAGCATGTCTTAGTTGAAATGTGAAGATATTAGCTAATGCAATTTAACCATGTCATTGTCTCTTTCCGCAAATGTCTTTTAGTTCAATGCAGATATGTAGCATGTCTTACCTTAAATGCTCAGATAGAGAATGTAATGTAACCATGTAGTTAGCATTTTACACAAGGCTTGATTTAGGAGAAATACGCATATGTAGCATGTCTTAGTTGAAATGTGAAGATATTAGCTAATGCAATTTAACCATGTCATTGTCTCTTTCCGCAAATGTCTTTTAGTTCAATGCAGATATGTAGCATGTCTTACCTTAAATGCTCAGATAGAGAATGTAATGTAACCATGTAGTTAGCATTTTACACAAGGCTTGATTTAGGAGAAATACGCATATGTAGCATGTCTTAGCTGAAATGGGAAGATATTAGCTAATGCAATTTAACCATGTCATTGTCTCTTTCCGCAAATGTCTTTTAGTTCAATGCAGATATGTAGCATGTCTTACCTTAAATGCTCAGATAGAGAATGTAATGTAACCATGTAGTTAGCATTTTACACAAGGCTTGATTTAGGAGAAATACGCATATGCAGCATGTCTTAGCTGAAATGGGAAGATAGAGAATAATATTGAACTAGATATTTTAAAGTTAAAATAAACATTTGTTAATGGATTATCGTGTACAAAACTTTTTATTGTACTACAAATACTATTTTGAGGATTCTGTTTGAATTATGTTCTGTTCATAATTTATAGGTAATTCTGGGTACATGAGCCGGCCTTGGCTCATTACCCCCTTGCGTAGCCCGACTGATGTGTCTGAGGAGCCAGGGTGGTGGTTGAACGGATGTTCGGGCTCCTGAAGATGAGGTTCAGGTGCCTGGACAGGTCGGGAGGAGCCCTCCAGTACAACCCAAAGAAGGTGGCTAAGATCGTTGTAGCCTGTAGCGTCCTGCATAATATTGCACAGCGGGCTGGGATGCTGCAGGCCGTCCGGCTGGACAGAAACCTCCTCAGAGATGAGGAGGATGATCCTGTTCTAGAGGGGCCATTCCGGGACGAGGGGCTCAATGTCAGAGCAGACATCATCAACCGCAACTTTAGACGGTAAAGAATAGAAGTTAGACTGGAGTATTATCAATAGATGTGAACTGTAGGGAAATGACAAGTAGAGAATTGTGCAAACATGTTAGGATTGTTCATCAAATGCTAAAAATGTGTTTCATTTATTAATATAGGTGATGCTCTGGCCATTGGGTCCTGTAGCGAGTCTTTGCCACCTGGTTTTTAAAGAGGACATCAGCTGGTAAGTATAAATGTCTGGACTGTTGCTGGCATGAATTGTACACAAATACATCATATGGCATACATTTTCTAAACTAGTATTTAGTTTACACATTACTTAAAATGAAAATACTCAGAAAGGGATCCTCTAGCATGACTATGGTTCAATGTCACACATTAGAGGTTTGTTCTGCTCAATATGACTCATCTTCACACTTGATAGAACATAACACAAGATGCTACACAGTAAGCTAGTGACAGAAATTTCTTATGAAATGGTGGGTGGGAGAGGGCTAGAGAAATGATTCACACACTTGTAGTAATTTTGAATAAACCTTTTATGCCATTAGGGAGCTGACTTAATCTAAAGACTGAAAGGGAAGAATTAGAAGCCTGACAGTGAAGATTGCCCAGACTGACAGTGGAAAAAGCCAAGATTGAAATTGAAGTATACCAATGGGATCATGTCTGGCATTATCTTTCAAATCTGCTGACCTTGAAAACCATACAAAGACATGTTCACATGGTAAGTGCCAACTATTTAATAGAATAAGGCTGTTGAGGCATCCTATTGGAGACACTTAGATGATTTTAATTTTTTTAGATGGTATTTCACAGTCCTCTATTTTTGAAATGATGAATAAGACACCTATTGAAGATCAACTTTTTACCCCTGAATTGACTTTCAAAGACCATGCATTATCCAGGTTGGTGTACCAATGCATGCTAGTTAAGAATCACAGGAAGAATGTTGAATATTAGTAGCTTCCATACATTAGTCATATTTAGTTCTTAATTAGATATTTAGGGATCACAATCAGACACTTAGATGAATTTCTAATTTTTAGATGGGATTTCAGTCCTCTATTTTTGAAATGATGAATAAGACACCTATTGAAGATCAACTGTTTACCCCTGAATTGACTTTCAAAGACCATGCATTATCCAGGTTGGTGTACCAATGCATGCTAGTTAAGAATCACGGGAAGAATGTTGATTATTGGTAGCTTACATACATTAGTCATACATATTTCATCATTAGATATTTAGGGATCACAATCATAAAAAGGAATACATATTATAGTTGATATAGAGGTATTTGAATGGACATGAAATATGACATTTATGTTCAACATATATATTATTGAAATGTGATATACATTTTTATGTATAATTCGAAAATCAGATTTTTTTTTAATTTTATTTTATTACACAATATTTTTTTATTTTTTTTTTTAAATATAATTAATAAATATCTTTAAAAAATGTTGAAAAAAGTTAGAGCATAGACACAAGATGATTGTAAATGTATTTTATGAATCTTTGACTACGTGTGTATTAACTTTGTAAAAAAATTTTTTACATTTCAGATTGGCATCTGATGACTTCCAGGAATATTTTTTTATTTTTGGTTCAGAAACTATTAAATTTTAAAATGGTAATAATAAACATTTTAGTACTAAATACACTCTTTGGAACAGATTATAATAAATATCCATATAATCTGTCAATAAAAATCAATTTGACTCCCATGACTGGTAGTTGTCTATTTGACAAGCACATGCATAAGATCAAATAATGCATTAATTGTGGAAAATCCACTGATTCAGAGAATATTACATTAAACTAACTTTTTTAACATTCATTGGGGAGTGAGATCCATCAATGCTTTTCTTTTGAAATTCTTAGATGTTAAAATAATTTGGGATATGTAGTCAATTTCTCAAAAATTAATTTTTTTCACTTTTAAGAAGGGGAAGTGGTTCAATTACATTAAAGTGACAGTGTTGTTGAATGTAAAATTAATTTTATAAGATCTTGTATCTTCCTTAGGTATCTCAAAACATTATTTGCTAAATTATTTTAATTTTTACATTTATAAATGGTAGGTCATTTAACTTTATATTTTTCACAACCTAGTTATTGGATGGCAGGTTAATCGATTTGATTTTCTAGTGGAGTCATTTAACTATAGTTAATAATATTATGTAGTTTTTAAAATCTTACCTCTTGGGTTAGACATCACATATCTATATATAATTTTCATTCCCCTTTAGTTTATTTTTACAATGTTAAATCAACATTACAAATGTTTTGGTCCTTAAAGGGACATTCACAAAGTATATTTTGTATTGATTTTTAAATAATTGATAAAAGAATTTAAACATATTTAGAAAGTACTATAGAATTACATTCAGTCTTTAAATATACTTTGTAAAAAAAAAAAATCAATGCACATATCTTAGTCAATTACATAAGGTATCTATGTGCAACCAACAATCAGCATCAAAATAGCCTATGTAGATATGTATTTAATCCAAAAATATATATAATTACAATCTAATGATTGAATACCAAAACATATTAAGTTGTTCAAATATTATAATCTTATCCAAAATGCATACATAACATATAGCTTAATGTCCCTCTAAGATGAAGACTCCGAAATACCTCCTTTACAATATATATTTCAGTCAGTGTGTAAAACAATCCAGAAGTTAATCTAAATTTTAAATACTCATATGTTATACTAATTTATCAAAAGGAAGGTGCCTAGGTTTCTGATATTTCAAGCATTATTGTGAAATGTTTATTTAAAGGGACATGAACTAAAAATATACTTAAAGGGAGACAGTTAAAAAATTAATGATTTATACATTCTGAATGAGTATTCTATTTTAAGCAACTTTAAAAATTGTCTCATATTATGAATGCTCCTTGTGATGTTGCTATCATTACTTTAAAAATAAGGCATTAAATAGATAATTTATTAGCTTCAGTACTCTGAACTGAACTTGGTTTTTTGTGGTGGATTAATTTATCCAACAATCATCAAGGACAACCCAGGTTTTTTGAAACAATTGTCCGTAATCTCAAATATCATTATTGATTTGCAAAGAAAGATAACAAGATAATTGTTAACATTTGAGAATCAGATTAAATTATAACGTTGATTAACATTTCATGCTCAATCTGAATCACCAACGCTAAATTTGTTTGGACAGTGTCCCTTTAAGAGATTTAAAGAGTGTATTTACTTCTCTTCCTATCTTGACATACTTTGCTTGAAAAGCATATCGAGATAGGCTCAGTAGATGAAGATTGGTGGATGCACATAGATGCCTTATGTGATTGTCTCAACCATGTGCATTTAAATTTTTTCTGTTGAGGATATCTAAATACTAAGATAAATTGATTTACATTTTAAAGTCTAAACAATCTTCTATCTCTACAGATCATTTGATACAATTGTTTGTTTGTAATGTCTATTTAAAAATAAAGACGCCATTGCACAATAACATATATGAGCACTTCAGAGAAATACAAGCTCAAGGTTTATTTGCTAATAACAAACAAACCTGTAGTTTAACATTTATAAACAGATTATCCAAGTGAATGACCTTATAACCTGAATTTGAACATTCAGAAATATTGCGTGGGAAACGCATCTTGAAACACCAGATTAGCATCTTTAAACATTAAAGTCTAATGTCACGCAATAGCACACAATCAATGTGCATTATGAAATACATTTAATAGAGCAATATCAATACTTCACAATAAGTCAATAAATGGATTTTATGAACAATAAAGACATACAATATTAAATGTGTATTTGTATTAAAGAAACAGACCGTTATTAAACCGAGAAATGTCTACAACATTAAGAATGTGACAGTATTAGATGTTAAATAGAATTTAATCATTAATATTTAACGGATCACGGATATTAAATCTGCGTCACACATATCCGCATGACAGGCCCATGAGTTACAAATAAGTCTACATGAAAAATGAAGTTACAGCACCACCATGAGGTATGTGTAAGGAAGTTACTAAGATATGAAACATTAAGGAACGGCCAATCAGAGTTCATCACACAAACACAACTTGAGTCAGGATGGTCTCACAGACATTCTAACAATATTTCAAACTTTTATCCAATCAGATGTACAGATAACTTGTCCCATGGTGCATCTCATGTTTACTTCACCATATAAAAGTCCATTACACGTTGCCATCTTTGTCAGTTCTCTAATGCCTGCAGGCAGTTTATATTATTATTATAATATATTTCTTGGACAACCCAGCAGGCATGTCAGCTCCCAGGTTCACCAAGGAGGAGAGCGCTGCACTGGTCCACGCCGTCAAGGACTTTTATCCCCAGCTGTTTGGGAACAAGAGGAGGTTGACAGATGCGCCTGTTAAGAAGGCCCTCTGGGAGTCTATCACCAATGCGGTTAGATTGGTGTGTGACGTCCAGAGGACCCAGGATCAGATCATGAGGAGATTCGGAGATATGAGGTTGCGGTTAACCAAAAAAGTCAACCTCATAAGGGACTGGGTACAAGCCCGTAAAAGAGGTGGCAAAAGAGAGGCCCCGCGGAAACTGTACCTACTCCCTTATGAGGTGACTTTATGCGAGCTCCTCAATCTCCGGGTCCCCAAAAGATTCAGATCCTCGCCATCCTCGGCCTCCTCTTCTTCCCTCCCAGCTGTGGGATCTGAAAGTCCTGACGCGGGGGCCAGGGCAGCTGCTTCTCCGTCCGGTGGCCTGGGAGGAGATGGAGAATCTGAACCAGGTAATTATCCAACTTCATATAATATATTTTTTTTTTTTAATCAATAAATGTGTATATAGTCAGATACTAAACCTATACAGATCTCACAACATACACTACATATGATGTTTAGATATCTGATTTTAGATTAGTGACACATGAAATAGGAATGATGTGTCTTGCGCTCTACAGAATATGCGTCACAGAGCGAAAATGGAATTGCGCATACACGTTAACATGGCTTTGCTGTAAGTGGCATTGCTTTATACATGTTGGTCAAATGACGGATGCGTAATTCCGCTTTGAATCATTGCGCAATGATCGCGAAAATGGAATTGCGCATACACGTTAACATGGCTTTGCTGTAAGTGGCATTGCTTTATACATGTTGGTCAAATGACGGATGCGTAATTCCGCTTTGAATCATTGCGCAATGATCGCGAAAATGGAATTGCGCATACACGTTAACATGGCTTTGCTGTAAGTGGCATTGCTTTATACATGTTGGTCAAAATGAAATGTGAATTATTATATATGTGAAGAATACAATATTCTTATTTTCAATATTATACATAATAAAAAAAGAAGAATCCAAATAAATTATAACATATGCACATCAATTGATGAGAATGAAATAACACCAAAAAATAATTAAAGCTACAGTAAACAACACAACTGATTGAAAATAAGAGTACAGGATATATTTATCATGAATTGAATTGAGGAAACAATTAACTCATGGGACTACCAAAGGATTAATAGTTTTAAATTGATTTGCTAATAATGTAAAGATTTTAAACATGGCATGATTTGTATTAATGATATGCAATCCTCATTTAATATATTACAGATATGGATGTTGCTGCTGGATCCTTAAGGCAGGGCTTGTCACAGTATGGTATGTCTCATTTTAATTGACATTTGTCTTAGAAACATGGACAGAACATTACATACTAAATCCACATTGTTCAATATTTATATGTAATGTCCCTTTAATAGATGAAAATTAAATAATTCTTCGGATATCCTTAAATAACATATTAGATTTGAATTGCATGCTCAATCCCATTCATTACATCAACATATGGAGTAGAGAATTCATTAACACCAACATTGTCAAATCAATATAATTTTATATTAAAGGGATACTGATCTACAATTATTAATGTTGTCATTCAGATAGAGTATGCAATATTAATAAACATTTAAATATAATACTATCATCATATGTGAAATATTCTATTGCTAAATGTATTTTAAAATCAAGAATGTACGTTTATCTGCATCTCAATTTTGGTTGAACAACTTGGGTTTTTATTGATGATTGGTGGATACCTTCAACAAACAATATTTATTGAATACAATATTGCTTATCTGCCTTTAAGATTAAAATGTAGCAACATTCAAATTATAATAGGAGTCAATGTTAAATCATTTTGAACAGTTTGAACAGAGAAATCAATGATTTAAATTAATCATGTCAGTGTCCCTTTAATAAACAATAGATTCATTCATCTTTACATTCTTTGGATTAAACAATATTGATATATAATTCACATATTCACTGTTGGAGTTACTTTATAGATATCAGCATACTCTAACAGCACCATGAATGCATATTTGTACTAATCAATTTGGTTTTGTATTGTGATAAATATGTGTTGTGTCCTAAACAAGATTACTGTACATTGCACAAATGGCTCGATGTGCCACATGTGTTTGTTTAGATTTGTCAACAGCTGATCTTCAAAATGTGGTTTGTGTGTATTCTTTTAAGAACATTGATCAATGGGTATATTTAGATATGCAATAGCATCGTATGAGATGAGTTTGATGTCTAATATAGTCTGAAATTAAACATATGTTCAATACATCATTTTTAACAGAATCCCCTTGATTCAATCAAGCATTTTCTGGTTTAATGACTGCTCTATTCTTCACATTTTCAAGTTGATTAATCTTAAAATTCGATACAGATGTGATTTAGTGATATCCCAAATGTGTTTCCTAATATATATCTATATCATTCATAGAGAGAGTTGGTGTGGTGAGCCCACAGGAATCCAGCAGTGACATAGAGCCGCCTTTGCGGTCTCCTGGTAAGTCCATTGACTCATTTATATGTCATTGAAGGTGTATTGGTAATCAATATTATGAGCATGATTCTGATGAAGCATAACATTTGAAACAAACATATAATTTTCTCTTCTGATTATATATTAATTTTCTTTTAATATTGAAAGATTAATAATTAAAACTTTATTAGTCTACACATTTGTTATTCAGAAGATGTATAGCATATGTTTGTTTCCATGTTCATTTTTGACAACAGTCATCAAGTGATACACACATGAGAAATCTTAAATGTTCTATGTACTATGCTTTTATGATTTTTAAATTAATACAAACAATACATCGAAAATATGAATCATTGAGAATAACAAATCTAATGTAATTTGTATGCTCCATCAAAATGATGTAAATCATAACTTTGGGTGTGTATATCTTTAATGCAACATTGATGTGTGTCTTTGAACAACAGTAACATATGTTATAATATCTGTTCTTAACGTGTACACAACATGTTATGTTTTACAGAGATTGATTTAACATATGTGACGGAGGAGGAAGAGGCTGCCTTGGAGTCTAATGGTATGTGAAATATATCTATCATGTTTCCAACATGTTGCTTTATTTGAAATCATTTCATTGAAGACATTCAAAATCTACAGCTTTTGCACTTTAAAAAGGAATATTATTTGTCTGTTTTTTTTTTAAATGTATAATTCATGCCATCATTATGTCACATGCATATTCCAGGCCAAAACACAATAATAATGTTATAATTGTACAGACAGTTATTGATATTCATCTGAGTGCCTATATGTATACCATATCCTCATTTCATAATTGTTTACAAATTCAAACACACTTCTAAGTATATAGAAAACATAATCAATTTGAAATGCGTTGATTTGATTTCATTATGTATGAGATGTTAATATATATTTATTAAATTTTCAGATGGATCCACCACTTCTGGTCATCTGGTTTCCGCCCCTGCCCAGTCCCCTGACCAGTCACAGACCCCTGCCCATGCCCAGACCCCTGCCCAGACCCCTGCCCATGCCCAGACCCCTGCCCATGCCCAGACCCAGACCCCTGCCCATGCCCAGACCACTGCCCATGCCCAGACTCCTGCCCATGCCCAGACCCCTGCCGGCCCTTCCCATTTATAATTTCCTGCCCCTCCCAAAAAACGCCCCTACAACCCCCTTCGCCGCTCTCCCCGTATTATGGCCCGTACAGCTGCCCAGACCCCAACTCCCCACTCCCCAGCTGTACGGCCTACCCCGGAGCATCAGCTCATCCCTCCCCAAGCCAATCCCATCCCTCCCCAAGCCAATCCCATCCCTCCCCCCTGTCTCAACCTTCATTGTCCTGAGTGTCGGATTGTCCTTCCCAGGCACAGCTGTAAGTATCATTCAAAATCAACATTATAAGATACTTAAAGGTATACTGAAGGAAAATATTTTCTATTGTGATTCAAATAGAGCATGCAATGTTAATCAAATTTATAATTTACTACTCTTATGAATTATTCTTCATTCTCTTGATATCTTTATTGAAACAAAGAAATGCCTATAATTATTTTAAAAAATAAAATAATTGTGGACATCACTTCTTTATTGTTGGATGAATGTATCCATCAACCAGCAGGGACAAACAAAGTTGATAAACAAATATAGCCTGCCCTAAAAACCGACATTCTTGCATTCAAAATCTAGCTATAGAATTCAAACATTTAAAGAATATGTGTAATTTTTAAATATTTGTAATGTCATGCTCTATCTGAATCAGTCAATTAAATATTTAGGTTCAGTGTCCCTTTAATTGGATATCACTACATATACCAATCACCACTACTTAGATCCAACAATTAATGTACAAATGTTTATACATTATCTCTTGTCTAACCCAGTGGGAATGTAATTTCTTCGGGTTGCTATGTTTACACAGCTTGTCCTCAATGCCAAAATGTTTAAGGATAGGTGTGCCTACCACAGTATAATTAAAATATTTAAATTGCTAATGTAAGTACAATGTAAATCCTTTAACAAGATTTTATACACTCAAGCTGTATAAGTGGATCATCTAAAACCAATTAAAGGGGACAACATGTTTGAGTAAACTGTCCCTTTAATGATTTCGGTCTGTCTGAATAACATAATTCATGTGTAAAGAATAAATTTAAACTAATTGATGTAAAGAATGATTTGTCTTTATGATGACAATGTATCTTTTCTATTTTTTTCGTCTGTTGTGTAATTATCATTAATATTTAATTTATTCTTTATTTTAGGCTGTGACTCAGCATGGCTCATGCTAGACGGTATAGCAAGAGTAGAGCAGGCCATGTTGAGGAACGCAGCTGTCCTGAGAGGGATGAACGACACCATGCAGGCCCAGCTCCGGGTTCAGGACTTGACTCTGCGTGAAATTATGCGATTAAGTTCAAGGCCTGAATCTGGAGCTGGACATGCACAGGACGATGAAGAGGATGACCAGTAAGTGGAGGATCTGGAGATGCTCCAAGGTGGCAGATAAGAATCCTCCGTCCACATGTTGATGTTTTTTTTATTGTTGCCATTTGGCCTTTTTAAAAGTTTATTGTTGTGCCTGTTGCACTCTTTTACCTTGTCATATGTCTCCAATGGGGCTATGGTGGCCCTTGGCAACTCTCTTCATGGACTGTGATGCACTGTGTTACCTTGTCATATGTCTCCAATGGGGCTATGGTGGCCCTTGGCAACTCTCTTCATGGACTGTGATGCACTCTTTTACCTTGTCATATGTCTCCAATGGGGCTATGGTGGCCCTTGGAAACTCTCTTCATGGACTGTGATGCACTGTGTTACCTTGTCATATGTCTCCAATGGGGCTATGGTGGCCCTTGGCAACTCTCTTCATGGACTGTGATGCACTGTGTTACCTTGTCATATGTCTCCAATGGGGCTATGGTGGCCCTTGGCAACTCTCTTAATGGACTGTGATGCACTGTGTTACCTTGTCATATGTCTCCAATGGGGCTATGGTGGCCCTTGGCAACTCTCTTCATGGACTGTGATGCACTCTTTTACCTTGTCATATGTCTCCAATGGGGCTATGGTGGCCCTTGGCAACTCTCTTCATGGATTGTGATGCACTGTGTTACCTTGTCATATGTCTCCAATGGGGCTATGGTGGCCCTTGGCAACTCTCTTCATGGACTGTGATGCACTCTGTTACCTTGTCATATGGCTCAAATATTCCTTATTTTTACAAGATTATTTCTAAACGTTGTTGATGTTTTCTTACATACTAATAAAAGACATGTAATTGCACGATTCTTTGTCCTTATTCTTCATGTTATTTTTTTAAAGCTCTCGTTTATCTTGTTGATCCTTAAAGGGACCTACCAAAAATATTTTTTTATAAAAAATCATATATGTAAGACAATTGTAAATGACTTTAAGATTAACATCTCCAATGTAATCTTATTATTTGTCTTTATATATTTTTCTCTTAGCTTTATCATTGCATGATTATGATTAGCATAGTAATTTTTTTATATATGTATATATAGATTGTTATTTGTGTATATATGTATATTTCAATTTTCACATCCATGTGTGTATTTAGAAACTCTGCATGAATTGAAGCACCTTTAACAAATGATCTGAGGATTGATACAATGATATAATCCCTGTAAAGTGTTCATTTTATTGAAATAGTATTGTCTATGTGTATCCTCTTTTTAAAAACAAAATAATGTCCCTTTAAGGGATGGTGAGCACAATTGTTAATGAATGTATTTCCATTTCTAAAGCGTTTTTTGTCCTTTTTACATGAACAAGGACATATAATCTTATTAATAAACAATCTTATTGTAATGTTGACAGCACATGTATTTCATTTTCTATTCTATCTTATTGTAAAAGTGTAACCAAATAAATCTCTGTGTGTAATGCAAATATTTTAGATGATGAATATTTTTGGAAAAATATGTTAACAAAATAATTATGCTCCCATATATGGCTATAGGTAGGCTGACCATATTTAAACTAGAATAAATGACACGTTTAATCAATCCATGTATCATTATTGTTATTCCAAAACAATCAAAACATATCTTAAAACATCAATGGCATATGTATTTCTCATGTGTATCTTTTAAATGTTAAAGATATACACCATAGCTATAGTTCAAGGGACAGTCAAGTCCGAAAAGATGATTCATGATTTGGTGACATTCCTAGATAGCAATCTAGACACATACTAGTTCCTAAAATATAAATACGTTTTTTAGTGATATGCCAAGCTGTCAACTGAGTCCTTGTATTGGCTGCAGTTTTTCAGCTATCTCGGATGCGCCATGTTGCTTAAAATGTCACCTGCCAGGCTGTCCAATGATTCCTTGTATTGACTGTCGTTCTTACGTGATCAAGAATGTGCCTTTTATTGGATGGCGTTTTGACGCGATCAAGGATGCGCCTTTTTTTTGGGCGTTCTTACGTGATCAAGAATGTGCCTTTTATTGGATGGCGTTCTTACGTGATCAAGGAAGCGCCATTTTTAAAAACCTTGCGAATATGTATTATTTGCATCATGTTACATTGTTGACCCGTAGCTGATAAAGACCACCACATTCTCTTTTGCTGGATGTCTGGTTGAATAAACGAACGAAAGCAAAATGTTTTCATGCATATGATATTTCGAGGCAAGTGCAAATCTCTATAGTCCATGTTGTTTAATATGTTTGTCAACAATATGTTCCTTTTTCATAAAAATGACTGTTGTTTTTAATGTTAAAGATATCTGATTAATAAATATGCGCTATTGTGTTAGAATAAAGTAATCAATATGCATTTAGCTTTATCATATGCTAAATATATGATGCCGACTTCTTCTAAATGTAATTTCGTTGTATATTTTATTAACGGTTCATTAGACACTCACATTATAAATCAAAACTTTTTATTTTGTCTCTAGTTAGATAGTCCATTGTTTAACAAATACACGTTTCATTTTGCTTCTGTTCAAAGAAAATGTAATTAATTTTCAGACTCCTCGCCCAGCCTCTGAATTTCATGTGAGTACCATCTCCAGCTTTCTCCTGTTTGTGTAAAGGGTCTTTTCATATGTTAATGATGGGGTATTGTCTTGTTTTACGGTTGTAATGGGGGTTCATCTATATTTTCAATAGAGCTAACCCGATTTTCTTTGAAAGTGTTTGAAGCTTTGTAATATTGATATCAGTATATGTTAATCTTGTTGTTTGTAGTAGTGTCTATTACATACAGTTCTGTTAAAAATATAGTATACTGTCCCTTTAATGCAAATGTTGATTTTTGTATCATGTATGAGTTCCACATTGTTTAATCTTCAAATATATTATTGTTAGCATAAAAGGACTTTAAACCATATTCATTGTTCAAACAAATGTCTTTCTAAAAAAAAATTAACACAATAATGTCTCTTTAAGAAAATATACTTTATTTAACACGTCAATATAAATCTGATTTCAATATTTAATTTTTGACCAAGTACATGTAGATATACCAACAAGCTTCAAATATGTGTTAGCATATGTAATTTTGTTAAAGGGACAGTTTAGAAAACAAATAATGTTTTGCATTATTCTAAAAGTCAATTTTGTAATATCAATGATATCAAAGGTTTCTCACCAATTAATCATTTGTCTTTGTTTATTTAAATTTGCTATCTAAACCTATGAGGTTGGTGTGCTCATTTCTTCGAGCTTGAAGAGTGCATGTAATCATTATACAATTTGACCACTAGAGGGCATTTGGATAGCATTTGTATATGTAAAACCTTGTGCTCATACAGCATATTATTTACCATGTATTGATCATTGATATCTAAAAGGTTGTTATGTCAGAACAACAAATAAGTGGTCATTTTTCCTAGTCATAGATACAAGGGTAAGCACATAAGTCACACGTATTTCTCCATGTTTTGTTGTTTCCAACTTGATAATGCGTAATACAGTGTTTTCTTTGTAATCAATAATTTTCTGACTGTCCCTTTAAGCTGTGTTATTGGCATTCAAACAGTAATATGCCATCATGGATAATTGTAATGGTAATTTTGTTTGCGATTCGGGAAACAGTTTGGACATCACATCACAGAAACCAATCAATATCATGAACAAGGATAGGTATGTGATGATGTGGTTTTCACACACTTATAACCCACACTCTGCAAACAATCTTCCTCCATGGACCCGGTCCCATAGAAGTAGATTATATACAGAGTGTGGTCCACAAGTGTATGAAAACCACATCATCACATACCTATCCATTACACATTAAATAAAAAAAACATTAAAGATGAAAATAAATACTTACTTCCTCTTCCTTCCCCTCTTCCCATGGGGCTGAGGCTCTGGGAGGGGCAACTGCCGACTCCGAAAAGTTCTCCTTGGAGATGTTGTGGGAAGAGTGGAAGGAAGAGTACTGGGACGACCAAGGTGAGGAGGAGAAGATGGCTGAGGAGGAGAAGATGGCTGAGGAGGAGAAGATGGCTGAGGAGGAGAAGCTGGCTGAAGAGGAGGAGATGGCTGAAGAGGATGAGATGGCTGAAGAGGAGTAGATGGCCCGGCAGGAGTAGATGGCCCGGCAGGAGTAGATGGGCCGGCAGGAGTAGATGGGCCGGCAGGAGGAGATGGCCCAGCAGCAGGAGGCCCAGCAGCAAGAGGCCCAGCAGCAGGAGGCCCAGCAGAAGGAGGCGGACCAGGAGGTAGACCAGCATTGAACAAAAAATTGAACATCTCTTGGTGCAGATTAAAGATTCTGTTTTGGCCTTGTTCGATTCTATTGAGTATGTTTATTATTTGGTTTTGTCCTTCAATTATTTGATTTTGTCCATCAAGAATTCGAGTGCGGCCTTCGATATTTTGTATCCGGGAGTTACACATCTGGTCTATGTAGTCCAGTAGAACCCGCACCTCCGCTATTTCCTCTTGTTGTGCTTGGCGGGGTACCCGTGCATGGGGGGGGTGCCCGTGCACGGCGGGGTGCGGGTCCTTGAGGGTCCTCTGGTTCCGCGGGCTCCTCCTCTGCTTCCGGGGCCTCTTCATCAGCTTCCTTGCGCTCTTCGTCACGGGGGGCCTCTTCCCTCCGAAGTGGAAATTCCTCCCCACCACTCTCATCCCGGGGAGATAGATGAGGCTGTGTTTCTTGTGCTGCCTCCTCCCCAGACTCTGTATATTAAAAAAAAAAATGTATATATTAGCATATTTGCAAATCAAGCTTTAAATGACTTAGCTTACGATACAATTACAAATGCAGAATCATTAATCCACTTTGAAATCTAACAAACAATCAATACGATTTCCGCTTTTTCAAAACCGTGTTTGTGATATCTCTGGTCAATCTGAATGTTTTCGCGTTTGTTTTCAGTCTGTTTAAATGCACACCTAACCTATAGCCTAGATACTGATGTAACCGCAAAGTAATTGAATGCGTGTAAACAACGTTATAGCATTAATCTGATCCTTAAAGGGACATGAAACCCAATGTTTTATCTTTCATGATTTAGAAGCATACATTTATTATCAACTTTCTAATGTACTTTTCTTATCTAATTAGCTTCATTCTCTGGATATTCTTTGCTGAAAAGCATATCTAAATATGCTTATAAGATGCTGATTGTTTGCTGAATATAGCTGCCTCCTGTGATTGTTTCACCGTGTGCATGGCTATTTCTTCATTAAAATATATCTCAAGAATGATTCAAATTAGGTAATATAAGTACATTTGAATGTTTTGTCAAATTGTATTCGCTACCTCAATCATGAAAGTAAAGGTTTGCGTATAGTGTCCCTTGAAATACATTCGTATGTGAATTTATTGTTCAATGAGCTTACCGTCAGATGAGAGTGGCAGGTTCCCGGTATCAATTCCTCCGATACCGACTATTTCCACCTCGGAGATGCTGGGCCGCAACATTTCCTCCCATCGGCAGTACTCTATTTCCAGGGCAGGTCCGCCACCGGTTCCTGCGGCATCTCGGGCCTCCAGGCTTAACTTTTTCTTGAGATCCATCTTACAGTCCCGGTAGCGATGTTTTATCGAATCAAGATCTCTGTTCCGGCCACCCACTGCATTGACTGCATTTCTTATCTCATTCCAGAGCCTCCTCTTGTCAGTCGGGGTAGTCTTCTGGTGCTGCAGCCTCCTATACCTGGCCATATAGGCCTCTATGAGGTCCTCCTTCTCCTCCATCGAAAACCTCGCCTCCCTAGTCTCCTTGGCCTTCCCCTGTGACGATGCCCTCTGTTTCCCGGACTGTGAAGCCCTACTCTGTCCGTCACTGGGCCCAGCCACTTGTTTATCTTGAACCAAGTGGCTGGGTCCACCCACCGCTTCCACCCCCGCTTCCTGCCCCCCTTCCTGCCCTGTTCCTCTCCCCCTCCCTCTCCTCCCCCCTCTACCTCTCCCCTGCCTGGCCTCCATCTGTTCCCTAAACTAAACCCCAAATAATCAAACAAAAAGTGAGTGTGATGAAAGGAAAGGGGGTCAAAATAAAGAACTAAAAAGACAAAAAAAGTGCTGAAAGTGTGAGAGGGATGTAAAAAAACAAAGAGGGTAAGGAGTATTTAAATAAACCAAAAGAAGAAGAAGACTAAAAGGAGGATATGTAAACTAAATGTAACTAGGGGATGGGTATGGGATGGGTATGGGGTATGGGATAAGAGTAAATGGGATGAAAGGGAATGGGACTACAGGGAATGGGGTATGGAGTGTAGTATGGGGGGTAGGGGGTATGGAGTGTATGTAGTGTTATTGATAAGTGTATGTATGTATTGAATGTGTTTTCGTGTAAATGTGTTACGTGTACAGAAAAATCACTCGCTCGCTAACTCACACTACTACTAATTCTCACTAACACACTACTACTAATTCTCACTAACAAACACTCCCACTAACTCTCACTAACTACCAGTAACTTACGCTCCAACTAACAACTCTCACTAACAACTCCCACTCCCACTAACTCACTCACGCTCCCACTAACAGACTCTCTCCCACTCCCACTAACTCACTCACGATAACACTAACAACTGACTCTCTCACGCTAACACTAACTCACTCACAATAAAGCACCAACTCTCTAATCTTAAACCTCCAATCTCCAAAGACCCACCAGCAACACAGTCAAAGAAGCCCTGCTTGTGTGGTGCTTATATACCCTGTGTAAATGTTTAATGATGTACCAATTTCCGTTGTAAATTGTGTTCAGGTGTGCTTTATTAGCAATTAATATTAGTGCAATGTGTATTAGTTGTGTGAATTTGCGCATGCTCATTTGGAGTTAGTATTTGTGGAATGTGTAGAATGCGATGATGTCATAGTGGTCGTTTTCTCTAACATTGTCCAATAGTATTCTTTTTAAATGTGAATTTGCGATGGTGTGTTATTAGTGAAGTGTTGTATATGTATGTTTGTCCTAATATATAGTTATATTGAATGCGATTATTTTTCTAGTGTATGTATATATTTTTTATTCCTTGTTGTTATTTTGCAAATTTCCGCATCTTAAAGTATATGCGTATTCCCCGTATTAAATTTTATTTCAAATCCCCCCGCTTGTGAATGTGTAATGGTTGTGTGCTTTGTTGATTGATTGTTGTTGTGACATTTGCGGCGTGTTATTGTTGTGCATGATGTGGTATGCGTCATATGACCGAGCTGTGCGTATTCTCGCGAGATCGAGTGTTAGGTGAAAAAAGCTATTTTTTTGCTTTCCCATTGATCTCTATGGGAGACTGTCTTACGCGGGCAGTATTACGCGTGTGACATACACGCGTTAGGAGCATCGTTAGATGGTCTGTTTTGAACTCTAAATACCGGAGTCAAACAATGACGTGCGTTAGACATAAAACACGCGTGGCGTTAGCAACCCATCTACCGCCGAACTCCAAATCTAGCCGTATGATAGCTACAATATAATTATTATTTATATTGTAGCTATATTAGGGTTTATTTTAAAGGTAAGTATTTAGTTTTAAATAGGATTAATTTAGTTAATAAGAGTTATAATATTTAGATGTATTTAATTAATATTTAAGTTAGGGGGTGTTAGGGTTAGACTTAGGTTTAGGGGTTAATAATTTTATTATAGTGGCGGCCATGTAGGGGGGGGCAGGATAGGGGTTAATAAATTTATTATAGTGGTGGCAGTGTAGGGGGGCAGGATAGGGGTTAATAGGTATTATGTAGGTGGCGGCGGGGTCCAGGAGCGGCGGTTTAGGGGTTAACATATTTATTGTAGTGGCTGCGGGGCCCGGGAGCGGCGGTTTGGGGGTTAACATATTTATTATAGTGGCGGCGGGTCCGGGAGCAGCGGTTTAGGGGTTAATCAGTTTATTAGAGTGGTGGTGGGCTCCGGTAGCGGCGGTTTAGGGGGTAATACATTTATTTAGTTGCGGAGGTGTAGGGGGGGCAGATTAGGGATGTTTAGACTCGGGGTACGTGTTAAGGTGTTAGGTGTAGACAGTTCCCATAGGAATTAATGGGATGTCGGGCAGCAGCGAACATGAACTTTCGCTATGGTCAGACTCCCATTGATTCCTATGAGATCCGCCACCTCCAGGGCGGTGGATTGAAAACCAGGTACGCTGGGCGGGAAAAGTGCAAAGCGTATCTGCTAGTTTTTTTATAACTAGCAAAAGTAGTCAGATTGTGCCGAACTTGTGTTCGGAACATCTGGAGTGATGTAAGAATCGATCTGTGTCTGGCGGATGGAAGCTTACGTCACTAAATTCTACTTTTGCTGGGCAGCAGGGCTTGATAACTAAGGCGAATCAGCCTCGCCACAAATACGCTGCGGAATTCAAGCATATTTGAGGTATTTGAGGTTGACGGCTTGATAATTAGGGGCCCATATCTTCAGAAAGATATAAATAAACTAGAAGCTGTCCAATGGAGGGCTACTAAAATGGTACATGGTCTAAAAGATAAAACGTACAAAGATAGAGTCTATGATCTAAATATGTATAGTTTAGAGGATAGAAGGGAAAGAGGTGACATGATAGAAACCTTCAAATATATGAAGGGACTTAATAAAATAGAAGCTGAAAGCATCTTTCCCAAAAAAATAAATGCCAAAACAAGGGGTCACAATCAAAAGTTAGAGGGTAGCAGATTCAGGAGAAATTTAAGTAAGCATTGCTTTACAGAAAGGGTGATGGAGTCATGGAATGAACTTCCATTTGAGGTGGTAAACACAAAGACTGTAAAGGAATTTAAAAATGCCTGGGACATAAGGCTATCCTAAGGAAAAAGTAGCATGTAATATGGGTAGACTTGATGGGCCTTTTTGGTTCTTATCTACCGTCAAATTCTATGTTTCTATTGGAGTGGAGGCGAAGCGGTGGCCGCATCTGTGGCTGAGCTGCTTGACTGAGCCTCATAAATCTGATTATTGCATGTGGCGGCCCAATTAGGCCCTGTGCAGCTGCTGGCCCACCGGGATTTTTCCCGGTATCCTGGTGGCCCAATCCGGCCCTGGAAACACTGCCAGAAGTGCAATATATTCCAAGCACTGTCTTGAAAGTTAGGTAAATATTTTCAGTCACATTTGTGTTATCACCTTTTAAGTCGCAAGATTTTCCAGTGTGAGACATGTAGTGTAGGTTTAGTAAAAGTAAAGTTACACAGACATTATTTAAAGTGTTCCTACACATAAACCTCTCTTTCTTTCAGTGAATGCACTGTGTGTGCTATGTAGAAACACTTCAAATACAGCCCCCCCCTGCTGAGAGTGCCGACAAGTGGCGATGTGGCAGACTTTTGCTGAAGACTTTTTATTTCCTATGGGAGACACATCATTACTCTTCAGCACTTGGTGGTTCAGCCCCCTTTTTTGGAATATATCAACAGACTGATAGACTGTGAGCCTGGCAAACCGAAGCTGGCAGTTGCTCATGAGTCTGTCGATGCTTTGAATATTGGTGCCTTAGGGGCTTATTGTTGTCAGCATTTATCATTGCACAAGCAGTTCTGGTGACTTTAGACTGATGCAGACTTTAGATCATTGCTTCATAACTGTTGTTTCTTGCGAGGCTGAAGGCTCACGCGGAAACAGGGGCATCAAGCTCCAGTCGGAGCTTGATAATTTGGCCCCTATGTCTGAATTACAAATGAGTAGTAGATTTCTGACAAATTGCATATACCTACATACTGTGAATTCTTGCACATACTCAGAAGGTGCTGGTACCTAAGAAGTGTGCATAAAAAGTCTGTGAACATTTTGATAATGAAAGTGAATTGGAAAGTTGTGTTCTCTATCTGAATTTAATTTTGACTTTATTGTCTTTTAAATCATACACTATACAAAATAAATGGCAAGATTACGAGTTTTGTGTTATGAGTGGTGCGGTGCTAACTTGCACATTATTGTCACCGGTCACCTCCCTACAGCGCTGCTATTACAGGTTTACAAAAACCCGATGTTAGCAGTCAAGAAGTGAGCGTAGAGCAAAATTGAGCTCCATGCCACACTCCAATACCAGTGCTGTGGTGAGCTGCGGTAAACTGGTTTTACGTGCTTGTGCACGATTTCCCCATAGATAACAATGGGAGAGCTGGCTGAAAAAAGCCTAACACCTTCAATAAAGGAGCGTAAAGCTCCGTAATGCAGTCCCATTGATTCCTATGGGGAAAGAAAATGTATGTTTACACCTAACACCCTAACATGAACCCCGAGTCTAAACACCCCTAATCTGCCACCCCCAACATCGAAGACACCTACATTATACTTATTAACCCCTAATCTGCTGCCCCAGATATCGCCAACACCTACATTATACTTTTTAACCAATAATCTGCCACCCCCGACATCGCCGCCACCTACATTATATTTAATAACCCCTAATCTGCTGCCCCCAACATCGCCGACACCTACATTATACTTATTAACCCCTAATCTGCTGCCACCGACATCGCTGACACCTACATTATAGTTTTTAACCCCTAATCTGCCACCCCCGACATAGCCTACCACCTATATTATATTTAATAACCCCTAATCTGCTGCCCCCAACATCGCTGACACCTACATTATACATATTAACCCCTAATCTGCTGCCCCCAACATCACCGACACCTACATAATGTTATTAGCCCCTAATCTCCCACCACTAATGTTGCTGCAATTTACCTACACTTTAATTAACCTCTAATCTGCCGCCCCCAACGTCGCCACCACTATACTAAATTTATTAACCCCTAAACCTAACCCTAGGTCTAACCCTAACACCCACTAACTTTAAAGCAATTAAAATAAATCTAAATAAAACCTACTATTAATAACTAACTAATTCCTATTTAAAACTAAATACTTACCTGTAAAATAAACCCTAAACTAGTTGCAATATAACTAATAGTTACATTGTAGCTATCTTAGGGTTTATTTTTATTTCACAGACAAGTTTGTATTTATTTTAACTAGGTAGACTAGTTAGTAAATAATTATTAACTATTTACTAATTACCTAGCTAAAATAAATACAAATTTACCTGTAAAATAAAACCTAACCTGTCTTACACTAACACCTAACCTTACAATACAATTAAATAAATTACATAAATTTAATACAATTAACTATATTACAAAAAAACAACACTAAATTACACAAAATAAAAAAAGAATTACACCTAATCTAATAGCCCTATCAAAATAAAAAAGCCCCCCCAAAATAAAAAAAAACCCTAGCCTAAACTGAACTACCAATAGCCAATAAAAGGGCCTTTTGCGGGGCATTGCCCCAAAGAGATCAGATCTTTTTTACCTGTAAAAAAAATACAAACAGTTTTTGAAGACCCGACATCCATCCTCAACGAAGCCAACAGAAGTCCTCAACGAAGTGGCAGAAGTCTTCATCCAAGTGGAAGAGGAAGTCCCATTGAAAAATGACTTTTTAAAAGCTGCGGTAGTTACGTTGCGTTATGGCCAAAAAAGTGTGCGGTGCCCCTAAACCTGCAAGACTCGTAATACCAGCGGTAGTGAAAAAAGAGCCTTAACGCTGCTTTTTCACTCATTCACTCTAGACGAAAATCATATAAGTCATGTGCAACCTAAAGTTCCTCAAAAAAATGTTTGTTTGAATCCTACATCTTCTCATGGCCTAATTATTTTGGCTGTTAAATAAGAGACATTTTCTATTAAGCAAATAAAAAAAATCCTATAACATTTTTAACTGAGAGTCGGGTGAACTGTGCATAATGATTTTTTATCACAGCATTGATCAGCATTGCAAAGATAACAACAAGTTATAATGAATCATTTTTGTATTTTTAATTTCTGTTTAAATTTTGATACAATTCACCACATATCACATACAAAGAAATGCAAATTAATTATGCAATCGTAGGGTTAGTGAGTTATTAAATAAATTATTTATAACCATGTAAGCATTGCTTTAAATCATTTTTTTGTTTATTTACCATTATTGCTATAGGAGATGGTATAAATGTTTTACCATTCCTTGTATTCCAGGCTTAGGGGTCGGCATTTATCATTTAACTTGCATTTATCATTCTTGCAAACTGCTGGTGCAATACCGCCCACTGCAGATTCGCAGCCAATCAGCCGCTAGCAGGGGGTGTCAATCAACCCGATCGTATTCGATCGGGCTGATTGCTGTCTGCCACCTCAGAGGTGGTGCACTAGTTAAGAAACAGGGGTCTTAGGACCGCTGCTTCTTAACTTCCGCTTCAGGCGGAACTGAAGTGGAGTGGGTCAGAAGCAGCATCCGTTGCTTCAAAAATTGACCCCTTATAGTAGCTATGGGTTGGACCTTGTATTAGACTCATGTACATATAGTTTAATGGAATGTAAAATAATTTCATTTTAAAACTATTGAATGTCATATAAACGACAATTTAAAAATAAATTAATTAATTAATAAAATAGCACACTGACCTCAAGAGAGGGCTACAAACGATTAAACGCTCTTTCTGGAAGCTAAGGTATTACTGATATTTATAAAAAATATGTTTTCCAGTAACTTATAAAATATTGAAAATACATTTGTGCAGAGATTTATTCATATTTTAATTAAGGTATGAAAATAATAATAAAAAAATTATAATAAAATGCAATAAACTTTCATTTTTAAATTGCTTTTTCTTTGCAGAAATAAAACAAGTACCATGAACCAGCGGAGCTGTGTGAAAGTAAAGATGATATAAAAATAGAAGAATAAAGCTAAATAGGTTACTATTCTCCATCATATAATCATAGTAATATCTACTAGAGCTAGAGAAACAAACATCTAAACCGAATAAAATAAAATAAAATATATAGGCAAAATAAGTTCCAAAAAGTTTGTTGAGAGTCGGATATTCTATAATGAAACAGTCTTTGAATTGAATCAATAATCTGATATTTGTTTCTATGCATTTTCTGTTGGAGACCTGTAAGATTATAGTATGAGTATATCAATGTCCTATGTTTAAACTACAGTAAGTGTAATTTATTTGTAAATGATTCAGGATCCACTTTAGGTATAGACATACCATTGCCACAGTATTTTTCCATTTTTAGAGGCAATACTTTCAGCCATAAAAGTTGAAAACGAATAATACTGGGCCGCAATCCGATATACGGCGCATGTTTTGGTGCAAGCCTGGAAACCTGCGCTGCCCGTAGTTTCAGCTCGCAACTCGAGCTATCTTATATACGGCGCCGTCAGATGCTAAAATGCCGTAAGTCTGACAAACCAGCAATGTCCAGAAATCTGCGTAAGTACAAATTTCTGGAGTCGCCAGTGACTTACGGCACTTTAGAAACTGCCGCTGCGTAAAAAAAATGGACTAAGTTATAAAATCACCCGTACTGTCTAACACGCCTCCCAAACATAGCCCAACACGTATACCCCTCTATCAATCCCCCCTCTCACTCCTAATAATAAATATATTAACCGCTAAACTGCCGCTCCCGGACCTCGCCGCCAGCTACATTATCTATATTACCCCATAATCTGACCCCCTTACACCGCCGCCACCTACATTAACTATGTTACACCCTAATATGATCCCCCTACACCACCGCCACCTATTTAAACTATATTAACCCCTAATATGATCCCCCTACACCGCCGCCACCTATTTAAACTATATTAACCCCTAATGTGAGCCCCCTACACCGCCGCCACCTATATTATATGTACTACCCCCTAATCTGACCCCCTTACACCGCTGCCACCTATAATAAAATTATTAACCCCTAATCTAATCCCCCTATACCGCCGCCACCTATATTAAATTTATTAACCCCTAAAATACTAAAATTTCCCTACCACTAAACCTAAGTCTAACCCTACAAATAGCCCTGAAAAGGGCTTTTTGCGTGGCATTGCCCCAAAGTAACCAGCTCTATTACCAGCCCTTAAAAGGGCCTTTTGCAGGGCATTGCCCCAAAGTAACCAGCTCTTTTACCAGCCCTTAAAAGGGCTTATTGCGGGGCATTGTCACAAAGTAATCAGCTCTTTTGCCTGTTATCTAAATCCCCCTATACCGCCGCCACCTATAATAAATGTATTACCCCCTAATCTAATCCCCCTACTCCGCCGCCACCTATAATAAATATATGACCCCCTAATCTAATCCCCCTACACCGCCGCAACCTATATTAAATATATTAACCCCTAATCTAATCCCCCTACACCGCCGCCACCTTTAGTAACTATATTAACCCTAATTATATTAGGGTTAATATAGTTAATATAGTTATTATATTATATATATTAACTATATTAACCCTATCTAACTCTAACACCACTAACTTAATTATTATTAAATTAAATCTAAATAATATTAATAATATTAACTAAATTATTCCTATTTAAAACTAAATACTTACCTATAAAATAAACCCTAAGATAGCTACAATATAATTAATAATTACATTGTAACTATTTTAGGGTTTATATTTATTTTACAGGTAACTTGGTATTTATTTTAACTAGGTACAATAGCTATTAAATATTTAATAACTATTTAATAGCTACCTAGTTAAAATAATTACCAATTTACCTGTAAAATAAATCCTAACCTAAGTTACAAATACACCTACACTATCAATAAATTAATTAAATAAACTAAAATTATCTAAACTAAAATATAATTAAATACACTAAACTAAATTACAAAAAAACCCCCACTAAATTAC
Source organism: Bombina bombina (assembly GCF_027579735.1). Lineage (NCBI taxonomy): Eukaryota > Metazoa > Chordata > Amphibia > Anura > Bombinatoridae > Bombina > Bombina bombina. Next base: position 533,867,504 of record NC_069502.1, on the reverse strand, counting down.
AAAAAATAAAAAAAGATTAAAAGATTTTTAAGCTAATTACACCTATTCTAAGCCCCCTAATAAAATAACAAAGCCCCCCAAAATAAAAAAAATTCCCTACCCTAATCTAAATTACAAAAGTAATCAGCTCTATTACCAGCCCTTAAAAGGGCCTTTTGTGGGGCATTGCTCCAAAGTAATCAGCTCTTTTGCCTGTAAAAAAAACAACAAACCCCCCCATTACAACCCACCACCCACATACCCCTACTCTAACCCACCCAATCCCCCCTTAAAAAACCTAAATCTAACCCCCAAGTGCTCCTTACCTGTCCTGAAGACCGGCGGAGAAGGTCCTGTTCCAGGCGAAGAAGTCTTCTTCCAGTCGGCAACATCTTCTTCCAGGATCCAGCTGGCGCGGAGCGAAGGAGTTGAAGACAACTGTAATTCTATTGGCTATTCTAATCAGCCAATACAATTACAGTAGCTCTTATTCTATTGGCTATTCAAATCAGCCAATAGAATTAAAGTAGCTCGCATCCGATTGGCTGATTTGAATTTGAAGGCTCAAATCAGCCAATAGGAATTCAAGGGACACCATTTTTAATCTCGTACCTTGAATTCCTATTCAGTGTACGGCAGCGATTGTATGAAGAGGATCCTCCATGCTCCGGCTCCGGTCTTCAGTTCCAGCGGTCTTCAGTTCCAGCGTCGCCGATCTTCAGTTCCAGCATCGCCGGTCTTCAGTTCAAGATGGACGGTCTTCAGCTCCGCGGTCATCGGTCTTCAACTCCTCCGCTCCACACCGGCTGGATCCTGGAAGAAGAAGAGGTCACCGCCTGGAAGAAGACTTCTCCGCCTGGAACAGGACCTTCTCTGCCGGTCTTCAGGACAGGTAAGGAGCACTTGGGGGTTAGACTTAGGTTTTTTAAGGGGGGGATTGGGTGGGTTAGAGTAGAGGTATGTGGGTGGTGGGTTGTAATGGGGGGGTTGTTGTTTTTTTTACAGGCAAAAGAGCTGATTACTTTGGGGCAATGCCCCACAAAAGGCCCTTTTAAGGGCTGGTAATAGAGCTGATTACTTTTGTAATTTAGATTAGGGGAGGGACATTTTTTTTTATTTTGGGGGGCTTTGTTATTTTATTAGGGGGCTTAGAATAGATGTAATTAGCTTGCAAATCTTGTAATCTTTTTTATTTTTTGTAATTTAGTGGGGTTTTTTTTTTGTAATTTAGTTTAGTGTATTTAATTGTATTTTAGTTTAGATATTTGTAGTTTATTTAATTTATTTATTGATAGTGTAGGTGTATTTGTAACTTAGGTTAGGATTTATTTTACAGGTAAATTGGTAATTATTTTAACTAGGTAGCTATTAAATAGTTATTAACTATTTAATAGCCATTGTACCTAGTTAAAATAAATACCAAGTTACCTGTAAAATAAATATAAACCCTCAAATAGCTACAATGTAATTATGAATTATATTGTAGCTATCTTAGGGTTTATTTTATAGGTAAGTATTTAGTTTTAAATAGGAATAATTTAGTTAATATTATTAATATTTTTTAGATTTATTTTAATAATAATTAAGTTAGGGGTGTTAGAGTTAGATAGGGTTAATATAGTTAATATATATAATATAATAACTATATTAACTATATTAACCCTAATATAATTAGGGTTAATATAGTTACTAAAGGTGGCGGCGGTGTAGGGGGATTAGATAAGGGGTTAATATATTTAATATAGGTTACAGCGGTGTAGGGGGATTAGATTAGGGGGTCATATATTTATTATAGGTGGCGGCGGAGTAGGGGGATTAGATTAGGTGGTAATACATTTATTATAGGTGGCGGCAGTATAGGGGGATTTAGATGGACAGACTGGTTCCTGAAAATGTTCTGCCTATCTCTTTGTTTTTAAACAACTCTTGCCTTACTGGACACTTTGCACTTATGTATGGATAATAAACCTATGTTGATTTTAGAGGATCGCAGTGTATTCTTTTCGTTTGCATGTTCATTAACTATATAAACCCTAATATAATTAGGGTTAATATAGTTAATATAGGTGGCGGCGGTGTAGGGGGGGTCAGATTAGGGGTTAATATATTTAATATAGGTGGCGGCGGTGTAGGGGGATTAGATTACAGGCAAAAGAGCTGATTACTTTGTGACAATGCCCCGCAAAAAGCCCTTTTAAGGGCTGGTAAAAGAGCTGGTTACTTTGGGGCAATGCCCCGCAAAAGGCCCTTTTAAGGGCTGGTAATAGAGCTGGTTACTTTGGGGCAATGCCACGCAATAGGCCCTTTTCAGGGCTATTTGTAGGGTTAGACTTAGGTTTAGTGGTAGGGAGATTTTAGTAATTTAGGGGTTAATAAATTTAATATAAGTGGCGGCGGTATGGGGGATTAGATTAGGGGTTAATAAATTTAATATAGGTGGCAGCGTTGTAGGGGGATTAGATTAGGGGTTAATAATTTTAATATAGGTGCCGGCGGTGTAGGGGGATTTAGATTACAGGCAAAAGAGCTGATTACTTTGTGACAATGCCCCGCAAAAGGCCCTTTTAAGGGCTAGTAATATAGCTGGTTTCTTTGGGGCAATGCCACGAAAAAAGCTCTTTTCAGGGCTATTTTTAATTTAGTTTAGGGTAGGGACATTTTAGTATTTTAGGGGGTAATAAATTTATTATAGGTGGCAGTGATGTAGGGTGATTAGATTAGGGGTTAATATATTTAATATAGGTGGCGGCAGTGTAGGGGGATTAGATTAGGGGTTAATACATTTAATATAGGTGGCAGCGGTGTAGGGGGATTAGATTAGGGGGTAATATAGTTAAAATAGGTGGCGGCGGGGTAGGGGGCTCACATTAGGGGGTAATAATTTTAATATAGATGGTGGCGGTGTAGGGGGATTTCATTAGGGGTTAATAATTTTAATGTAGGTGGCGACGGTGTAGGGGGCTCACATTAGGGGGTTAGACATTTAATGTAGGTGGCGGCGGGGTCCGGAAGCGGCGGTTTAGGGGTTAAACACTTTATTAGGGATTGCGGCGGGGGATTGCGGTTGACAGGTAGATAGACATTGCGCATGCGTTAGGTGTTAGGTTTTATTTTGTAGCTAGTTTAGGGAGTTACGGGGCTTCAATACACAGCGTAAGGCTTACTACGCCTGCAATTTGTGGCGAGGTGAAAATGGAGTAAGATTTCTCCATTTTCGCCACTTAAGTCCTTACGCTGTATATTGGATACCAAACTGCGCTGGTTTGGTATACCTGTCTATGGGCCTAAAAAATACCGGCGATGGCAGAAATTTACGAGCGTAACTTCTATGTTACGGCGTATATGTGATACCAAACCAGCGCAAATTTTGACGTCACCGGCTTTTGCGTGCGGCGATTTATATCGGATCGTGGCCCTGGTCGGTAAACAGATGAGGAGAGGTGATACGGAATTGTTTTGAAATAGAAGGGAAGTTATATATTTCTAGATCAAATGCTCTAATCCAGGGTTTCTCAACTGTGGTCCTCTAATACCACCGACAGGCCAGGTTTTCATTATAGCTGAACTAGTGCACAGGTGAAGTAATCAGCTGAGCGGTAACACCATTACTTGGATGAAACATTTGTATACCCTCTACTGGTTAAGGATTCTGTCTTGGTCAGAACATAGCCAGCAGAAGATGCTGTGCATTGTCGAAATATTTTTTTTTTTTAAATTTATGAGGCAGAGGGTTTATGTTTATAATGGCATGATAGAAGGTTTACATCTTTAAACGTCACTGTTTTTTTAAGAACCCTGTATTTGCAGAGGGTGGAATTACACAACTGCAGTAGGATTGCTTTTTCTGGATTTTTATTGGTGATGAGCTGTAGACACCATTCTATTTCTTGCACTTGACTATAGTGAGTGTGTAAACCTAAAATATGTGTATAGTATTTTCTTATATCACCTATAGTGTATAATGCAGAATCCTGTTTTTAAGGCTTTTTAATGCATGATTTCTTCCGATAATGATCTAGAAAGATAATGTGTGATTTGTATTTTGCATATTTAGATAAATGATGGCGTTGTTTTTAATCTTTTTTAACAATCTAATTTAATAAGTTTTGGTTACCTAATTTACGGCTAGATTACGAGTTTTGCAGTTTGAGTGAAAAAGCAGCGTTATGGCTCTTTTTCACTACCGCTGGTATTACGAGTCTTGCAGGTTTATCTGCGCCGCACACTTTTTTGGCCGTAACGCAACGTAACTACCGCAGCTTTCCAAAAGTCCTTTTTCAATGGGACTTCCTTTGCACCGGTATTACGAGTTTGCCTGGGAGGCCAAAAAGTGAGAGGTACAGCCAATACCGTCAAGATCCATACCGTTAACTGAAAGTCAGTAGTTATGGGTTTTATGCTACAACGCTGTAACATAAAACTCTTAACTAAAGTGCTAAAAAGTACACTAACACCCATAAACTACCTATTAACCCCTAAACCGAGGGCCTCCCGCATTGCAAACACTAAACTAAAATTATTAACCCCTAATCTGCCGCTCCGGACATCGCCGCCATTATAATAAACATATTAAACCCTAAACCGCAGCACTCCTGCATCATAAAGACTTGTTAAATATTATTAACCCCTAATCTGCTGCAACCTACATTAGCGCTGCGGAATCTGTTGGCGCTCTACAAATAACCGATAATAATAATAATAATGTTATTAACGCCTAGTCTGCTGTCCCTAACATCTCCGCCACTATACTAAAGTTATTAACACCTAAACCTAACCCTAAGTCTAACCCTAGATAAAAATATGCACCAAGCACAACATAAATACATTTAAATAAACGGTTACACTCATATAATCACTATCTAATAAAAATTATTTACCCTATTGGCTTCCAGAAATTTCAAATGTAGTGCCCAGCTTCAATTAACGAATTTCCAATTGCCAAAAAACTAATTGCAAAGCCATGCATGTCTGCTGTTTCTAAACAAAGGGGATCAAAGAGAAGATTTTATAACCATTTGTGGTATGACTGCACAAACAATATGTAAATAATTTCGGTGAGAATCCCAAATAAGTTAAAAAAAAATTTAATATGATGGTATTTGGCTGTAAAATGGTGGTAATCAGCCAATCAGAATTTTCCTACCTTAATTCCGATTGGCTGATAGAATCCTATCAGCCAATCGGAATCGAGGGACGCCATCTTGGATGACGTCCCTTAAAGGAGCCTTCATTCGTCGGTAGTCCGTCGGGCCAGCAGGATGTTCCGCGTCGGAGGTCTGCAAGATGGATCCGGAAGAAAGAAGATTGAAGATGCCGTTGATAGAAGACTTCAGCCGGATCATGGACCTCTTCAGCTCCCGCTTGGATGATGACTTCAGCCGGATCATGGACCTCTTCAGCTCCCGCTTGGATGATGACTTCAGCCGGATCATGGACATCTTCAGCACCCCGCTTGGGCTTGGATCACAACATCGGAGGAGCTCTTCTGGATCGATCGGTGAACCTGGTATGGTGAAGATAAGGTAGGAAGATCTTCAGGGGCTTAGTGTTAGGTTTATTTAAGGGGGGGTTGGGTTAGATTAGGGGTATGTGGGTGGTGGGTTGTAATGTTGGGGGGGGGTATTGTATGTGTTTTTTTACAGGCAAAAGAGCTGAATTCTTTGGGGCATGCCCCGCCAAAGGGTCCTGTTCAGGGCTGGTAAGGTAAAAGAGCTTTGAACTTTTGTAATTTAGAATAGGGTAGGGCATTTTTTTATTTTGGGGGTCTTTGTTATTTTATTAGGGGGCTTAGAGTAGGTGTAATTAGTTTAAAATTGTTGCAATTTTTTTCTAATGTTTGTAAATATTTTTTTATTTTTTGTAACTTAGTTCTTTTTTATTTTTTGTACTTTAGTTAGTTTATTTAATTGTATTTATTTGTAGGAATTGTATTTCATTTATTTATTGATAGTGTAGTGTTAGGTTTAATTGTAACTTAGGTTAGGATTTATTTTACAGGTAATTTTGTAATATTTTAGCTATTAAATAGTTCTTAACTATTTAATAGCTATTGTACCTGGTTAAAATAAATACAAAATTACCTGTAAAGTAAATATAAATCCTAAAATAGCTATAATATAATTATAATTTATATTGTAGCTATATTAGGATTTATTTTTCAGGTAAGTATTTAGCTTTAAATAGGAATAATTTATTTAATAAGAGTTAACTTATTTCGCTAGATTTAAATTATATTTAACTTAGGGGGGTGTTAGTGTTAGGGTTAGACTTAGCTTTAGGGGTTAATACATTTATTAGAATAGCGGTGAGCTCCTGTCGGCAGATTAGGGGTTAATACTTGAAGTTAGGTGTCGGCAATGTTAGGGAGGGCAGATTAGGGGTTAATACTATTTATTATAGGGTTATTGAGGCGGGAGAGAGGCGGATTAGGGGTTAATACATTTATTATAGTAGCGCTCAGGTCCGGTCGGTAGATTAGGGGTTAATAAGTGTAGTTAGGTGGAGGCGACGTTGGGGGCGGCAGATTAGGGGTTAATAAATATAATATAAGGGTCGGCGATGTTAGGGCAGCAGATTAGGGGTACATAGGGATAATGTAGGTGGCGGGGGTGTACGGAGCGGCAGATTAGGGGTTAAAAATAATATGCAGGGGTCAGCAATAGCGGGAGCAGCAGATTGGGGGTTAATAAGTATAAGGTTAGGGGTGTTTAGACTCGGGGTACATGTTAGAGTGTTAGGTGCAGACGTAGGAAGTATTTCTCCATAGCAAACAATGGGGCTGCGTTAGGAGCTGAACGCGGCGTTTTTGCAAGTGTTAGTTTTTTTTTCAGTTCAAACAGCCCCATTGTTTCCTATGGGGGAATCGTGCACGAGCACGTTTTTGAAGCTGGCCGCGTCCGTAAGCAACTCTGGTATCGAGAGTTGAAGTTGCGTTAAAAATATGCTCTACGCTCCTTTTTTGGAGCCTAACGCAGCCATTCTGTGGACTCTCAATACCAGAGTTATTTAAAAGGTGCGGCCAGAAAAAAGCCAGCGTTAGCTACGCGGGTCGTTACCGACAAAACTCTAAATCTAGCCGATAGTTTTGAAAGGTAAATCTAAAAAAAGTCAAGGTCTGTTTCTGTTTAAATTGAGTGATAGCAAAAAATGCTAAACATTATTTGGTACCTTGGTCAAGTTTTCACTAAACTTCCCAGTTAAACAGCCATAACAGTTAAAAAATAACATACTCTAATTTATTGGAGCATGTAATTTTAAGACTATTGACCACAAAGGGATTAAACACACAGTAAAAGTACCTTTTGGAAAATGCCACTGATCCAATCAGCAACACTTGTTACTCAGTAGTGCAGAGTCAGAAAAAATACATGCTGTAGCTGATTATGACCCTATAAATTAAAACCAAGCCTGCATTTTAGGCAGAGCGAAAGGGCCCCAGGACCAGTGCTTTGGTGGACCCTACACATTCAGGTAAGAGCCTGCAAATCTCTCGGTTCAGTACAATCACTTGAGGATTCTATCACATACTTCCCTGTCTCACTAAAGACTTTGAAATATATGCTAAAATTGTTAAAATAAAAATTAGTTAATTTGTAGCATAAACAGTTGTTGAGAAACAAGTGTTGTTCTTAAGATTTTATGTGCTAAAATTAGGAGTGGATATAAACTTTTCTAAGTGATATCAAAAAAGAAACAAAAATTGTTACTAAAAAGGGGGATGTGGGTAATTTGTATCGTTAACAGTGTTTACAATTTATTATGTGTGAAACCTCCTTACATAGGATAAAACGGAACTTGGGGACTGAGTAGTCAAAAGTGGATTATCAATAGCAATATTTGAGATTATACATTTATGGGTCCAGAACTGAAAAATAGCAGGTTCCAAGGAACCTATCAGATAGCCCTTATATAATAAACTTAAAGACACTCTTAGCCCCTAGTGAACTGAAAAAAACAAAGAAAATTATTTCTAAACAAAAAGATCTAACAGGCAAAGATATTATGTTTTTTTTCCCTGCTATTCATGCAAGGCCTGTAGCCATAGCAGTAAAGTGAAGAATATCAAAATCAATAATGTTACAAGACCCCTCATTATTCAAGATATCATAAGATGTACTAATAAAAATATAATTTATGTCTTAAAATGCTCCTGTAATCTTTTTTACTTTGGAGAAACTACAAGAATGGTAAGGGACCGTATAAGAGAGCACATTGGCAATTTCAAAAATGGTAAGGACGACACTCACTTATACAAACATTTCAAAACAGTTCACAAAGGCAATACTAAACATTTAAAATATTGGGCCATAAAGAAAGTACATAAACATTGGAGAGGTGGGAATATAGAGAAGAAATTGTTAATAAAGGAAGCCGAACTGATCTACAAATATGATACTCTATACCCCAAAGGCCTGAACTCTGAACTAGACCTCTCACCTTTTCTTTTTGAATTATAACAAAATTAACAGAGAGTGTTTAAATAATTCCCATCTATCACACAAACCCCAATTAACAAAAATAGCAATTTGAGAATATGCAGATAGACCTTATGCATACAGATGTAAGTATTCTAAGTAATACATTCCCATGAACAGCTGTTACGTTCTTATAGGAGGGACAACATTAGTCACAATGTACCAAAATTTGATTTTGAATATACAGTGTAAGAAATTATATAATACAGAGCATATAGTTAAAATAAAAACCAATATTTGCTGTTCTGAAAAAAAACATCTGATTTTAAAAAAACAGGAAACCAATAAGAAAAATGACTTAAAGGTAAGGTAAAGTTTCAAGTAATTGCAATCATATATTGATAGTAAATATCACTAATAATGTAGTCGCTAACTTTTTTTTTAAAAATAATTATTTATTCTACCTGTAATCCAAACTTTTTATTTTCAAGCGTTGTATTCCATCCTCCTCCCCCATGCCACTTCCGTGTTTCTCTCTGTTATTACAGGAAGCGTTCTCACCCCTTTGTTGTCGTCACGTTTTTTGCGCGTTCACAGAGTAAGTATTTTATGCGCATGCGCCACTTCCCCCGCTGCCAGATACATTGTTGCGCATATAACGATCTAGTCATTGAACTTGTTAGTTACGTTCATCGCAGGCAGCAACTGAAATACATTTTTCGGCGGTCCGTTTTAAAACCTATTACTTTGATCCTTCCAAGTAAGTTATGTCTAATAATAATACTTATTGAAATTCAAAATACTATATTGAAATTATTCTCGCAATATTATACTTTTAATCAGCTTTATCTTTTTGAATTTATACATTTTCAAAGTATGTAATCCTTGTTTTTATTTTGGGTGGGACGCTGGCATATATTTGAATAGCTTTGAGATTTCTAATTAGAACAATATCTAATTACATTCTAACCAATGCTGCCTCACAATATGACAATATAATCTCGGTAAATTAGTAAATATTACTTTTTTTCAGTTATTCTTCTTTATTTGATATGTGAATTATTTTTTGGCGGTCAATGTTATATCTATAAGTTTTCACATTTTTAATGCTATAGCCGTGTATCAATCAATATATGATTATTTTCAATTTATTTATAACCATTTTCATCTCCAATAATTGGGATCATCTACATAGCTCATTCATAAGTCATTGTTTTACTCAATTTTTTTTGTTTGTTTATAAATGTTTTCAAATGATCAAATTTTATTTTATAAGCATACCAATTTTATTTTATTTTCACTAGCTCTATATATATTCAACATTTTTAACAAATTAGCATTATAATTGTTAAAATTAATTATATGTTCTCACTTCTTTGCATTGAACATTCATGTTACATTTCTTTGAATTTCTATAGTCAATTTCTTTGATTTCAATAAATTTCTGTGCTGCAGGTTAGTTTTCAGCTTTTAAAACTTTATAAGTGATGTGTTACTCATGTTTGGATATTTTAATAGCTTCTTGAAAGCTCTTTTCTTTATCTATTCTTTAGTGTTATCTTTCAAATATTTCAAACCCCTTTTATTCTACATTGAAAGAACGTAAATATAGATAAAGAAAGCACTAAAGACAGAGAAACAGAGCTTACTATATCTAGAATTCAAATTATCTTTCAATATTTTATCTGAAGAACCCTAAAAAAATAATATAGATGTGTACTTACAAATAATTAAATTTAATTTAACTCTATATATATATATATATATATATATATATATATATATATATATATATATATATATATATATATATATATATATATATATATATATATATATATATATATATATTTATATATATATATATATATATCTCAATATCTCTCTCTCTCTCTCTCTCTCTCTCTCTCTCTCTCTCTCTCTCTCTCTCTATCTATATATATATATATATATATATATATATATATATATACAGATCTATATATAGATCTAGATATATATATTTATCGCACAATATATATATATATAGAGAGAAATAGATTTATATATATATATATATATATATATATATATAGAGAGAGAGATATATAGAGAGAGATACTGAGAGATCTCTCTCACTATATATATATATATATATATATACCTATATGTAGCTATATAGATATATATATATATATATATATATTTTTTTTTATATGTTTGATATATATATATATATATATATATATATATGTGTATATATATATCTGTATATGTGTATATATATATATATATATATAGATTTAATTTTTTGCATGTGGCATAGCACTACATCCGTATATGTGTATCTACAGCCTTGTTGCAATCCTCAAGGTGTAATTTAGTATAGCATAATTCTGTGGAGTGCTCTCAAAGGAATTTGTATGTAGATAAGAACCAATCAATCTTTATTTACAACCTCTGATATAAATCAAAAAGAGTAGAAGTTTAGTCCTACAGATGTCCTTTATCAAAACTAATACTAATCAGATAAGCTGAAAACAGCGCCTCACTTGACCGCAGTTCACCGGCAATGAACTATAGATAACCTATTTTACTGCTTTTAGCATTTGAGGAGCTGTTTTCAGCTTATATTCTCTTTTTTTATTTTTATGAATGACTTTTGTATAACAGATGTTGTAAATAAATAATTTTCTTTATGGTCCACATACAAAGAGCAATGTTAGTTCTCCCTACCCTATCAAGCGAAAACACACACATATATATATATATATATATATATATATAGAGATATATATATATATATATATATATATATATATATATATATATATATATATATATATATATATATAACTATATATAGAGATATATGTACATATAAATCTAGATAGATATAGATAAATAGAAACAGAGAGACAGAGATATAGAGAGCGAGAGAGAGAGAGAGATAGATAGATAGATAGATAAAAAGAGAGATAGAGAAAGAGATGGAGAGAGACAGAGACAGATAGAGTCTGAGACAGATAGTTATAGAGAGAGAGAGAGACAGAGATAGAGAGAGAGAAAGAGAGAGACAGCGATAGAGATAGATAGAAATAAAGATAAAGATAGAGATAGAGAGAGAGAGAAAGAGAGACAGCGATAGAGATATAGAGAAATAGAAAGACAGAGAGAGATAGAGAAAGAAAGAGAGAGAAACACATAGAGAGAGAGAGACAGAGAGAGATAGAAAAAGATAGACAGTGAGAGATAGACAGTTAGAGAGAGAGAGAGACATATACAGAGCGAGACATTGATAGAAAGAGATAGAGATATAGAGAGAAAGAGAGAGAGAGACAGAGATAGACAGAGAGAAAGAGAGTGATAGAAAGAGAGAGAGAGATAGAGAGAAAGAGAGAGAGAGAGACTGAGATAGATAGACAGATATAAATATAGTAATAAAAAGAGAAAGAGAGATATAGATAGAGAGTGATAGAAAAAGAGACATAGACATAAAGACAGTGAGAGAGACACAGAGATAGAGAGAGACACAGAGATAGAGAAACATTGAGAGAAAGAGATATAGATAAACAGCTAAAGATAGACAAAGAGAAAGATAGATCAATAAATAGACAAATATAGAAATAGAGAGATAAAAATATAGTGAAACATAAAGAAAGAGAATCAGAGATACAAGGAAATAGAGAAAGAGAGAGAGACAGTGAGAGAGACAGAGAAAGATAGAGATATAGAGAAACAGATAGACAGAAAGAGAGAGACAGAAATAGAGATAGACATAAAGAGAGGGAGAGAGAGAGACAGAGAAAGACAGCGAGAGATAGAAAGAGCGAGATATAGAAAAAGAGAGAGAGATAGAGAGAGACATAAATTGAGATAGACAGAGATAGATAAGTAAAGAGAGAGAGACCGAAATAGAGCGACAGAAATAGAGACAGAGAGAGAGAGGCAGTGTTTGAGATAGAAACAGATACAGAGCGAGACAGCGATATAAGGAGAGATAGAGAAAGATAGAGACAGAGAGAGATAGACATAAAGAGAGAGATAGAAAGAGAGATATCGAAATAGAGAGAGATACAGATACACATAGAGAAAAAGAGAGAGATAGAAAGAGACATATTTAGATTTACACATAACTCTAAATAGAGAGAGAGAGAATCTTATAGATTAATAAATTTAGAGAGATATTCATATATAGAGAGAAATATAGAGAATGAAATTGAAAAAAAGAGAATTAGACAGATAGACAGACATACATGAATTAAAAATGATGTACCCTTTGCCCACAGTCGTTGAGATGGCATAACCCCCTATTACTATATATAGTGACACTGTGTAATCCAATATTAGTGTATATATTCATTTAGACAGTCTGTATTATTTCATTGACACTCATGGCATGACCCTACCCGCACAAGAAATATATACAGTTTGAATAGTATTCTGTGACATGGTCCAGCACCCACGTACTGTCTATAGTAGTATTCTATTGACTCTAACATTATTTTTAAACACCATGCTGTAGTGACACTTTATTTATTATTTTTTAATTTTTTTTAAAAATAGAAAGACACATACATACACAGTCACATACATACATATACACATACACACACACATAGAGAATGAGTTATTCCAAAATTATAACTAACTCATATATCAATATAAATATTTTTTTAAAAATACATCATGTAATACTGACAAGATATAATTTCCTTTCAAAATTTTACATATAATTAATTTTTTTTTTATAATTTTTTTTTTTCTTTAACCACCCTTGGTGGGCCATTGTCTATTGTGACCTGTGCACTACCCTTTAGTTTATTATTTTTTAACTTAAAATGTAAAATTATTTTTTAATTATAAATATTAAAAAGAAAATATATATATATATACAGTTCTAACACTATACTAGTTATAGAAATCCTTGTCTACATCATATATTAAATTATAATATCACTTTTTTTTTCTTCGATGTTTATTACAGACATTAAAAAAAAAAACAACATAATTACATGAAGTTCAAAGTTATCTAATATGTAATTTAAAATTATACTATCAAATTTACACATTTAAATTGACATTAATGTATTAATATTTTATTTTAAGATTTCAATTTTCTCGTAAAATATGACAATTAATCTAAAATTGGAATATTAAAACATTTTACAATAATAACACATATATATATAATATAAAGAAAAAGGTTAATACAAATAACTAATTGATTGTAATTTATTTTTCAGATTGAAAGTTATGCCTGACTGCATTGTAATTGGGTGCACCAGCTCTAGCAAGAGAGTTGGTGGTCAAAAAGATGTCAGCTTTCATGTCTTTCCGAAGACTCATGAAAAGATTAAATTGTGGTTGCAGCAAACCAATCAATATACAGGCGATCAAATGGAAATAATGGTCCAACGTATCTTTGATACAAATAAAAACCTAAGATACAGGATGTGTTCAAAACATTTCCATCCTGATTGCTACTACACACATGGCGTGAACAAAAAATTAAAACCAGATGCTGCACCAACAATATTTCCTTCGAGATTAACTCATTATTCTCAAACACCTTCAACTGATAAACCTGATGCATCAGGATCAGCTTTAACTTTCCAGGAATCACCATCCACCTCAACAACAGCTTTTCTACTTGAAAAAAGAAGCAGAATTCAAAGATGTCATGCATGTGGTCAAAAATGTAATATCATCACTACAGAATCTTCAACTAATACTGAAAATATAGTTCATCAAGATAGCTCTACGCAATTTGATAATTTCCATGGCACTTTGAGTTCAAGTGTACAAACTTACAAAATTATTCCAACATTTTCTAAAGGTACATCGACAAGGGACTATTTTAAAAAAAAAGATCAATACACCTGGACTATGGGTGACATATCAAACGACAATACTATTGAAGGCAGCATTGCATTTCGAAGTGCAGAACTGATGGCTGAGGGTATAGAAACAAACTTACTGCAGAATCCAGTCTTACAAGTGGATATTGAAATTGATAATGTACCGCAAATTATCAGTAATCCTATAGCTGATATAATACCAGAGAGTGAAGTTTCTGAAATTTCATTCATTTCATTAAACTCAGAAAATGATGACAACGCTATGATTGAGGACCAAGACACAGGATCAAAAGATCCTACATACCTGCCAGAGACAACAGAGGAAACCATGGACGAGTTTTCAATCCAAGAAGAATTAAATAATTTGGTATTTGTAGAAGAAAAAAAATACATAGTATTTGAAAGATGTTTGGATGAATTATTAAAATTAATCCCATGCCGCTTCAAAAACAATTGTGATTCTCCAATGATGTCAACTCAAAAAAGACTAGTAGGGACTATGTTGATAGTAACCGGAGAATGTGAATCCGGTCATAACTCTGCATTATGGTATAGTCAACCTACTATCGGCCAACAACCAGTAGGAAACATTCTTGCCTGTTCCTCGCTACTTTTCACAGGTAATCAATTTGAAAAAATTAATGATTACTTTACATATTTTGGTATACCTTTTTTGTCAAAGCAAACGTTTTACAATTACCAGAAAACATTTCTGTTTCCGACTGTGGACATCTTCTGGAAAGAAGAATGTTCAAAAAATCTTGAAACTTTCAAAGGACGTGGTATCGCAATAACAGGAGACGGACAATGCGATAGTCCAGGGTTTTCGGCAAAATATTGTACATATACAACCATGG
The DNA here is from genome assembly GCF_027579735.1 of Bombina bombina. Classification (NCBI taxonomy): domain Eukaryota; kingdom Metazoa; phylum Chordata; class Amphibia; order Anura; family Bombinatoridae; genus Bombina; species Bombina bombina. Next base: position 533,852,414 of record NC_069502.1, on the reverse strand, counting down.
AGGCCAAAACCAAAAAAATTTTAAATTTGGAAATTATTCAAGTCACTGAGGCAACATCATCAGTTGCGATGGAAGCAAAAGGATTTCGGCGTGCAATGAACCAAATGATAAGCAAGGGATTAATGCCAGTGATGGTTGCCACCGACAGGCATGTCAGTATAAGGAAAATACTGCGTGAAGAATACAAAAACATCAATCACCAATTTGACATTTGGCATTACACCAAAAGCCTAAAAAAGAAAATAATTGCTGTCAGTAGAAAGAAAAATTGTTCTGAACTTTCAAAATGGGTATTATCAATTGCCAATCATTTATGGTCCTGCAGTGTTTCTTGTGAAGGTGACGTCGAGAAAATGGAAAAATTGTGGAAATCATGTCTATATCATGTACTAAATATACATTCTTGGATAGACAATGGCGTAGAATGGACATGTGGTCATGGTGAATTACAAAAAGATGAAGAAAGAAAGAGAAAATGGCTGACAAAGCAATCGGAGGCTTTCCATGAGTTGGAGAAAATAGTGTTGAACGATCAAATTATTAAAGATTTACGACATCTTAATTTTTTCTGTCATACCGGTAAGCTCGAGGTCTTCCATAGTTTGGTCTTGAAGTATAGACCAAAAAGAATCCATTTCAGGATGGATGCTATGGAGGCTCGTACAAAACTTGCCGCTCTTGCAAACAACATGAACACACATCGTGTTCAATCCAAAGTTAAGCATCCAACAACACGAAGTGGAAGTTATGGTGAATTGCAATTCGACACATATTTCCCCAAAAGTAAAAAAGAATGGATGGTGCGACCTGTATATGATGACATGGATTTGTCTTACATCCATAAAATGAGTACGGAGGTCTTGAATTTAGTGGAAGGCACATCGACACATTCATGGGAATCCAAAAACATGCTTTTACCACCAAACATTGCCTCCACACCTCGCCCGGACAAAAAATTACTCATTGAAAAGCATACATCAAGATTTGGTCAAAGAAAACTTTAACATTCAACTATGCGCTAATTTCAAATCTTGATTATTTTATTATTTTGATTTTTGGTGTTATAAAATTTTTTTTTTTTGGTTATTAAAGTTTATTATTACAAGTGATATTGTCTTTAATTTATTATATATTTAGTTTATAATTTTCTCTTTACATAATTTTTAAAATAAAATTTGATTTATATTAGAAATTATATTATAAAGAAAGTTTATCGATTGTCTATATTAATTTATTTCTACATCTATATATATATATATATATATAAATCTTTCTCGATTTTTATATATATATATATATATATATTTATATATCACTCTCTCTCTATATATATATCTCTAAATATATATATATTTATATATCTCTTTCTCTCTCTGAAGCTCTCTCTATTTCTATCTATTTCAATCACTTTCTCTCTCTTTTTCTCTATCTCTTTCTATATCTATGTCAATCACTTTCTCTATCTTTTTATCTCTCTCTCTCTTTCACTCACTCTCTCTCTCTTTCGCTCTCTCTCTCTTTCGCTCTCTCTCTCTTTGTCTCTCCTTTGCTCTCTCTCTTATTCTTTCTCTATATTTCTTTCTCTCTATTTCTTTCTTTCTCTCTATCTATTTCTTTCTCTTTATTTCTTTCTCTCACTCTCTCTATCTCTCTTTCGGTCTCTCTCTCTCTTTCTTTATCTTTAGCTCTATCTCTTTATCTCTCTTTCGTTCTTTTTCTCTATCTCTATCTCTTTCTCTCTCTCTCTCTATTTTGCTCTATTTTTATCTATCTTTCGCTCGATTCCGCTCTGTTACTCACTCTCTCTCTCTATCTCTCTCTTTCTCTCTCGATCTCTCTCTCTCTTTCGATCTCTCTCTCTTTTGCTCTATCTCTCTCTCTTGCTCTCTCTCTCTCTTTTGCTCTATCCCTCTCTATTTCTTTCTCTCTATTTCTTTCTTTCTCTCTATTTATTTCTCTCTATTTCTTTCTATCTCTCTCTCTCACTTTCTATTTGTCTCTCTCGCTCTCTCTCTCTTTTGCCGCTCTATCTCTCTTTTGCTCTCACTCTCTCTATTTCTCTCTCTCTCTCTCTATTTCTCTATCTTTAGCTCTCTCTCTTTATCTATCTTTCGTTCTTTTTCTCTCTCTCTCTCTATTTTGATCTCTTTTTCACTCACTTTCGCTCTGTTACTCTCTCTCTCTCTCTTGATCTCTCTCTCTTTCTCTCGATCTCTCTCTCTCAAACCCTCTCTCTCTCTTTCGCTCTATCTCTCTCTATTTATGTCTCTCTCTCTATTTATTTCTCTCTCTATTTATTTCTCTCTATCTATTTATTTCTATATCTCTATTTCTTTCTCTCTATTTCTTTCTGTCTCTCTCTATCTCTCTCTCTCTCTCTTTCGCTCTGTCTCTCGTTCACTCTCACTCTCTCTCTTTCACTCTCTCTCTTTCGCTCTATCTATTTCACTCTCACTCTCTCTCTTTCACTCTCACTCTCTCTCTTTCACTCTCACTCTCTCATATATATATATATATATATATATATATATATATATATATATATATATATATATATATATATATATAGAGAGAGAGAGAGAGAGACATTTACAATTTTAAAAAGATATAATTTTATAAAGATAAATTTGTACATAATATAAGATAATTGACATAATTTACAATATTGAAATTCATTTCACGTATATCTAAACATTTTTTTTTTTTAATATATTTTTCAAAATACTCAATTGAATACGTAGTCATGAACTAACATATAAGTGTATTCAATCATTAGTATATAAAATAAAAAATTATAAGCTCAATATCTCAATTATTATTAAAAAAAAAAAAATATTTTAAGATTGTAGTAAACAGTATTGAGTTTGTGAACTATACAACATGATTTATATATTTTATTATTAAAAAATTAAAAAAATGTCTCATATATATATATATATATATATATATATATATATATATATATATATATATATATATATATATATATATATCTATCTAAATATATATATATATATATATATAATTTTTTAGTCTTAAATTTAAAATTAAAAACTTATTTAAAAATAAAATAATAGAATTCATATATACAAGAATCATAGACATAAAAAAATTACACAAATTTATATTCAAATTTTAAATATTTTTAATCAAGTTTTTTAAAAATTAAAATTTTTTAAACATATCAACTTTAGTGAATTCCTGAAAACAAAAATATAAATAATATGATAGAAATAGAATTTTTAAATATAAATTTTTGATAAACTAATCTAATATCATCTCTGTTGCTGGTCCGTCATCCTCAGGGTAATGGAAACCAACATAAATATTATCCGGAGCTGGGAAACGTCGTCGAATACTATTGACTACACACGATGGTATAGGTTTCCTATTTCTTGGACCCATTTCGCCATTTATCCATGTTGAAAAGGCTCTATATGACAGTTTACGATATGCTCTATTTCAAAAAAGAGAAGTTAAAAATTAGCTGTTATAAAAATAAAAATGAATATATATATAAATTTATCAAGTTGATAAAATTGAGTTCAGCAGCGTGTAGTTACATGGGATCCAGCTCTGATTGTCTAAGATGCCATTGTGTTAAAATAACTTAAATAAGTCTGCTGTTTGCACATTTTTCATAGGCTTACCGACAAAGTAATCACAGATGTAAAGAGTATATTAACATTATTGTGCAGGTAATGCAAACAAAGGTGCTATTGTAATTGCGGGAATATTTATCTTTTAAATCAATATAAATTCAGGGGTACACTGTCAGTTTTATCTAAATGTGTTTTTTTTATGCTAAAGTATATATTGACTATTAAAACTATATTTTCGAACTATAACAAAATAACGGTTGACTCTTCATTAAAAAATTTTAATGAATTAAAATTACCTTTGCGTAATAGCTTGTCGGGATTGACTACGCATTGGTCCAAGACTTCCTATTATTTGGGCAACACGGTTTAGGAAACCCTGATCATTTTCATGTATGTGATTTTCAGACTCGCAAATACATGATTTACCATCTGGTATGTGGTACAGAATCTCTTCCTTTTCACGACAACAAATGCTTTCAATTATGGAAGGCATAAGTTGACAGTTACCACAAAGACACCATTCTAAATTTTCAAGACGAATAGAATTTTCATCGATTGAATAACTTTGATTTTCTGAATCGTCAGCAGATGACTCCCTTTCAAGTTCTTCTACAGATCTTCTTGGATCCCATTGATCACTTTGGGAAACATCTATTTCTCTTATCTCCGCATTCCGTTCAGCTATTAGAGTTTGCATCTGAAACCAATAACAAATAAAACAATATTTAATAATCTTATATATATATATTATGGTTTATGTGTAAATGTGTGTGTATATATATATATATATATATATATATATATATATCTTTATATATATATATATATATAAATGTATTTATATAGATATATATATCTATATAAATATA